>NW_006921620.1:14446831-14449109 GCF_000298275.1 Orycteropus afer afer | reverse complement strand
CTTCCAAGGAGTGGCTTGTGGGTTTGAATCGCCAGCCTTCTGGTTAGCAGTCAAGTGCCTTAGCCACTATGCTATCAGAGCTCCTATGCCATATATCAGGGCCCCTAAATTTGCCCCTAGTGTTTCCTTGAGGAACTTTATAGTTTTAGGTTGCCTATTTAAGTCTTTGACCCACCTGGAGTTAGTTTTTGTATATGGTGTGAGGTACAGATTTTGTTTCATTTTTCTGTAAATGTATAGCCAGTTTTGCCAACACCCTTGTTAAACAGATAATCTCTTCCCCATTTAATGGATTTTGGCCCTTTGTCAAAGATCAGCTGACCATAGGTCTATGAATCTATTTCTGGGTTCTCAATTCTATTCCATTGGTCTATGTGTCTGTTGTTGTACCAATACCAGGCAGTTTTGACTACTGTGTGAACTACCAGCCTTTAAGACACCCTAATCTATGGCATAAATAGAAAATTAAACATAACTCAAAATGCAGAAACAGCAGAAGATAAACTAGATGACTGGGACCTTCTAAAAATTAAATTCATATGTGCATCAAAAGACTTCTCCAAAAAATGAAAAGAGAACCTACAGATTGGGGAAAAATATTTGGCAACCACATGTCCAAAAAGGGACTTACCTTTAAACTTTCTAGAAAATTCAGCACCTCAACAACAAAAAGAGAAACAATCCAATTAAAAAATGGGCTAAAGACATGAACAGATACTTCACCAAAGAAGATGATTCAGAAGGCCAAAAATACATGAAGAAATGTTCTTGATCATTAACAATTGTTGTTGTTGTTGTTGTTATGTGCCGTTGAGTCAGCCCCGACTCATAGCGACCCCTTCTTGGCAGTATCACTACGGAAGTAAGATTGCCCAACCTTCCTTCCGAGGAGTGGCTGGTGGGTTTGAACCGCCAGCCTTCTGGTTAGCAGTCAAGTGCTTTAGCCACTATGCTACCAGAGCTCCTCATTAACCATTAGAGAGTGGCAAATCAAAACAACAATGAAATATCATTTCACCCCAGCAAAAATAGCAAAATTCAGTAAGATAGAAAACAATAAATGCTGGCAAGAATGTGGAAAGATTGGAACTCTCATACACTGGTGGTGGGACTCTAAAATGGTACAACCACTGTGGAAAACAGTATGGCGCTTCCTTAAAAATTTGCAAAGAGAAATACCATTTGATCCAGCAATCTCACTGCTAGGAATACATCTTATAGAAGTGAGATTCAGGATATGAATAGATATATGCACACTCATGTTAACCACAGCACTATGAACAATAGCAAAGAGATGCAAACAACCTAAGTGCCCATCAACAGATGAATGGATAACCAAACTATGGTGCATACACAAGATGGAATACCACGCAACATTAAAGAATAATGAAGAATCTATAAAACACCTCATAACACGGATGAACTTGGAGGACATCATGCTGAGTGAAATAAATCAATCACAGATGGACAAATAGTATATGAGATCATTAATGTAAAAAGTGAGAAAAAGGTTTACACACAGAAGGAAACTTCCTTTGCTGGTTACTAGGGATGGGAAGGGAGGGAAAGGAAAATTGGCAGCTAGGTAAGAGACATGTATCGATTTGGATGAAGGGAAAGGCCAAAGGCAAAAGTGGGTGACCACCAAAAGAACACTAAGGAAAAGGAAGGTGCATAAGAAGTACAGGCAAAAAAAGTAAATACATTCACGTGCACAATACTGAATTATCAGTAGTAAACATTAATCTACAGGTGGATACATGAGTATACAGGAAAAATAATCAGGTATGGGTAGGATAATGGGAATATACCCATGAGCATATATAAATATGGCAAGCAATATTTCTCCACATGTATTTGTATGTGCTATAAAGATGCCCATATATATAATAGAGCTAACAGGGGACAAAGTTATAACTTCTTAGACACAATTAAACACCTTGATGGAGTGAATCACTGGGCCTATGGGCTTGCGATCATGATTGTGGGGACATCAAGCTCAATTGGCATATTATAGTACACAAAAACATTATTTTATATCCTACTTCGGTGAGTAGCAACTGGGGTCTTAAAAGCTTGTGAGTGGCCATGTAAGATGCAACAAATGGTTTCTCTTTGTCCAGAGCAAAAAAAAGTGAAGAAAATCAGACACATAGAAAAAATTAGTTCAAGGGACTAGTAGACCATGGGAACCTCAGCCTACATGACCTTGAGACCAGAAGAACTTGATGGTGCCTGGCTACCACTGCCAACCAATCTGAAAGGGATCAAAATTTGA
>NW_006921620.1:14435229-14446030 GCF_000298275.1 Orycteropus afer afer | reverse complement strand
TTGAACCGCCAGCCGTCTGGTTAGCAGGGAAGTGTCTTAGCCACTATGCTACCAGAGCTCCCTACATTAGGCATAGTCCTTTTAAATTAAATTATTTTTTTGTAAAGAGGAGAATTTTTCTTTTATTTTAATAGAGAAATTAACATATGTATCTGCCAAGGAAGGAGCCCTGGTGATGCAGTGGTTAAGAGTTAAGAGATTGGCTGCTAACCGGTAAGTTGATAGTTTGAACCCACCAGCTATTCTGCAAGAGAAAGATGTGGCAGTCTGCTTCCATAAAGATTCCCCCTGCCATTGAGTCAATTCTGACTCATAATGACTCCTATTGGGTGTCCAAGGCTCTGAGACTTTTTAAAAATTGCCTCATCTTCTTCCCTCAGAGTGTCTTGTGACTTTGAACCAGTGATCTTCTGGTTAGCAGCCAAATGTCTTACCCACTATACCACAAAGATTACATCCTTGGAAACTCTATGGGGCAGTTCTACACTGTTTTATAAAGTTGCTATGAGTAGGAATTGACTGGATGGCAATGGATTTTTTTTCTGGGTTTGTCTCCCTGGGTTACTTCTTTTTCTGTGACAGAGCTTACCTAAGGTGTCCATGGAGATTGTAGGCCATTTGGTAGGAGAACAGCAATTCATTTCCATGGTTGGGATAGGGCTTAAAGAGGAGGGATATGCCGAGCAAATTTTGACACACTTAAAACTGGTTTTTAATTTGTATGTTGTAAGATAATCCTAAAAGTGAGATAATATACTTTGGAAATAATTAGGAAATAACTGCTCCATATTTTTCTTCAATATATTTTTCATAGAGATATAATTTTAAAGGGTGAGCAGAAACCAGTGGTCTTTTTGTGGACTTGGGAAGTAATAAAATTGTCCAATTCCTCATTTTACAGATCATGAGGCTCATAAGTATGTCAAGGAATACAAAATTATCCCATGTCAAAAAAATAATTAGTGCCTGAAATGATCTTTTTAGTGAAGCTGAAATTAAAAAGCCATATGGATTTCGTAGTGAAGTCCAAATCAAAACTTAGCTCCAGCATTCCTTAAACCTATTGGTTCACATATTAGTACCCATTTCCTGGTGTTGGTGAGGCCAAGATGATAGAAGAAAATGATAATGCAATATTGAGGATTAATTCTAACTCTGCTTCCCACCCCACCCAATGCCTCTCTAAAGAAAAATAATATAAGTAAACCTTCTTTTATAAAATTGTAAAAAAGTATTTGCTAATATTTAAAGGTAAATTAAATACATTTTTAATGCACTTTGGAAGATGATTATTTATGTCTTTTGTAAACTAAAAATATTTGAGAAACATTCTTCATGATCATTAAATTTGTAAGTTCAGTTTTAAAAAATATCTTAAACTTTCTTAAATTTGGACATATCTGTGTAATGGTGTGAACATGAATGGAAAGAGAATGTTAGAAAAAAAAAAAGGTAAAGATATAGTTAATAGGGGAAGAAGATCATATTTGGAGGCAGAATTCTTCATTGCCGGCCTTTGGGGAAAAGAAAGAACATAGCTCACAAAACAGATAATGAGGTGAGCAACCTCAAAGTTATGACACAGAAAGAGAACAAACAATACTGTTACAATAAAACCTTCTGTACTAGTGAGAGTGAGATTATGAACTATGTCTATTTAGTGAGTGAGGTTTATCACTTACTCTTGCAGGTACGAGCAAAACAAGCTTACTTGTAATACACAGTTAACATCTCCCTTCTAGTACCACAGACCATCATTGCTCATGGTGTCTCATAATAGCAGTACTTATCTTTAAAGAGCTCAAAGTACTTCACAGAGATTTTATCTGTTCTTGAGATCCCCTAACTTCTTAGATACTCCTACACTGCACCAGTACTATGCTTAGGCTACAGAGTAGTTCAGCCAGAGTTGTTGACTAACAAACTCAGTGTGTGAGGCTGCTGTAGCTTTGCCTAATGCTAGATTCACGGCTAGTAAGAAATGCTTGGTGTTCTGCTGGGATCCTCTTAACCATTTCTCCTTGTTATTAGGTGCCGTTGAGTCAACTCCAACTCATAACAACCCTGTGTACCCCAGAATGA
This sequence comes from Orycteropus afer afer, assembly GCF_000298275.1. Lineage (NCBI taxonomy): Eukaryota > Metazoa > Chordata > Mammalia > Tubulidentata > Orycteropodidae > Orycteropus > Orycteropus afer. The sequence continues at coordinate 14,443,948 of NW_006921620.1, read as the reverse complement.
AGCACTACCTGATCCTGTGTCATCCTCACAACTGTTGCTGTGCTTGAGCCCATCATTGCAGCCACTGTGTCCATCCATCTTGTTGAGGGTCTTCCCCATTTTTGCTGACCCTCCACTTTACCACAGATGCCATCTTTCTCCAGAGAAGGTCCCATTTCTCCTTAGCCAATCTGAATTTGCTGAAGGCACCTCCACATCTTTCAAGATCAGTTATCATGTAATTCGCTCACCCCATGCCCTCTCATCTTCCCCCTTCCTACACTCATTGTCTTCCTTTGAAGGCAATGAGAGTGTGTATTTCACAGGAGGCTATTCGGAGGCTCAGAGATCTTTTGTTGCATCTCTTGGTCATTCAATAACTGTCAAAAGAAGAATCAGAGTTTCTCCTGTCCTCTTCATGTATCCTGACTGTTGGATCACTCTGCTTTTTTATAGACAACCAAATTTCAGTGGAGGACAAATTGTTTCCTTTGAGTTCAGAGGCTGACAATACATGCAATTCTGAGTAACAAAGGGTTTGAGTTCAGAAGATTAATAGTTGCATTATGGCTCGAGCACTTATTAGCTAGTTGGCCTTGTGCTTTAGTTTCCTAATCTACCAACTGGGAATAATAAATCCCAACTTGTGGAGGTGTTGCAAGTGCAAGGAATAATAGAAGTGCTTTGTAGACTGAAAAGATTTGTAAAATTATTATTTGGAGACTTGATTTTACAGATGTATATTTATAAGTGTCCAGAAAATTTAGGACTTCCCAATTTTCTGGTAACAGTGGTTCAAAAGTTTTACCATTGGACTTTGGAGCAGAGTAGGGAAGAGGAAAACAGGAAAATCTTTGCTTAACTCTACTTATGTCTTTCAGGTGATTGGGTTTGGCAATACCATAAAGCAAATTTAGGTTATAGAAAGAATAGTACTTTAAGTAGCAGATCTTTTTGATCTTGCTGCATGTTTTTCTAGTGGAGCCTAGAAAATTCAGACATTTGAATATAAGTCTAAAATTCAAATGATTTGTAGAGCACATGTTTAAACTTTAGAAAGGGAAAAATCATCGTCCAAAACATGAAATAAAGCTTGATTTCTTAGATCCCTACTATTCTATTCTATTTGTTGTTGTTGTTGTTATGTGCTATCGAGTTGGACCTGACTCATAGAGACACTCCTTGGGTTTCTGAGGCAGTATCACTGCAGAAGTAGATTGCCCAACCTTCCTTCCGAGGAGTGGCTTGTGGGTTTGAACCGCCAACCTTCTAGTTAGCAGTCAGATGCCTTAGGCACTATTCTATTTAGCTGGTTTATTTTGAAAAATCCATAGGGAGTAAATCTTCATGCATGATGACCTCCTTTAGCTTCATGTCAATGATTTTGTACTATGAGTTTCCAAGAAAATCTGTCATCTCTCAAGATGGTCTTGCTTAAGTACACTGGATGTTGTTTCTTTACTCTTCTCTTCCACAACTGGATAAAGCAATAGTCTTATTTTTTTCATTCATCTATGCATAAGAAGAAGGTAGTGGGAGAAGGAGAGACAGAGAAAGAGAAGAAAGGTAGCCTCAGATAAAGAAATGAAAGAAAAACAAAAAGAGCAAGCCATTTAGTTGCTTCCCTATGTTCCAAAGATAAAAACCACATGTACATTTTAAGCAAATGGAAGCAATTTTTGTACCTTGCTTGTAGAATAGATTTGGACTCTTCTGTGAGACTAGATTATAGGGCCCATGAAGGCAGAAACTGTCCATTTTGCCCACTGTATTAATGGCTCCTGGCTTGGGCCCTGGCTTATAATAGATGAGTGATAATATTTGTTAAATGTATGAATAAAAGAGTGATCACATTTCCCCCTCTTAATATCACTTTTAGTTTAAGAATCTAAGGGATTTTGAATTTAGATATAACCACACTTCTTTAAGGAGCTCTGGTGGTGCACTACCAAAACCAAACCAACCCACTGCTGTGGAGTCGGACCCAACTCATAGCGACCCCTCCTTGGGTTTCCAAGGTGGTATCACTATGGAAGTAGATTGCCCAACCTTCCTTCCAAGGAATGGATGGTGGGTTTGAACTGCCAGCCTTCTGGTTAGCAGTCAAATACCTTAGGTACTATGCCACCTCTGGAGTAAATCTTTATGCATGATAACCTCCTTTAGCTTCATGTCAATGATTTTCTGCTATGACTTTCCAAGAAAATCTATCATCTCTCAAGATAGTCTTTCTTGCTTAAGTACACTGGATATTGTTTCTTCATTCTTTTCTTCCGTAATTGGATAAGGCAATAGTCTTACGCCACCTCTGGTGGCATAGTGCCTAAGGCAGTTGACTGCTAACCAGAAAGCTGTCGGTTCAAACACACCAGCCACTACTTGGAAGGAAAGTTGGGCAATCTACTTCCATAGTGATACAGCCTTGGAAACCCAAGGAGGAGTTGCTATGAGTCAGATCTGACTCGATGGCAGTGGGTTTGGTTTGGTTTTGGTTGCATTTGACTGCTAATCAGAAGATTGGCTGTTCAAACCCAACAGCTCTGTTGAAGGAAGATGGTGTAACCTACTTCTGTAAATATTTACTACCTTGGAAACCCAGTGGGGGTTGCTGTGAGTCAGAATTGACTCAAAGGTAGCTGGTTTGGTTTTTGGTTTTATACTTCTCTTAATGTTGGGGTAGAACTCACTCAAAAACTCACTGCCATTGAGATGATTGCGACTCATAGTGACCTCTATAAATTTTACAATTGTTGAGCCTTCTGGAACACTTTATCAAGAATGTTCCTTAGAGAGGGAATCTAAACAACAGCAATTGTTTTGTAACCAATTATTTTGAAAAAAAAAAAAAAAATTAACTAATTTAAATAGAGATTTTCAAGAGATGTCATGTAATTTCATCCTAGAGTGCAGGAGACTGAAAGAACAGGGCCTAAATAGATTTAAATACTCTTTGTGAACAGTCTTGGCTGGTAAGGTTGGTTAGATAAAACCACTTGGATTACCATGTGGCAATGATTGGATTTTTTCTGAAGCATCTGCTGATTCTTAAGCAGCCAAGAAGCAAGATCAGATTATGATCTAAGTTTCAGGAAGTTAACAGTGGGTGAATATGAGGATTGAAGGTGACTATGACTAAGAGATAAAGAGGTCTGGTGGCACAGTGCCTAAGGCATTTGACTGCTAACCAGACACCTGGCGGTTTAAATCCACCAGCCACTCCATGGAAGGAAGATGGGGCAATCTACTTCCATAAAGATTTACTGCCTTCCCAATGGGGATTGTTATGAGTTGGAATCAATTCATTGGCAATGAGTTTTAGTGTTTGATGACTAGAGCTGTGGAGCATGTGAGCCGTGGATAGACGTATCAACCATGGAGTGAGATGCCAAAGATTTAGACTAAGCTGCTGGTGGAAGGCTCCTGGAGAAAAACACAAACCTAACATTCATGAAAAATATAGAAATCCACAGTTTAGGTGACTACTTTGGTATGGTGGGTGAAGGAGAAGGGAGGCTTTACAAAGCCTCTGAAGTATTGAGCCTGTACAATATGAAGAATAGTGGTGCTGCTCATAGATCCAGGGAACTTTCCAAGGAGGACTCTCACTTGTGATGTGCAGAAGCATAAAGGGATGAAGGAATAACTCAAGTATGTGGCCCATGTATATGTGTGCATGTATGTCTATTTCTGTGTCTAATTTATAACTTTAGCTCTCTAGCAGCTGAAGCTTATCTTCAATATAAAGTACTAGTAGAAATAATTTGAGCCACAGATGAGCAATTTTCAATACTGCAAACATTTATTGTTGTAGTCTTAAGTGAATTTCTTGTGCTAAGAATAATAGGAAATACAAAGATAAATGAACCTTACCACATAAAAGATTACAGTCTAGTGAGGGGGTCATATACATCTATTTCTCACTTACCCACATGATTAAGTTCCAAAGACCAGGTCCTCATTCAAAAATTGGCATTATGCAAAAATGGAAGATTTTTTTTTTTTTCATTTTCAGACCATTGAGTTGTCCTTTTTTTTTTTTTAAAAAAAAAAATTAGAAAATATGATCATAAATAATAGCCTAATATTTATTCATGTGCTCATCACTCTGACTTATACAGTTATGGATTATTCCTCTGTGGAGAAGGAGACTTGGAGGAGACAAAGGTGGATAAAGCTGGGCTCTGTGACCTGAGGGTCTAGGGCTTAACCACTTCACCTTCCACCAGTGCTGTGTCAGAGCTTCCCTCTGGGACCTTTTTAGGGCTCCACTCACAGCCTGTAGGCCTTGTATTCACAATCTGGAAACTTGAACTGCCTTCTGGGCCTGGTGAGTCCCTGAGTCTCCCAGTTTCCTCAGGGGGTGCTGGTAGCCTGGCCATACACTGGGGCCCACCGAGGCAGAGGCTTCAGATCCAGTTCTGCTCACTTTGAGATGTTATTAAACTCTCTCACATTTCTTTCAAACACTGTCTTCAATGCCTCTTTCTTTCCTCCCTTCCCATCCCACAGCAATTTTGAACTATAGGGCGTCAGGCCAGATAGAAAGTGGGAACCCAGAGCAGGAGCCCACTGACTCTGAGCTATCTGGAGTCTGCCAGGGGCCCCTGGGTGGCCATGGAGGAGAAGACCAGCCCAGTCCAGCAGCTGGATGCTGTGTTCCCTCTGGGAGGAGGGCAGGGCACCACAGCCCAGCCTCCTGTTGGCTGTCTGGAGACCCTCCTCAGGGAGGGGACACACCATGCCTGCCTTGTTCTTAATGCTCAAAATAATGGGATAGTAGATATTTCACTATTGTCCTAAATGTGAAATGTCTGATAATGAGATAAATGACAAGTGAGGAGCAGGTATACTTTAATAACTTTAGCCTAAGGAAGACCGAGATACATTACAAAAGACAATAAACACACTTACTACTACATGTAAAGGTTGTAGGAGGAAGGAGGTTGATTCCAGCTATCAGTGTTTGGGAAAAAAAATACTACTTGAAACAAATAGGGCTTGATGAGGTTCTTGGAAAATGGTTGGACTTCAGTCGACAGCAATAGGATGTTACTCTAGAGTGAAGGCACAACATGAGCAAAGATTCAGACATGAGAGAATGCTCCAAGGCATGACTGAGGAAGGAGAGCAGAAGGTTATGATTAAAGTGTAAAATTGGTAGGAATGCACAGGAAGGACAAGACTGAGAATTAGGCACCTGTCCTAATCATACATTTCCAATGAGGTGATATAATCCCAGTGGGAGAGAAAACTGAATCTTACTTTTTCTTGTATATATAAAACACCAATATGCATGCAATCAATGACCAGATATACATTTTTTCTGTGATATTGTTGCATGGAAGGGTGATTAAGAAAAATAAAAAAGGCCTAAAACGTCTCTTTAATGACAAAATAAGGAAGTTCTGGTGATGTAGTCACTAACGCATTCAGCTGCTAACCAAAAGTTGGCAGTTTGAACCCACAAGTCCCTCTCATAGCAGAATGATGAGGCAGTTTTCATCTGTAAAGATTTACAACCTTGGAAACCCTATGGAGGGAGTTCTACTCTGTCTTACAGGGTTGCTATGAGTCAGAGCTGACTCACTGGCAGTTGATTTGGTATTTTGGTTTTAATGGCACAATAAAGAAAAAAAGTTTTGAGAAACACCATTATAGATGGATTTTGACAAAATGGAGAATTTTATGGAGTCCCTTGAAGAAAGTTAACTTGCCTTTCCTCAGTTCTAGCCTTGGTCCATTTCATGGAGATAAGATTCTGGGTTGAGGTGAATGTAGGTAATTTGGATAAAAATATTATACAAACTCAAAGTGGTTAATATCATCTTGGAAGCTCTGTGTGAGGTAAATTATGCAAAAGTTAGTACTTCCCTGACTCATGGAAAGAATGACTTCCAAAGTAATTTTTTCCTTCCCTTTGATTTTGGCAGCTTAGCATTATAAGGCATATGGATTGCAGAATGCTTTCAGAACCTATTACAGCCATTAAGTAATGAACACTTTCACAATTTCACCAGTTCCATTAAGAGTGACATCATCACTTTCTAAACCCAGAGACATGAACCTGCTCTTTTTAATACTGCAGAACAGGTAGAGGTAGAGCTAGGAATCAGGTTATGGTTTTTATTTTAGGAGATGTCCTAAAATGTTATTATTATTATTATTATTATAAATTTATTAGAACATATTTATAAAAACATAAAACATATAATTATTATAAGTGCCAGGCCCCATGAGGCAAAAGATATAGATGATACATTCACTGGCATAATAGAAAGTTGGAAGAACAACTAACCTAACTTGGGCAAAAATCTTGATCTGTTTGGGACAGTAATAGTATGTCCAATCTCAAATTGCAGCAAACAAGCAAACAAACAAGCAAACAAAAACAAATCAGGAGTCACACAGAAGTAAGCAGGAAGTATGTAAAGATAATTTATATTGGCTATGGAAAAGGAGAATTACACTCTAGCTCAGTAGGGTAAAAAAGGAGGGGGGAGAATCAATAACTGTAACAAATAGGAATGTGTAGTAGATGGTGTTACATTCACCAATATCTACTTCCCCACCCCAATGAAGATGGACTTGGCCTTATGACTTGCTTTGGCCAAAGAAGGTGAATGGAAGATATTTATCGTGCCAATACCAAGGCAGAAACTTTAAGAACTAATTCATGCTTTACCATACACTCTGTTTCTCTGCTTCACAGCTGTTCTAGACAGATCACAATGTTCCAGACTGAAGTGCCTCTGTCAGCTTGGTCTCAGAGTGTGAAGAGGAGCAGAGCTGCAGGCATCCTGCCATGACATTAGGCATGAGTAAGAAACAAATCTCAGTTGTTATAAACTAATGCCATTTTGTTTGTTACTATAGGATAACCTCACCTAATCTGACTGCTACTGAAAGCTAGGTTAGAAGCACATCAGTGATTAAATGCAATTCTGATGAGGCTAACTAATAAAAACTGTGGAAAATCCTCTCCTCTCAAGAAAACCTGCTAGAAGAACTCCAGCAATGATTGGAGAGGCAATGATTATAATCTAGTTGTCATTTCATAGATAAAACAATACATTTATTGTTAGGATTGTGTTTTATGTACATATTTGTGCGTTTATCTATTTCAGTTATCAGAGAGTAGAATAAATCTAATTATTTCATGACAAGCAGGATGATTGCCTACTATTTTATTATTTTTCAGTCTTGAAATGTGATTCATGTTAATTTTCCTCCATTCAAAAATGTGGGTTGTTTCACGGAAGAAAAAGTCTAACACAATTTATTTGCCTGTGACCTCAGGTTTCTTTTTTTTAAATGGTTCTCCCATAATTTCATCCAATCCTGTAAATTATTATTTCCATTTCTGCCCATGCATTATATCGCATCTTTGTCTTTTACCTTTTGTCCTTTGAATGTGACTGCTTTCACTACACTGTTTGTTGTTGTTGTTAGGTGCCATTGAGTCATTTCTGACTCATAAGCAACTCTGTGTACCACAGAAGGAAACACTGCCCGATCATGCTCCATTCTCAAGACTGTTGCTGTTTGAGCCCATTGTTACAGTCACTATATCAATTAATCCAGTTAAGGCTTCTCCTTTTTTCACTGACACTCTACTTTACCGAGCAAGATGTCCTTCTCCAGGGACTGGTGCCTCCTGATAATATGTCCTATGTGTGTGAGATGAAGTCTCACCATCCTTGCTTCTAAGGAACATTCTGGTCACACTTCCTCCAAGATAGATTTGTTCATTCTTCTGGTAGTCCATGGTATATTCAATATTGTTTGGCAACACTATAATTCAAATGCATCAGTTCTTCTTTGATCTTCCTTATTTGTTGTCCAGCTTTTGCAAACATATGAGGTGATTGAAATAATATGGCATGGTTCAGTCATACCTTTGTCCTTAAAGTGACATCTTTGCTTTAAAGAAGTCTTTTGCAGCAGATTTGTCCAATGCAATACGCCCTTTGATTTCTTGACTGATGCTTCGATGGATGTTGATTGTGGATCTGAGTAAAATGAAATCCTTGACATCTTCAATATTTTCTCCATTTATCATGATGTTGCTCATTGGTCTAGTTCTGAGGATTTTTGTTTTCTTTATGTTGAAATGTAATCCATACTTACTGAAGGCTTTGATCACCAGTAAGTGCTTTTACTACACTGTTTGTTTGTTGTTGTTGTTAAGTGCCATTAAGTCATTTTTGACTCATAGCAACTCTGTGTACCATAGAAGGAAACACTGCCTGATCCTGCTCCATTCTCACGATTGTCCTCTTCTCTTTTAGCAAGCAAAATTGGGTCTCTGCATATTTTAGGTTACTAATGAGTCTTCCTCCAATCCTGATGCCATGTTCTTCTTCATATATGTTGTTGTTGTTGTTAGGTGCCATGGAGTCGTTTCCGGCTCATAGCGACCCCATGCACAGTAGAACAAAACACTGCCCGATCCCCACCAGCTTCATAGTAAAAAATAATGAATAAGGTCTTTCTTATTCATTGTCCAGCTCTCACATGCATACGAGGTGACTGGAAATATGGCTTGTGTCAGGCACACCTTAGTCCTCAAGGAGTCATCCTTGTTCCTCAGCACTTGAAACAGTTCCTTCGCGGTTGACTTTCCCAATGCTCCACATCCTTTAAAGTCCTGACTGCTGCTTCCATTGACATCGATTGTAGAACCAAGCAATGTGAATTCTTTGACAACCTCAATCTTCTCTCCATGTATTGTGATGCTGCT
>NW_006921620.1:14426603-14432089 GCF_000298275.1 Orycteropus afer afer | reverse complement strand
GCTGGGTTTGAAACACCAGTGGCTCAGCCTCAAAACTCACATCAACATGTCACCACAGTAGGACAAACTGACAGACAGGTTTGTCTCCCTGTTGGAAACCTCTCATACCACCCTGGCCTGGGTCCCTGCGGCTGGCTCCTCCTCTGTCCAGGTTCCTGGCCTTTTAATCCCCTTTCTCCTGCTCTCCCACCCTGCTGCTTTGGGCATACCTGAGTTCCCTCTCCTTACCTGGATCCCTGCAGCTGACTGCTCCTCTGTCTGGATTCCTGGGCCTTTTAATCCCATTTCTCTCACTCTCCCATCCTGCTGCTTTGGGCGTGCCTGAGTTCCCTCTCCTCACCTGGATCCCTGCGGCTGACTGCTCCTCTGTCTGGGTTCCTGGCTCTTTATCCTCTTTCTGCCGCTCTCCTACCCTGCTGCTTTGGGCATGCCTGATTTTCCTCTCCTCACTTGGATCCTTGCGGATCCAGCATTTCAAGTTATTTGCTCAGCAGACAGATTGAATAAACATGGTGAAGAAATACAATGCTGATATACACCTTTCCTGATTTTAAAACACACTGTACCCCCTTGTCCTATTCAAATGACTGCCTTTTATAGGCTTCACATGAACACAATTATGTGTTCTAGAAATCTCATTCTTTGCAATGTTATCCATTATTTGGTATGACTCACACAGTTGTATGCTGTTGTATTGTTACCATATTAGCATCACTGTATTGTTACTGACTGGTGTGAGAGGAAGACTCCACCTACATGAAATGGTGATGCTTACTAGCTAACGTTTGCAAAGTGCTCACTGTGTACCAGACATTCTTCGAAGAGTTTCCCATAGATTATCTCATTAAAATTCTCACAACAGCCTTATAAAGTAGATACTATTATTTCCTCATTTATTATTCTAGGAACTGAGGCACAAGCAAGCTAAAAGATTTTTACAAAGCCAAGCAGTCAATGAGTGGCAGAGTCTGGCTTTAAAACCTAGAAAGTTGGAATTAGGATCCATGAAGCCATTTTCCAGCCCTATGCTTGCCACTAATGAGTGGCACAAATTTGGACAAGTCAATCTCTAGGCCACAGTTCCCTTATGTTTCAAATAAGGGGTGTTGACTAGGGAAGTCTTTCAGCTATAAAACTGTATAATTCTATGGACTATTGAGTGAGTACATTTGAACCATCTAATATATTTTGAAAAAGGAGTTGTGGTATAATAGAAAGATCACAAGTTTTGATCAAAACTGTGACCTCTGGCAAGTAACTTAACTTCTCTGTATCTGTTTTCTCATGTATGAATTGGCTCTCTCTCACTGCTGTCAAGTTGGATTTGACTCACAGCGACCACTCCTTGGGTTTCCGGGGTGATATCACTATGGAAGTAGAATGCCCAACCTTCCTTCTGAGAAGTAACTGATTGGTTTGAACTGCCAGCCTTCTGGTTCGCAGTCAAATGCTTAGGCACTATGCCACCAGTAATTCCCATCTCAGAGACTTGTTGTCATGTTTAAATGATATAATACTATTGATGTTATTTGCTAAAGAACACTATAAATGTCAGAAATTATCATTGCATAAAAAACACCATACATCCATTTTTTTCATTAAGTCATTCATTCAGCCATTAAATATTTATTAAATGCCATTTACAAAAGTGAAAAGTATGGTTCCTCCATTTAAAGAGCTTGCAATTGAATTGGGAGACAAACAAATGAAAGTTTACTACAAAACTTGATAAACACACATGGGAGGTAGCCTCTGAATATAATTAGCTTATATGAACCACTTAAAGTGTTTGAAGCAGTCAGGGATGCTTCATGTAGGAGGCAGTATTTAAAATGAGGCCCAAAGATAAATAATAAAAGTATAGTCTCATGCTAATGGGAGTGGGTGGGGGATTTTCCAGGAGAAGAAATAGAATGTGCAAAGACACGGACCTGTGAGAACATTGCGTATTTGAATACTTACAAGAAGATTATTAAGCCTGGAATGCAAACCTCAGGGTGCTGAGATCAGGAGAGAGGCAAACAGGGAGGTGAAGATAGATCATCAAGAGTCTTATACACCATGTTAAGAAGCTTAGATTTTGTCCCATGTTGGTGTTGTTAGGGCTGTCAAGTTGGCTGTGACTCTGGAGGTCTTATGTATAACAGAATAAAATGTTGTGTAGTCCTGTGCCATCTTCATGACCATTGGTATGTTTGAGTCCATTGTTTTGACTACTGTGTCAATCATCTCATTGAGGGTTTCCCTTATTTTTTGCTGAGACTTTACCAAATATGATGTCAGCGGTTCAAACCCACCAGCCACTTGGAAGGAAGGTTGAGCAATCTATTTCTGTAGTGATATCGCCTTGGAAATCCAAGGGAGAGGTCGCTATGAGTTGGATCCTAATCGATGGCAGTGCGTGTGCACGTATATTTATAGCCATTAGTCTTTCCTGATGATGTGTCCAAAGAAAGAAAGCTGAAGTCTCATCATGCCCACTTCTAAGGAGCATTCTGGTTGTATTTCTTGTATGACTGATTCATTTGTTCTTCTCCTATTTGTTGTTGTTATGTGCCATCAAGTCGACCCAACTCATAGCAACCCCTCCTTGGAGGAGACAGAATTTAGAAAAGATTTTGAGGAGTGGATGTGGTTAAATTCACACATTAATGTTAACAGTCTAGCATGCTGTAGAGGAAAGAGGAGGGGATGCAAACTAATGGCAGTGAGGCAGCCTCTGTTATTCACTGTTTGAGGCCTCAAGCAGTGATTTGGCCATGGCCATAAAACTGCAGTCATTGCCCAAGTCTGCTTTGGGGCCTGTGGTGGTTATGTTTTTGTGTCAACTTGGCTGGGCCTGGTTGAGTGTCTGGGCAGCTGCTAGTGGTTATTCCCCATGATGAGACTGGCAATCAACTCTATGGTGAGATCTACCACAAGCAGCTGAATAGCTGCCTTTGGGATGTGGTCTGCTTCCTGTATATAAGTAGAAGCCTTGGAAATGGTCTTTAGCCTAGGGCATGCTTGGACCCTGCATGTAGCTGTGTCATTTCTCAGCAGCTTGCTATGCTCTGCCAACCTTGGGACTTACAATGGACTTAAGTCAATGGCCTGCCATGTGATTTGGTAACATCAGGACTGTGCCTTTTTACTTGTCAACCTTGGGGCTTATCAGCCTCAGCAGCCAGCAGCTGTCTGAGTGAAAAAAATGCCTCTAGCTCCAGTGGGCCAGGAGAGGATGCAAAGCTGGACTCCAAGGTTGAGGGGCTTTCACCCAGCCTCTTGAGCCTGTCACTTTGAATTTGGACTTAAAGCCTCCAAATTGTAAGAATAAACTCCTGTTTGTTAAGGCCATCCCATTGGTGGTATATTTCCTGTCCGAGAGGCACTGGGTAACCAGAACAGGACCACAACAAGAAAAGAAAGGGACTAGTGAAAGAAGAGTCTATCAATTCTGCTGGCGAGGCTAACTCAGAGACTGCTAAATTGCATTGTTTTTAGGACTTCACCCATCCACATAGCACATCTTCCACTGTCCTGCTCTAGGCTGGTACCCAGGGAAGCATCTGTTATGATAGGAATACGATAAAAGCAAATTCCAACTCACTGCCATCCAGCCAATTCCAACTCATAGGGACCCCCATTGGGTTTCCAAGGCTATACTGAAACAGACTGGCTCATCTTTCTTCTGCAGAGCAGCTGGTGGGTTTGAACCCCCAAACTTTTGGTTAAGAGCCAACGGCTATAATTATTATACCACTAGCGCTCCTAGGAATATGATAGGTGGGTGTATAAAATTGATCTTAGTTTTATTGCTGCATTCAGTTTATTTTCCCTTTTAAGCCATCCTAAGTAGAGCTAACATCAAACTGTAGAAGCAAAATTGTCACGTTTTTGTTTTTCTTTTGTTCTATCTTTATTTTCTGGTAGAAATATGGGAAGTTGGGAAAGACACAGGCCTAGGTAATCCAAGTATTCTTTAATCAGTTCTTAATTGTTCCCCCCCCAATTCCTCATGATAAAAAAATACGCTAAGATATCAAAGGAAATTGTGTATATACCTTCCCTTAAATATAATTTATATATTTATACATATATATCTTTCCACACATACAAATAAAAGTTAAATTCTCAAAATTTTTATTAATAACTATAGATTATCATAGTATGCAAAGATACCAACTCTAGAACCAGGCTGTCTGGTTTCAAATCCTGACTAATTTTCTTGCTGGCTGTGTAACTTTGGATGAGTTATTTAACTTCTCTGTGTTTCAGTTTCTTCAAAAATAAAATGGAAAAAAATTAGAGTTTCTACTTACTTCAATGTGTTCTGAAGGTTAAATAAACATAAAGCACTTAAAATATATTTTGTCCCATAGTAAAAGCTTAATCAATGTTAATTATTAGTACTATTAAGCAATATTAATATTCATGCTACTGAGTTTGCCTGCTCACTAGTATTTCTAAAAATAGGAATGTAGAATTTAAATGTAAGGCAAACAAGAGTCTTGCCCTCACTCAGCATGGAGTCAAATACAGTCAGAGAACAGTAAAACAGAGAGACTAAAAATGGGGAGGTGAATCGGACTTCTTTGGGACTCACCTTTTTAATAATAGCCTCTGAATGTCTGACATTTACAAGGTACTTTTCTCTGGCAGATCTGACTGTGATGTCATCCTATTCCTCCTTTTCCCCACCCCAGGTCAACTAGCCCTTAGCCTGACCCCCTCTGACTTATAGATGCACCAGTACAGATCTCCTGCTTTCCAAGTGTCAGAATTTCTAGGTCCTGACCATTGGCCAAATGCCATAGCACTGGAGGTATCTGTGTTGCCTATAAATAGAGCTGTGCCTGAGTACATGCCACCTCCTTCTGCACCAGAAATACTTAATAATCTCTTTGCTAATGATTCCAAACTGGCTTCCCAACAGAACAACAACACCATCATCACATTTTAACTTTATTCTAGATTGCTAAGTCTTTGGACATATGGGTAGTTTTTATTAAAAAAGAAGAATTGATATATGGATGTCTTCTATCTACTCAAGGAGCTCTGGTGGTGCAGTAGTTAAAATGTTTGGCTGCTAACCAAAAGGCTGGTGGTTGGAACCCACCAGCTGCTCTGTGGAAGGAAGATGTGGTGGTTAGCTTCTGTTAAGACTACAGCTTTGAAAATCCTATAGGGCAAGTCTACTCTGTCCTATATAGTTGCTATGAGTTAGGATAGACTCAATGGCAATGGGCTTGTTTTTCTGGTTTTTCCTTTTACTTGGTTCACAAAGTGTACAAAAGGAAAACAATGGAAGAAATTGGCTGTTAAATTTTTTGTGAAAAATTTACAATGTCAAAAATCATAAGTGATATTAAAATACAGATGATAAATTTGGAAAATATCTACGTGTTATGACAGATGAGCTCTGGTGGCATAGTGCCTAAGGCATTTGACTGCTAACCAGAAGGCTAGGGGCTCAAAGCCACCAGCCACTCCTTGGAAGAAAGACT
>NW_006921620.1:14423548-14425018 GCF_000298275.1 Orycteropus afer afer | reverse complement strand
AAAAAAAAAAAAAAAATTCAAGATCTGTCCTGAAGTATAATGCTGTCAGTGATAGGATAATATTCATATGCCTAAAAGGAAGAAAAGTTAATCTACTATTCAAGTTTACATACCAACCACTAAAGCCAAAGATGAAGAAATTGAAGCCAACCTATGTAGTCTGAAATTGACCTAACATGCAATCAAGATATATTGATTATTACTGGTGATTGTAATGTGAAAGTTGGAAACAAAGAAGAATCATCAGTAGTTGGAAAATATGTCCTTGGTTATAGAAATGACATCAAAGACTGCATGATAGAATTTTGCAAGGCCAATGACTTATTAATTGCAAATACATTTTTTCAACAACATAAACAGTGGCTACACATGTGGACCTCACCAGATGAAGCACATAGGAATCAAATCAACTACATCTGTGGAAAGAGGTGATGGAGAAACTCAATATCATCAGTCAAACAAGGCCAAAAGCAGAACATGGAAGAGATCATCAATTGTTCATATGCAAGTTCAAATTGAAGCGGAAGAAAACTAAAATGAGCCCACAAAAACCAATATATGACCTTGATTGTATCTCACCTGAATTTAGAGCCATCTGAAGTACTGATTTGAAACATTGAACACCAATGACCAAAGACCATACAAGCTGTGGGATGACATCAAGAGTGTCATACATGGGGGGCACAGCCATTTTGATTGTTTACAAGTGGTGGCCAGTTTGGATATTTAAAGTGGCCAAGGGCACAGCCATTTTGAATGTTTACAAGTGGCAGCCATTTTGGATTTTAAAGTGACAGCATTCTTATTCAGATTCCAGGGACCTAAGAATAGGCTCCATTTGCCAAGGATGGCAGGGACATATAGGAGGATGACAATGGGAAAGGAGATAGGTGGTGAGTGTACAAGTGAATAGAGGAGCACAGTACAATACCCTGCTTACACAGATAACATCCAAACTAAACAAAGAAAACAAAATTTGGGGGCAAGTCACTCCAACATACAATCACCAATTAAATATAAACACAAAAATGTCACATTGCCTCAGAGACAACACGGCATCACAGTTCACACAAAGAAGTGAGATAAAGCAGAAGAAATAAGGGACCAGGATACAGACCCAAAATATATCCCTGAGGAAGACACAGCATTGGAACTCCCTGATAAGGAATTCAAAAAAAATTATATTTAGGTACCTTCAATGAATTGAGAGATAGATCAAGGAAAACTGTGACAAAATTGAGGAAAACACAGAGAAAGCCCTACAACAATTTCAAAATACAATACAAGAACAAAATGACAAAATAAATGAAAAATTAGAAATGATACAAAATCTCCAAATAGAAATCCTGAAGGTTAATACTAAATTTTCAGAAATAGATAACATACTGAACAGGCAAAGGAGTAGAATTGAGTCAGTGGAAGACAGAATTAGTGAGATGGGAGGCAAATACCTGAATACTTCTTTGGAAA
>NW_006921620.1:14417465-14421683 GCF_000298275.1 Orycteropus afer afer | reverse complement strand
AAAAAAAAAAAAAAAAAAAATTCAAGCCTCAAGTCGCAATTTTGAAAGTTTCTAAGGGCAAAATATTGAACAATGCAGAAAGCATCAAAAGAAGATGGAAGCAATACACAGAGTCACTGTTCCAAAAAGAATAGGTCAATGTACAATAATTTCAGGAAGTAGCATATGATCAAGAACCAATAGTATTGAAGGAAGAAGTCCAAACTGCACTGAAGAAATTGCAAAAAACAAGACTTCAGGAATTGATGGAAAACCCATTGAGATGTTCCAACCAAAGGATGCAGCTCTGGAGTCACTTACTCGTCTATGACAGGAAATTTGGAAAACAGCTACCTGGCCAACTGACTAGAAGAGATCCATATTTGTGCCCATTCCAAAGAAAGGTGATCTAACAGAATGTGGAAATTATCTAAAAATGTCATTAATATCACATACAAGTAAAATCTTGCTGAAAATAATTCAAAAACAGTTGCAATAGTATATTGACAGGGAACTAACTTCCAGAAATTCAAGCTGGAATCAGAAGAGGACATGGAATGAGGGGTATGATTGCTGTTGTCAGATGGATCTTAGCTGAAAGCAAAGAATACCAGAAAGATGTATACCTGTGTTTTATTGACTATGCAAAAACATTCAACTGTGTGGATCGTAACAAATAGTGGATAATATTGTGAAGAAAGGGAATTCCAGAACCCTTAATTGTTCTCATGAAGAACTTGTACATAGATCAAGAGGCTGTCATTTGAACAGGACAAGGGAATTGGTTTAAATTCAGTAAAGGTGTGTGGCAGACTTTATCTTTTCACTATACTTATTTAATCTGTATGCCAAGCAAATAATCTGAGCAGCTGGACTATATGAAGAAGAATGAAGCACCAGGATTGGAGGAAGACTCATTAACAACCTATGATATGCTGATGACATAACTTCGCTTGCTGAAAGTGAAGAAGACTTGAAGCACTCACTGATGAAGGTTAAAGACTATAGTCTTGCAGTATGGATTACACCTCAACATAAGGAAAACAAAAATCCTCACAACTGGACCAATAAGCAACATCCTGATAAATGGAGAAAAGATAGATGTTGTCAAGGATTTCATTTAACTTAGATCCACAGTCAACGCCTATAGAAGCAGCAGTAAAGAAATCAAACATCATATTGCACTGGGCAAATCTGTTGCAAAAAACTCTTTAAAATGTTAAGGAGCAAATATGTCACTTTGAAAACTAAGGTGCACTTAACCCAAGTCATGGTATTTTCAATTGTCTCATATGTATATGAAAGCTGGACAATGAATAAGGAAGACCAAAGAAGCGTTGATGGCTTTGAATTGTGGTGTTGGCGAAGAATACCGAAAATACCATGGACTGCCAGAAGAGTGAACAAATCTGTCCTGGAGAAAGTGCAGGAGGCATGCTCCTTGGAATTGAGAATTGCCAGACTTCACATCTACTTTGGTCATGTTGTCAGAAGGCACCAGTCCTTGGAGAAGGATATCATGCTTGGTAAAATAAGAGGGTCAGTGAAAAAGGGGAAGACTCTCAATGAGATGGATTGGCACAGTAGCTGCAACAATGGGCTCAAGTATAGCAGAGATTGTGAGGATGGCGCAGGATAAGGCTGTGTTTCATTCTGTTGTACACAGGATTGCTATGAGTTGGAGCTGACACAATGGCATTTAACAACAAACAACAACGTATACTGTGGCCTTTTTTATGATAGTGAAAACCCAAAGAATATCAACAATAACAACAAAAATAAGCCCCAAATAACAACAAAACTGGAAACAAATATTCCTAATGAGTTAAAAGAAAATGATTGAATAAATTATAGTTCACTCATATGGTAGAAATAATAACCACCATATTTTTGATGTAACTAGTAATTATTGAAATAATTTTCAATAACATAAAAATGCATAGATGTGTACATCATATTATATATACATTATATATAATGGGCTAATTATACAAAGCTGTTATTATCATTATTTTAAAAGAACTTTTACTAACCTGTTGTTGTCATAGCGACCCCTCCTTGGGTTTCTGAGGCAGTATCACTAAAGCCGTCAGCCTTCTGGTTAGCAGCCAAGTGCCTTTAGGCACTATGCTACCAGGTATTTATACAGACATACACAGTCCCTGGGTGATGCAAATGGTTTATGCTTGGCTACTAATGAAAAGGTTACTGGTTCAAATCCACTCAGTGACAATGTCAAAGAAAGGCCTGGAGATCTACTTCCATAACATTACAGCCATTGAAAACTATAGAATTCGTTTCTACTCTGACACACATGGGATTGCCATAAGATGGAATTAACTTGATGGCAGCAAGTTTTGTTTTTTGGATATACATACACAGATCATAATACATGCAAGTATTATCATACATAATTATATCATAATAAAATAAAAACATTTTTTGAATACATTTTTAAAGGTAAATCCACATACACATGAACACACATCCACGCATTCTGGAAAAAAGCTGGAAGAATATAAATGAAAATCCTAACAGTAGTTGCAGTTAACAGATAGGCAAGAAAGGACTACAAGAAATTTCTTAAAACAGTGTTTAAAATCCTGTTACAGGTGTGCAGTGTTGGTGATTTCAGAGCATTTTTGCCTACTTTTCAATTTGAGCCTCATAGCAATCCTGCAACGAAGTGCAAGTATTATTTTCCCTTTTTTATAGGTAAAGACGCTGAGCTCAGAGGGATGCTTTGCTCTGGTCAAGGTCATAGGGCTAATGAAAGGCAGAGTTGAAATTTGAAGATGAGCTATTTGATGCCCTAATTCGAGCTACTTTCACTGCACTGAGTTGACTGTAAGATCACATGGCTATAAAATCTACAGCTATAAAGAGGCTAGGAAATTGTGAGAATCTACACTGAAACTCATGAAAATCTCATAGGCATTAATAAGAAATAGGAAAAGTCAATTGAGATTCTAGATAGTAGTTATATGCAAATGAAAGGTTCTACAGGCTTACAGGAAATTATTTATTATTTAAAACATCTTAGCACTTTGGCTAAATTGAATAGCATTTCCATGAGTCATCCCTGAGACCTTTGAAGGAAAGTAAGTGGGTATTATCTCAGTGTACACAAAGGGAAACAAACTCATAAATAAGGAAAGAATACTCTTCAGCTCACACACTGCACAGTGGGAAAGCGTGGTGCAAATCTCACATTCCTAACTGCCTGTGTCATATAGTGGCTTCATCTTCCTGGCACCCTGTTCCGGGTGAGCTACTGAGCAGAAGGTCTTCAGGAATTGTTTGCTGGTGAGTAAGCAGCTCACTGAAAGGCCCAGCCTCGCTACTTTAACTTACTTCTTTTCAGATTCCATTTTATAGCCACAAATTAGAGCTGAGCATTCTTAGCCAGAGTCTGCAAGAGGTACAAATCGTTGAGAGCTGAGTACAAACTGAAAGGCATATGGTTCAAGTCCACCCAAAGGCAGCTTGGAAGAAAGGCCTGATAATCTGCTTGTGAAAGAGCATAGTTACATAAAACCCTATCTGCTCTGGGACATGGGGTTGTCATGAATTGAAATGGACTTGACAGCAACTTTTTTTTCTTCAGTTTACACTTAGCCAAGTGTTTTGAAATTAGAAAAACGATCAATGGTGTAATCTCATACTCACCAGGAAGACTGGCACTCAAACTTCACTCCTCTTACATTTGAAAAGACTGCACTGTGGTCAGCACAGGAAATCTTTGTGGGGTCAATATCTCCTGAGTGTCAATTATTTTTCTGCCATTATCAGATTTTCTTTCATTTCATCAGTAAGTACTCATCTATGTAACTGTCTTTTTCCTTATAAGGGATTATCTACTTCATTGTCTACTTACTCTGAAAGTTTCCCTTCAGTTTTCTAAATTTGTCTGGTTGGAGTATTTCTCCTTTTGGATTTTCTAAATATTTGACTAAATTCACCAAATAACTTTGCATAGATAGACCTAGAGTTCTTTATTCTTAAAATATAAAATGCTATGTGAATAAATTTATGCTTGGTATTTCCTTTGTAAAACTTTGTATGGTATCTTGAAAAGATCATATAAACAGGGGGGTAATAGTAAATATTAAGGAGCTCTGGTAGCATAGTGCCTAAGGTACTTGACTGCTAACCAGAAGGCTGGCAGTTCAAACCCACCAGCCACTCCTCGGAAGGAAGGTTGGGCAATCTACTTCTGTAGTGATACCGCCTTAGAAA
>NW_006921620.1:14415607-14417305 GCF_000298275.1 Orycteropus afer afer | reverse complement strand
GGTGGGTTTGAACCGCCAGCCGTCTGGTTAGCAGGCAAGTGTCTTAGCCACTATGCTACCAGAGCTCCCAACAATAACAATGGTAAATATTAAATATTAATAGCTGATAGGAAAATATTATATCTCATGCATATCTATCTATCTATCTAATACTAATATCAATATTTTGCCAAATATTCTACACGTTACAAAAAAGGATGTGCTCTTATCAACCTTAAAATCATAACCTGAGATACCCCAGAAAAAGGTATGTTAATCTCTGATTACAGTTTTGCTGGCCCATTCAACCTCATGATGTAGTATTTAACTCCATTCATTTTAGGCTCTTTGTTGTTGTTGTTGTTATGTGCCGTCGAGTCGGACCTGACTCATAGCCACCCCTCCTTGGATTTCCCAGGCAGTATCACTACAGAAGTAGATTGCCCAAATTTCCTTCCGAGGAGTGGCTCTTAACAAACGGGAATACCGTAGTTTAATAGTTGTCAAACTACTATACATATGGCAGTACATCACTTGGCATAACAATATACCAGATAATCAGAGGGTAACAAAAACATATTACAAAATAACGACAGTTTTGGTATGTGCCTATAGAACATAGGTGCATAACTTTATTTTATTTTTTTGTTTTGTGCATGTAATAGTATTTGCCTCTGTTGTCTATACCTTTTACGCACATTTCTGTGTCCTCCTTTTCCCCATTTACAGAACATAAGTGCATAATTTTTGGTACTTAGCATCTTTATAATATACTGAGGAAAAGAGATACCTATATTAATTTAAAATTAAATAACTATAAAGTAAATAGAAATCAAAATGAAATAAAGCTTCTCAAAATATGTAGTGGTGGGGAGGAGTCATAATATTGTGCAGTCATCAGGTCTTCATGTAGAGTTGGTAAAAATAACTGCAATATTGTAGGTAATAGCAGTTAACATGCTTAGGTGCCAACTAGAAGGTTGGAGGTTCAAGTTCATCCAGAGACACCTTGGAAGAAAGGCCTAGTAGTCAGTCCACTTCTGAAAAATTAGCCACTGAAAATCCAAAGGAACAAATTTATACTATGACATACATGGTTCTAACATACCATGTTAGAACCTACTTTATGGCAATTTATTTTTACCCATCAGTCTCAGAGTAGAGCAGGCCTGGGTTTGAATTTTGACTTTGTGGTCTTGAGCAAGTTATTTCATGTCTCTGAGCTTCAGTTGTCTTCTATTAAACTGGCTTAATAAAACTTACCTTGAAGATGTATTGGAAGAATTAGGTAAAATAATGCATGTAAAGAATGTTATATAGTACAGAGTAAATGCTGAATAACAGTCGTTGTTAGGTGCCATTGAGTAAGCTCTGACTCATAGTGATGAATGTACAACAGAACAAAAAACTGCCTGGTCCTGCACCATCCTCACAATTGTTGTTATGCTTGAGCCCATCATTGCAACCACTGTGTCCATCCATCTTATTGAGAGGCTTCCCCTTCTTCACTGACTCTCTACTTTACCAAGCATGATATCTTCCCCAGGGAATGGCCCTTCTGACAACATGGCCAAAGTAGATGATACAAAGTTTGGCCATTTTTGCTTCCAGGGAGCATTCTGGCTGCACTTCTTCCAGGACAGATTTGTTCATTCTTCTGGTAGTTTATGGTATTTCCAGTATTCTTCAGCAATATGACGATTCAAAGTCATCAATTCT
>NW_006921620.1:14412028-14414932 GCF_000298275.1 Orycteropus afer afer | reverse complement strand
TGCTTATTGGTCTAGTTGTGATGGTTTTCATTTTCTTTGTGTTGAGGGGTAATCCACGCTGAAGACTGTAGTCTTTAATCTTCATCAGTAAGTGCTTCAACTCATCTTCACTTTCAGCAAGCAAGGCGAAGCCATCAGGGCCAGGATTTTCTTTGTGGGAAGTTTTTTTTTTTTTATTTTTTTTATAACCTGTTAAATTTCTTCTTTTGTTATAGGTTTGTTCAAGTTTTCTACCTCTGAGTGGGATAGTTTAGGTAGGTCTTGTGATTCTGGAAACTTGTCCATCTCTTCTAGGTTCTCATATTTGTTGGAGTAGAGTTTTTCATAAATTTTGTCAGTATCTTTTTTATTTCAATTGGTTCTGTTGTGATGACACCTTTTCTGTTTACAATTCTTGTGATTTGGATCTTCTCTTTCTTTTCTTTTGTATCTGCCAGTGGTTTATCGATTTTAGTAAGCATTTTGAAGAATCAGCTTTTTTTTTTGTTGTTGATTTTTTTTTTGTTTGTTTCATTGATTTCTGCCCTGATCTTTATTATTTTCTTGCTTCTAGATACTGTAGAATTCTTTTGTTGTTCTATTTCTAGTTGTTGGAGTTGATGAGTTAGAGTGTTGATTTTATTTCTTTTCTCTTTTTAGACATTTATTGCTATAAACTGTACTCTGAGTACTGCTTTTGCTGTGTCCCATAGGTTTTGGTATGATGTATCTTCATTTTCATTTGTTTATAGGATTTTTTTAATTTCAGTTTTGATTTGTTCTATTACCCAGTAGTTTTTGAGCAGTGAATTGTTCAGCTTCCATGTTTGATGTTTTTTCCTTGCTCTTCCTATTATTACTTTCTAATTTTATAGCATTGTGGTCCAAGAAGATGGTAGTATTTTAATGCTTTTGAATTTATTGAGACTTGTTTTATGTCCTAACATATGGTCTATTCTGAAGAAGGATTCATGTGCACTGGAGAAGAATGTGAATTGTGCTTTTGTTGGGTGAAATGCTCTGTATATGTGTATGAGATCAAGTTGGTTGATTGTATTGTTGAGCTCTTCTGTATCTTTGTTGAGTTTTTTTCTAGTTGACCTATCCCTCTTTGAACGTGGTGTGTTAAAGTCTCCTACTACTACTGTAGGGTTGTCTGTTATCCCTTTTAATTCAGTTAATATTTTTCTTGTGTATTTTGGAGCACTTTCATAGGGTGCATAAATATTTATTATTGTAATGTCTTCTTTGTCAATTGACTCTTTCAGCATCATATAATATCCTTCTTTGTCTCTTATGATGTTTTCCACCTTAATATCTATTTTATCAGAAATTAATATTGCCACTCCTGCTCTTTTTTGGTTTCCATTGGCTTGGTATATTTTTTTTTATCCCTTATCTCTTAATTTGTTTTTATCTTTGTGTCTAAGGTGGGTCTCTTGCAGGCAGCATATCGATGGGTCTTCTTTTCTTATCCAGTCTCCCACTCTCTTTCTCTTGATATGTGCATTTAGTCCATTCACATTGAGTGTAATTAGTGATTAGTATGAATTCATTGCTGTTATTCTATTGTGTTTTTTGTTGTGTTGGTATTTTCTCGGTATATTCTGTGCTGAGTTCATTTTGTTGGCTAATGCTTTCTCCCTTTTCTTCTTTATTGTTGGTTTTGTGCTTATTAAACCCATATATTTTCCTTCCTTCTGGATTTGCTTAGGGGGACTGTTAATTTTTTTCTGTGCTTACCTTGGAGTATATTCTTGTCTCTGCATTTTTAGAACAGTGCGTACTATGAAGACATTGTCCTGTTTTCCTCTCCATTTGGAAATTTATACGCAGAAGTTTTATTCCCTCTAATAGTTAGTTGCTGTTGTCATGTGCTGATTGACTTCTTTGGTTTTTAGTGTACAATGTTTTATGGTCTTATTTTGAGTTTCTATTTCTGATTTGGTTTTAGTGTTGATGCCACATATCCTGGTTTTGTTGATTTCTATTGTGGGTTATCTATTAGAAGGACTTCCTTAAGCATTTCTTGTAGAGCTGGTCTGTTTTTCACAAAATCCCTCAATTTCTGTTTGAGAATACCTTGATTTTGCCCTCATGTTTGATGGATAATTTGGCTGGATATAGCATACTTGGTTGGAAGTTCTTTTCCTTCAGTGTTTTATATACGCCATCCCATTGCCTTCTTGCCTGCATGGTTTCTGCTGAGTAATCAGAGCTCAGCCTAACTGTTTGATTATTATAAGTAATATTTCTTTTGTACCGGGCAGCTCTCAAATTTTTTTCTTTGTGTTTGGTTTTGGTTTGATTATAATATGCCTCGGTGTTTTTGTCTTGTGATCTATCATGTGTGGGGTTCTATGAGCTTCTTAGACAAATATCTTTTCATCTCTCATGATATGGGTGAAGTTTTCTGTTAACAGGTCTTTCACAAATTTCTCGATGTTTTTTTTTTTTTTGCCTTTTCTTGTTCTGGAATTCCAATGAGTCTTATGTTGTTTTATCTCATGTCATCCCATATAATTCTTAGGTTCTCTTAATTTCTCTTAAATCTTTGTTCTGATTTTCTTTATACAGGCTGGTGTCAAGGGATTTGTCTTCTAGTTGGGATATGCATTCTTCAGCCAGTTCTAACCTACTCTTGTGCTTCTACTGTGTTGTGTAATTCTGTAATTTTGGTATTAATCTTCTGGATTTCTAACTGCTGTTTTTGTATGAGTTCTGATTGTGCATTAATCTTATTGTTTGGTTCCTGAATGATTTTCCTGAGTTCTTCCAGGGAACTGTCTGTGTTCTTCTTGTTTCTGCTTGGGGTTTCCTTAGGATCTTGTAAAGCTTTATAAACATATATTCTAAATTCCTTCTCAGATAATTCTATTGCCTCCTTTTCCTCCATGTTTAATGAGATCTTTGTTTGTAGTTTTG
>NW_006921620.1:14410095-14411408 GCF_000298275.1 Orycteropus afer afer | reverse complement strand
TCTGTTGGTAGAGGTGGTTTCTAGGGCTTTGAGTGGGCTGCTAATGATGACCTTGTACTGTATTCACAGGCCCACAGCACAATTTCAGCAAAGACTCCAGTTGTTAGGGGGTCGCCACTGTCTGCCTGGCTCAGACACATGCAAAAACCTCTCTCTTGAGGCCCCTTAGCACCAAAAAGCTAACCCAAGACAACTGCCCAGCTTCAGGATCTGCTGTGGGGGTTCCTCTCTTTGGGCCTGCTCACCCGTCCATGGCACCGGCCCAACCAGCTCAGACTGTGATCCACTGCAGGAGCTCTTCTGTGGGCATCCCCACCTGCAGCACCAAAGATCCGCTTAGTTTCAGTGGTCCTGGAGTCAGGAGAGTGCCTGCTAGTAATCTGTGGTCCCAATATATCACCGATAAAGTCAAGTGCAGACCTCTCAGTGCCACTCAGCTGAACCAAGCCTGATCAGTGACCTGCTGCAGGGACACCTTCCTGGGCCCACCTTCCTGTAGCACCAATGGACTCTGTTCTTGAATTTCAGCAGTGCTGGATGTGCCCATTTGCACTTAGCCAACACAAGTTACTGATAAAATCAGATGCTGAAGGTAGATCCTTGGGGTGATCACTGGTATGTTGGTGTGGATGCTGGTATGCTGGTGTGGTGTGTCTTCTTCCTTAACCCAGGGAGGTCTTGGATGGCCTTTCTCAGCTGCCTGTCAGCGCTCCACAGGATAGATCTCCTGATCTTGTTATTACCCCCCGCCCCATCCCTTTCTCCTTTCTAATTCTACTCCCCTGAGTTTGGTGCACTCTGACTCAGTAAGTGTTCAGAACACTAGAGTCTGTAATTCAAACTGCTGTACCTAGTTTTTCAAGCACTAAGATGCTAGAGGGAAATAGCATGGTGATCACTGATGAGACTCCATTTTGAATTCCATTCACTTTAGCTACACTATGTTCAAGAGGAGATTTCAGAGACTCTTCTGACATCCATTTTGGTCTTTTCTTCCTTTCCTGTCTTTTTAGTGACCTTTTACTTTCTTTGTGGATGATGTTCTTGATGTCATCCCACAATTTGTCTGGTGTTCAGTCACTGGTGTTCAATGTATCATATCTATTCTTCAGTTGGTTTCTAAATTCAGTTGGGATATATTCAAATTCATCTTTTGCCTCTTGTGGACTTACTTGAATTTTCTTCAGCTTCAACTTGAACTTGCATATGAACAATTGATGGTCTGTTCCATAGTCAGCTCTTGCTTGTTTTGACTGATGATGTTGAGCTTCTAGGAGCTTTGGTAGCATAGTGCCTAAGGCATTTGACTGCTA
>NW_006921620.1:14383056-14408995 GCF_000298275.1 Orycteropus afer afer | reverse complement strand
GCAGGAAGGCTCATTAGCAACCTGAGATATGCAGATGACACAACTTTGCTTGCTGAAAGTGAGGATGACTTGAAGCACTTACTGATGTAGATTAAAGACTACACTCTGCAGTATGGATTACACCTCAATATAAAGAAAACAAAAATCTTCACAACTGGGCCAATAAGCAGTATCATGATAAATGAAGAAAAGATTGAAGTTGTCAAAGACTTCATATTACTTGGTTCTACAATCAACACAAATGGAAGCAGCAGTCAAGACATCAGACGATGTATTGCATTAGGCAAATCTGTTGCAAAAGACTCCTTTCAAATACTGAAGAGCAGAGATATCTCCTTGATGACTAAGTTGTGCCTAACCCAAGCTATGGTATTTTCAATCACCTCATATGTATGTGATAGCTGGACAATGAATAAGGAAGACTGATGAAGAATTGATGTTTTTGAGTTGTAGCATTGGTGAAGAATACTGAAAGTATGGCTGGACTGCTAAAAGAACTAACAAATCTATCCTGGAGAAAGTGCAAGTGGAATGCTCCTTGGAAGTGAGAATGGCTAGACTTCCTCTCCCCTACTTTGGTCATGTTGTCAGAAGGGACCATTCTCTGGAGAAGGATGTCATGCTTGGTAACGTGGAGGACCAACAAAGGAGAAGGCCCTCAACAAGATGGATTGACACAGTGGCATAATAGGGATTACGAGGCTGGCATTGGACCAGCCACTGTTTTGTTCTATTGCACATAAATAAATTTGCTATGAGTTAGAGATGATTAGACAACACATAACAACAACAACAACAACTTTCCACCTTCTGATTATTAATGGATATTTGCAGATATTTCTTCCCATTTTGAACTGTGCCCCATAAACAAATGAAGGTCCTAAAAACTTTATTTCATCCACATCATTAAGGTTGGCTCTACTTTAGGAAGGCAGTCTTCCTCAACTCTATTTTGAGAGCCTTCCATCTTGTGGGGCTCGTCTTCAGGCACTATATCACACAACGTTTCATGAATATTCATGAAGTTTTCCAAAAATATATCAGACAGTATTTCACTGTTATTCATAAGATTTCTAGTGGTCAGTTTATTCAGAAGTGGAAAGCCCTGTCCTTTTTCCCAGTCTGTCTTCATCTGGAATGTCACTGAAACCTGTCCGCCATGGGTGGCCCTGCTGGTATTTGAAATAACAGTGGCATAGCCTCCAGCCTCACAGCAACATGCAAGCCACCATAATATAAGGAACTGACAGAGGAGTTGTGGTGAATAACAGTAGTTGTCGTTAATTAAACTAAAGCTTGAAAGACAAGTATAATTTCCATAATAGGTAACATTTTCATGGTAGAAGTGGGAAAAGAGAGGCAGGAGAGATGAGGCAGAAAAATAAAGAGAGATGGTCTTGCTGATGGATAAAAGGTATAAATAAAAGTGAGAAAGCCTGAGTATGCAGGCTTATTTAAGGAGAATGTTTGTGGACAATGTTGAAGTTTTTTAAGGGGAGCAATGAAGATGTTACACCATTGGTTTTGAATAGAAGAAATTCACATCTTATCATAAACTATTTGACCTTAACAGATGTTTTTGACATTTCTGAGCTCTGCATTTTGGCGAGGTAAACATCTGATATTTATTTAGTTTCTTGCTTCACAGCACCTTGGAGTGTCTTAGACATTGTACATTTCCTTTTATAATACACTTGTGGGGTGGGAAGGACTGTGCATTGAAAATGGCTGCAGTGGACTGAGTGGCTCACAGCAGCTGAGTGTTCTGTGGAGATAGCCTGGGTCTAGGTTTCCTTCTTCCCACAGTCTCCCAGTAAGAGCCTATGTGACCAACCATGAGGTTTCTCATTAGGCATCTATTTTGGAAAAGAGAGAAAGGAAAAGGACTGAGCATGGTTAGTGCTCAAGGAAGGCCTCCTGTAAATGAGTCATGCAAACAGTTGTCTTATATATATATGGAATATGGATTTGTAATTATGAAAACATTTATGTCTAATTTCCACAATAGGAAAGTGTCAATAAACAGGTGTTTCCTTGTATTTTGCAAAAAAGAGCTCATCTCGTTTCTAAAATGTTTATTTTTATAACATGTTTTAGGTTAAACTTGGGTTCTTCTTTGGACAACTAATAGCTGTTTTCCCTTTTCCTCTGATATATAATTTGATAAGCAGATATTATCAAATATCTTATGAAATAATAGGAATTTGGTGGACATTTGTATTCACCAAAGTCACAAAGCTAAAGCAAGAATAATTTAACAGGACTTTCCTTACTGTTTTGTGAGCAAAGAAGAACTTTAGTGAAAGGAAATCTTTTCATGTAGGATCATAGAGTTGAAGAATGTGGTCTGGAAGGATGCTCAAGAATAATTTAATTGATGCTTTATTTTACAAAAGAAGGCTGAAGCCAAGAGAATGTAAGTCAGTGATTCTCAACCTTGGCTACATAGTGGAATAAACTGGGTAGATTTAAAAATCAGTGCTGCCTGAATCCTGTCCCTAAGCCTCTTTGTAATTGCTTTGGAATGTAGTTAGGGCATTTGTAGTTTAACAGCCTCCCCAGAGTATTCTTCTGTGTACCCCAATGTTGAAATATGAAATATGTCAATATGATCACTTAGGTCAGTAGGAGCAAAAGTTGCTAAATCTGAAGCTATTTTTTCAAGCCTCCAAACCTCTTTCAGCATATTTCTTTGCTTCTCTTATTTGTATTACATTCACAATCCATGATCTTTAGATTCTACTGAATCTAAATTATTAAAACAAGTTATCAGGAGAGGAGTCAATTAATGCTTCATTCTGAGATGCATAAAAGAGCCCCCCAAATCTGAGGGGTAGCTAGAGTCCGTGGGTAGCACAAATGGCTAATCACTTGGCTACTAACTGAAAGGTTGTGGTGTGAATCCAGATAGAGTCACCTCAAAAGAAAAGCTTAGAGATCTGTTTCTGAAAGGTCACAGCCACTGAAAACTCTATGGAGCTTGGTTCTACTCTGAAACACTTGGCATCACCTGCGTTGAATGAACAGCAACATTTTTTTTTTTTTTTAAATTTGTTTGTTTTTTGAGATATAGCTGATTAGTCTATAATACCTCTCCTGTTGTTGTTATGTGCCGTCAAGTTGGCCCCGACTCATAGAGACCCCTCCTTGGGTTGCCAAGGCAGTATCACTCCTTCCTTCCGAGGAGTGGCTGGTGGGTTTGAACCGCCAGCCTTCTGGTTAGCAGTTAAGTGCCTTAGGCACTATGCTACCAGAGCTCCCAGAAACAAAGTCTCCACTAGAAAGTTTCTGATGATAACCTTGAAATTCCCGTAGGCAATCACATACTATCTGAAGACAGGAAAGCTAGTCTGTCCCCTCAAGTAGGCTGCTTGCTTATCCAGGAAGGCTTCAAGGTCTCTCGCTAAAAACATTCCACCCCAATTGCATCTTTCGATTCTTCTGGATTCTATCTACTCAGTTTGGGTGTTCCCTGCCACACCCACCCTCTATAAAATGTAAATGACAGGAAATCTGAGTTCTTTTCCTGGAGCAAAACTTAAGTATATTTGCCTGTGACTGGCCAAAGTGTGCCTTTTCATGGGACACTTCACATGACACTGGGAATTCTATTAGCCCCATACTTGTAAATGTTTCTTCAGAAATCTGCTTTGTGTATATACTATGTGTTGTTTGTAGTGTTTATCTTTACTCCTTGCCTGGTCTTGTCTTTCCATAAAATTGTATTTAAGTAATTAGGCAATTATGAAAGCTATTTAGAATACATATTTCTTTCATAGAGCCTCACAGAAAATAAGAGTTCTAGATACTAATGTATTCATTGATTGGCATTTCTACTATACATTTTCTTCTTAGGATGATAACACATTATTTGTTACCATAGTAGGATTATGGTTTCTTTTGGTGCAAATTACCTACTGGAAATATGCTCTCATGTTATTTTTAGTAAGGTACTCAAAGAGAAGGAAAAAAGTGCTATAAAAAAGTGCACAAATGGATCCTAAGCATTTAACATTGTTTTTTAGAACTTTGTGCAAGATGTCCAGTTTTGATCATGATTAAGTACCTTGTATCAAACTTACCCTGCTACCAAAATGTGTATAAAAAAACCAAAACCAAATTCACTGCCTTCAAATTGGATCCAACTCATAGCGACCCCTCCTTGGGTTTCTGAGGTGGTGTCACTATGGAAGTAGATTGCCCAATCTGGAAAACATATATAAAGAAACTATTTGCAGGCACACAACCAATACAAGAATATGACTCTTGAGATCAGGGAAGCACAGGAGATTTACCCCACATTTACTCTGGATTTCTCCCTATGTGAAACTCAAATCAAGGCGTGGGAAAATAGAGCTCACGCAGAAAGCGTATCTACAAGTGGACCTCTAAATCTTCCACATGGGAAAGCATATCAAAATGCAAGTGACAATAATGTTGCAAAAACTTAGATTTGCTGTATTTTAAAAAGTAAATTACTTATAAAGTGTGTTTCTATAATTATTAATAGTGACTAATAAGGAGGAATTGCTAGTCTGAACAGCTGGCAGGAGTATGATGCTGTTGTGTTTTCATTATGAAAAAGAGGACTTGGGGGTTTGAAACATTGAGCAGGTGTTCTAAGTACTGAGGTGTTCATTCATTCAATCAACAAATATGTGCTAAGCACCTGCTGGATCCTTAAAGACATGGTCTCTAAAATGGATATAATTCCTAAATTTTAAAGAAAAATTATAATGATTACTAACAGAGGAGTCTGATTAAATTATAACTAGAATTAGTTTGCTAACAGAGACAGATGTATTGAAGCCATCAAGTATAATGGTTAAAATTGTGTTATTTATAGCCAAATAAAGATATCATGTTTGGTAAGGTGGAGGGTGAGCAAAAAAAGGGAAGACTCTCAACCAGATGTATTGACACAGTGGCTGCAATGATGGGCTCAAGGACAGCAAGGATTGTGAGGATGGTCATGAGTGGACAGTGTTTCATTCAGTTGTACATAGGATCACTATGAATCAGAGCTGGCTCAACAGCACCTAACAACAACAAATAGCCAAGTAAACCTGGGCTGATTCCCTAAGTGGCTGATTCCTTAAGCTCTTTTTCACTTTCCTCATCTATAAAATGAGAATGATAATATCTACTTCATAGAGGTGTTATGATGATTAAATGGGATGATATACTGAAACTATTTAATGTGAGTCACATAATCAATATATGTTATCTATTATTATTATTGTTACTATGCTCAGGTTTATCTTTTAATCAACCATTTTACTTTATGGGATGGGAAAGGGTATTGTTTCCCAGTACACTTATGTGAATTTTAATGGCCACTAACTCCTTGGTCCCAGAAGCCATTTTAGCATCAAGAGGTTAGTGGGACAGGCCCAGTTTTGAACTCTATCTTGTAGTAGAAAAGAGCAAGTGAACAAGTTTGGGATTTATTGAGTAGCAGTGACTTCAATTATGGCTCTTTTTGCTGCCTTTTGTTTTGTCAGTAAAATACCAGAGGGATTTGGCTGTTGTATATACATGGGTACAAAGCCTGAGAGAAGGTGAAATTGGATTTTGTAATCTTAGGGGTTTTAGGCAGGAGAAGGATTATGAAGCAGCTGGTGAGAGTAAAATATTCATTTTAGTTTAGTCTGCAGCAACATTCAGATGTTTACACGGTTTCTCATCTGGGTCGCAGAAGCTCTGCCCTGAAGACATTTTATTTGTGCAGAATGTACTTTACAGGCAGGACTAGGATGAATCCTGGGTAAACTGGTTATTTCTAAGATTTTCTTCATTCTCATGGCAACATTTATTACACTTTAGCCAATCAAATTTAGGAGACAAAGGGAAGTGACTATACCACTTGAAAAGCTAAACTAATATTTCATGAAATTAAAATGCTTTTTCTTGACTACTTGATGAAAACAGCCATCTTTTCGAACATGGAGCATTCTGTTCTTGCCTTCAAGCAGTTTAGCCATTTAAGCTCAGTGCACTAATCTTCCAGGTAATTATACCTTGCATTGACATAACACTTTAGGCTCACTGCTCTTAATTCTCAAAACAGTCTTGTTGTCTAGCAGGGTACCTGTTATTATAATGGCTAATTATTGAAAGCCACAAGGCTACATAGTGGCAGACCTAAAATATTTAGTGCTAGTATGTACGAGAATCACTGAAAGCTTATTGAAAATGCATATCCTTCAGCACTGCTGGTTTAAAATGTCTGGTACTTGTCCCAGAACAACCACATCTGCAGATTCTGAAATAGGTGAGCTTAGGACAACACAAAGGAACCACACATGAAGGCTTCTGATAACAAAACCCCAAAACCAAACCCACTGCCATCGAGTTGATTCTGACTCATAGCAACACTTTAGCCAACGTAGAACTGACTCATAGGGTGTCCAAGGCTGTAAATCATTATGGAAGCTCACTGCCTTGCCGTTCTCCTTGGAGCAGCTGGTGGGTTCCAAATGCCATCTGTTTGGTTAGCAGCTGAATGCTTTAACCATTACAACACCTACCCCTCTTTGGGTTTCCCAGGCGGTATCTCTATGGAAGTAGATCATCACCAGATCTCCTTCTAATGACAAAAGCCATAGGCTATTTCTGCATCCCTCAAACATGTTGTGTAATTTAGGGATAATGCCGTTCCTTAAGTGGTTCAAATCCACCAGCCTCTCCTTGGGAGGAAGATTGGGCAATCTACTTCCGTAGAGATACCAGCTTGAAAACTCAAGGAGGGGTTGGGATGAGTCGGTTCCAACTGGCAGGCAGTGAGTGAGTTTTTATTTTTTTTCCATTCCCTATAGCACAGAAGAAAATAGAACTGATTTCTCTAAGAGGGAAATGTTTTCTCTTTCTTTGCCCTTCCAATGTCACTTCTAGAAAAGATGTGCATCTAATACTTTTTGGAAGTTTTGGTTGGAGCTAAACATTACCCCAGGTTTCTATTTATGATATTCATACTGTAGGGAGTGAACATGAAAATAATAGAAGCCAATCAAAGATTCAACCATGCAACGCCTCTCTTTCTGGAAATTGCTGACATCCCCCGAGGTACTGATTCAATGCCAGAGCCCTACCCTGGTCCTGCTTTTTGTTTGTTCTCATTGACTCCTCTCAACCTCTTCAAGAGTTGCCAGGAAACAAATAATATTCCAGGTTTTCTAAGACCCATTGCTGCTTCCCAGAAATAGTTGTGGCTCCTAATCACCAGGCAAAAACATGGCATCTCATGAGAGTGAAAACTTGCCTCTGGGTTCATTCGGGTGGTTAGTCTCTAGAGGACAGCCATTTCTGCAGCAATTTGACACTCCTACTTTGCACTGAAATTGGAAGCTGCCACCTTTTTCTATTAAGTAAAACACAGCTTTTGGCATGGGCTTATACTGTATTTTTTTTTAAACTTTAGGTTTTGCTGATCCTAGTGGGAATTAGTTTCCTTTTCATAGTGCAAGTGCTAGATTTATAGTGCCAGAATAAAATCCTGGTTCTGCAGGGCTCCCAGGAACTGTAACTGTGTCGCACAAACACCAAAGCAAACTAATGAAGCAAGTTTCTTTCAGGCCAGTAAACAGTCTCTCATGCACCTAAGCTTTCTATAAACTAACAAAGGTGATACACTGGCAAATTTTCTTAGCAGTGCTCTAAATAAAATATTGTGTTTGACGTTCTCATCAGGAAAATGAATGGCTTGGAACAGATTCCAAAAAAAAAAAAAAAAAGCAAACTCACTGCCATGGAGTTGATTTTGACTCATAGCAACCCCTCTTTGGGTTTCCGAGGTGATATCTCTATGAAAGTAGATTGCCCAATCTTCCTTCTGAGGAGTATTTGGTGGGTTTGAACTGTCAGCCTTTTCCTGTATGGTATTTTAAGCTTGGCAGACCTCTGTCACAACTACTCAGTTCTGCTGTTGAGGCATGAAGGCAGCCATAGAAAATACAAAAATGAGTGGAGTGACTGTGCTCCAATAGTTCTTTATTTACAAAAACAGGCAGCAGGCTGGATTTGGCCTGTGGGCTGTAGTTCGCTGACTCCCGGACTCTGGGTTATTTTCTAGCTCCTTAGTATTGTAATTCTATTCAAGCAAATTAAAATCCTCAACTAGCACTAATTTAATTCTAATTTTGTCTGCCAAAGAAATTGAAATTACATTCCAAAATGAGAAATAATAATTATAATATTTATTGGACAATTTATGTGCTATGAATTTGATAAGCAATCTTCAAGCATTATTTAATTGAATCCTCACAAACAAAAAAAGGCACTATTATTTTGAATAGCTTTTACAGATAAGAGAAATTGATGCTCAGATAAATAAGGTAGTTTGCCCAGCTCACAGAGGTAGCTAAATGATACAATCGGGGTTCAAGTCTAGGTGATCTACTTCCAGAGCCTCATTGTTAAAAGTCGTGCTCAACACAGATATTGTTGGTGGTCGAACTTTCACCTTCCATGTGGGAGACCTGAGTTTGATTCCTGGCCAATACACCTTATATGCAACCACTGCTTATCTGTCAGTGGAAGCTTGCATGTTGCCATTATGCTGAACAGATTTCAGCCGAGCTTCTACACTAAGATACACAAAGAAGAAATGTCTGGTGATCTACTTCTGAAAATCAGCCAGGAAAAACCATATGGATCATAGTGGTCCATTCTGTGACTGATCACGGGGATGGAAATGTTTCATTCTGTTGTACAAGGAGACACTATGAGTTGGGCTGACTTGAGAGCAGCTAAAACAACGTGCTCTATGCTACTTTATATGGAAGAGGAATATTTTTATGATCTAAGATGTTAGCAAGCATGCTAACTGGGATATGTAATTCCAAGGTAGCAAAGATAAGGGAAAAGAACAAGGAGAAGACAACCAAAATAAGGGTTTTAAAAGGAGGGTTTACAATGTCAGACATGTCAGAAGGGCTGAGGCAGGTGATATCTAAGAAGAGCCATTGGGTTTAAAAATCAGAAAGTCTAAAGACTCTCAGGGGTCAGAAGCCAGATTACAAAAGGAATAAAGAGTGAATTGGTGGAGAAAGTATATGTAGACTTTTATTAGTTCACATATTTTTATGTAGTCTTCATTTTATTTTACAGTAAAGTAAAGATAAATGGGATGATTACTTTTAATTCTTCCCATCTTTTCATTCTTTCTATGTGGATCACTTAAAACAAACAGACAAGAAATAAACAAACAACTAAGATACAAACATCCTGTCGTAAATTGATTGTCATTTTCTCTAAGTATGATTGTCACAATTTAAAGATCAAGACTTAGTTCTATTGTTATTTAAGATTTTATCTTAGGAAATTAATAGATACTCAGGTTTGACATGTGTAAATTCATTTAGTTTATTGCAAGGTGGTCATGGCAAGGCACACAAGCCCATGACATTCATTAAAACCAGAGAGTCAGAATCAGAGTTAACAATTACAATGTTAGTTCAATGGTTAGAGCCTAAATCTTTAGACTTTAGGCTTTCACCTTTAATGAGAGGTCTAGGGAGGAAGGTTTAACCACAGCACAGGCTCAGACGAGGTCCCTCAGTACTAGGATCTGAGGTTGGCAGCAGCAGGCAGAGTCTCAAGCAGGCTCTTGGTAAATACCTTCTCTCCTTGAGTGAACAGAAATTCAGGGTTTGTATATGAAATTCTCACTTTGGTCTTACACAATAAGGGCCAGTGTGACCTAAAGACTAGTATGTTATGTCTTTCTGCAGGGTTAGAGATTAGCCAAGTGATGGGGCTTTTCCTTAAGGTTGGAGATAGGGGGGTTATGTCTCAAGGCTAGTTTACAAAGATTAACTATGTTATATCTTCTTTTATTACAGAATATCAGGTTAAAGCCAACTTAAAGTTTATTTACCACATTCTTCACATACTTCTATATTTCTGTGTCTAAGTTCAGAAATATTCTAAATAACTTTCTTATGATTTACAGGTTTTGGTTGAATGATTTATAGTTGATATTAGAGAGTCCTACAAAAACAGAGGTTTTCTGTTTATAAGTATTTATCTTTTATAAATGTTGCTTAAAATACTTAAATTATTCCTTAAAAGTTCCTTAAAAGTATTTCTAAGTTTATATTATGAGTGCTTATACATATGTAGTTTGAAAGCATATTACTGATTTAAACCCTAGGGGATTTGAGATCATTATAGAAACATACAGAACACCTACGCAGCAGCAAACATTTCTTCATGTGGCGGAAATTCCCTAGTTTTAATCCCAGTGAGTGACGGAATGGGTGCTAATGTTTCCTTTTTGGTAGTTTGAAGTTTTGTTTCAGCTTCACTGAAATCTTTTTTTTTTTTTTTTTTTAATAAAAACAAGATGAAATTGAGAGGCCAAGTTGATGGGAAGTCAGTTTACTGTGTTATGCACAGCTAAAAGAAACGTTGGAACATCTGCCACTCTTAAAAACATACATGGTACTGGAGTAAAAGTAGATTTTATTTATTTTTTTAAAACTTTTCTCATAAAGTAGGAAATATAGAGCAATTCTGGCAGTGTTCAATGTTCTCTTTCTGTAGCTAAAAAGAAACATCTACAATGGGCAGACAAATATAAAGACAGTGTGTTCGTGTCAATCCCTAACTTAGAAAAATATTGCGCACTAAAGTTCCAGACTATGCATTTCTACTTAAAGCTTTTTAAGTGGGCTTGGGAACTTGGATCATGACTTAAGAGAAAAAGAGAAAGAGAGAGAGAGAGAGAGAGAGAGGGAGAGAGAGGGAGGGAGGTTCGGAATTACTGTCTCCTTTTGCAAAAATATTCAATCTAATTTAAATTGAACACTTGCTTTCAAAGCAGATTATCTATGAATATTCACTTTTATTTTTGTTTTTTAATCATTTGGTATTTTAAAAGCGTTACCATGTACAGAACTTTAAGATTAAATATATACATATCTTGGGTGATCCAATATGAAACCGTAAGTGGAGGTTGAAGAAGATCGTCTATGACATTTATACCAAAAAAACCAAACTCATTGCCATCAAGTTGATTCTGATTCATAGCAACCCCCATTGGGTTTCTGAGGCTGTGGATCTTTACAGAAGCAGATTGCCCCATCTTCTTCTGTAGAGCAACTAGAGGCTTTGAACCACCAACTTTCTAGTTAGCAGTCAAGTGCCTTGGACACTATACCACCACGGTACTTATGTTTGTGTGTCAATTTGACTGGGCCTGGTTGAGTGGCTGGGCAGCTGGTGGTAGTTATTCCCCATGATGAGACTGGCAATCAACTCTATGGTGGGATCTACCAAAAGCAGCTGGGTAGCTGCCTTTGGGATGTGGTCTTCTTCCTGTATATAAGGAGAAGCCTTGGGAATGGTCTCTAGCCTGTGGCACGCTTGGACCCTGCATGTAGCCATGTCATTGCTCAGCAGCCTGCTATGCTCTGCCGACCTTGGGACTTACAATGGACTTAAGTTAATGGCCTACCGTGTGGTTTGGTAATATTGGGACTGTGCCTTTTTACTTGTCAACCTTGGGGCTTCTCAGCCTCAGCAGCCAGCAGCTGTCTGAGTGAAGAAACACCTCTAGCTTCAGTGGGCCAGGAGTAGGAGGCAGAGCTGGACCCCAAGGTTGAGGGGCTTTCACCCAGCCCCTAGAGCCTGGCACTTTGAACTTGGACTTAAAGCCTCCAAACTGTAAAAGAATAAACTCCTGTTTGTTAAGATCATCCCATTTGTGGTATATTTCTGTCAGAGTGGCACTAGGTAACCAGAACAACCACCATTGCTCCATGACATTTATGTTGTTGTTGTTATATGCTATAGAGTCAGACCCAACTCATAGTGACACCTCCTTGGGTTTCTGAGGCAGTATCTCTATGGAATTATATTGCCCAACCTTCCTTCCATGGAGTGGCTGGTGGGTTTGAACCACCAGCCTTCTGGTTAACAGTCAAGTGCCTTAGGCACTATGGTGCTAGAGCTCCTATATGACATTTAGAGATAATTAAAAAATTCTATTTACATAGAGGGAACTATGATTATCAATATTAACCTTAATGATATCACCCGTAATAGGTATCCACCAATGATTAATCTCAAACCTCAACAATTTTACTAGGTTTAATCTTTACTATCAGCAAATATTTTACCAGAATGGCTAATAAATAGTAGATTGATGTGATTTCACATTTCAAAAGTTATCGTTCCCATTTGATAATGGTGATTTGTGAAATACTCTAAGAATTAGTATTAGAAGGAAAGTGGTAGGGCAAAAGAACTGAATAGTTTATTCACTAAGTTGTGTAACTGAAGCTTGACTAAAATAGCATGTTATGTAATTCAATGTCATAGAGGAACATATAGGTGGCGATGTACTATTTTTAGTATGTTAGAGAAACCATGCTTTCCATCTGCTCTTAATTAGAAATTTTCTTGTACCTATTTCTTTATTGTTGATCTTTATAAAGGAATATATATATATATATATCTATATATATATATATATATATATATATATATATATATATATATATATATCTCCAAAAGCCAAACTCACTGCCCTCTGGTCAGATCTGACTCATAGTGACCCCTCCTTGGGTTTCCGAGGCAGTATTACTATGGAAGTAAATTGCCCAACCTTCCTTCTGAGTAGTGGCTGGAGGGTTTGAACACACACACATATATATGTGTGTGTTTGTGCATATATATATATATATATATATATATACACACACACATATATCTTTTTACAGTATTTTAACTTATAGTTGCCATCTAGTCCATTTTAACCCATGGCGATCCCATGTGTGTCAGAGAACTTTGCCCCATGGAGTTTTCAATGGATGTTTTTTTTTAAAGTAGATGGTCAGGCTTTCTTCTGTGGCAGCTCTGGATGAATTGAATGTTCACCCTTTTTGTTTGTAGCTGAGCACTATAGCCATTTGCACCACCCAGGAGCTCTTTACAATATTGAATAAATCAGAATTCATTTATTATGAAATAATTGGAGTATAATTATTGATATAGCCTTCTGATTCTTTTATTTGTCTTTGTTTTTATTGTTAGACCACATAGTCTGCTCTGACTCTTGGTGACCTTGTTCATAATGAGCTACAGCATTGCCTGATGCTGTGTTGTCTTCATGATCATTGTTAACTATAGAGTTTTTTCATTGGCTAATTTTTAGAAGTAGATCTTTAGACCCTCTTCCTAGTCTGTCTTAGTCTGGAAGCTCTGCTGAAACTTGCCCACCATGAGTGACCCTGCTGGTGTTTGAAATACTAGTAGTATAGTTTCTAGCACCATAGTAACTGACAGATGGGTTATGGTAGTTTTATTCAGAACATTTGTTTAGTTCTGAATTCAGAAGATTCTCAACTACTTCTACTGATAACTCTAAGGGCCAATTTGTACCATCTTTTAGCGATTCAGGCTAAGTTATTTATCATAGTGGATTCAAACCTTCCCTAATTAGATGCTCTTGATTGTCTTCACAGGCCAATTATAGATTGATGAGTTAGCAGTCTGCTTCTGTAAAGGCTTACAGCCTTGGAAACCCTATGTGCCAGTTCTGTTCTATCCTAGGTTGTCACTGTGAGTTAGAATCAATGCCATGATGGTGGTTTGGGAGTTGTAAATGTTATTGTAGTCAATTTCCGAGTCATGTGGTTTATTTCCCCTAGCTCCTTGTCAAGTAGAAAAATAAGGAGTGTTATAGTGCATGGTGAGTTTGACGAGTCTGAGACCATATAAACACTGAATCTAGCCCTCTATAGCCCCATGTGTTCATGTAAGAACACAAACATAGGTCAGACTACATGGGCACATCTGTGTATGTATGTGAAGTGTGTGTGTGTGTGTGTATGTGTAGTACTGGAACCAGATGGACTCTAACTCCCAGGTCCACATTTATTGTGATCATGAGCAAATTATTTAACCTCTTAGGGTTTCAGTTCCCTCATCATATGATCGGGTTGGTGATAGTCTCTACCTCATAGGGTAATTTTGAGAATTCACTGATTAATGTATTAGAGTATTTAGAATAGTACCCCATATACTAAGTGCTGGGTAAGGGTTAAATATTATTATATGCATTTTTGCACTTGACTGATGAGTGGCTTTGAGCAGAACAAAATTTTTGTTCTAATGATTGGTGAAAACTGAATAGATAGAAAGTTAAACTTTCTATTTTATTAAAATAAGAAAATAAAGTGTTCTTTCCTTGACATCATTCATTTATCCATGCATTTAAATAAATTTTGATTTGAAGCCTGGCTTCTCTAGCCACAAACTGCATGATTTTGGGCAACTAACCTGACCTCTAAGCTAATAATAAGCTTTAGATTTCTCAACTGTAAAGTATATATAATGGGCTCTACTTCATAGGGTTATTGAGAGGACTAAATTAAATAATGAGTTTGAAGCACTTTACATGGGAGCTGTGGTAACACGGTGCCTAAGGCATATTTGACTGCTAACTAGAAGATTGGCAGTTCAAACCCACCAGCCACTCTGTGGAAGGAAGATAGGGCAATCTACTTCCATAAAGATTTACCCTGTGGGAAACACAGTGGGGGTTGCTCTGAGTCAAAACTGACTCAATGGCAGTGAGTTTGTTTTTTGTTTTTGGCAAGTAGTAGGGACTTAAACACCTGTTGCCTTCCATTTCATCTTCTATATTCTGATAATCTTGCTATGGCATAAAGGTTGTACTCTCAAAGAAGCAAATCAAGTTGCTAGAACTGGAAGAGTACTTAGAGTTCAACCAATTGAACTTCTTGTGAGAAGATCAAAGAAAGTGAGCCCAGATTATAACACAGAACTGCTGACTCCCCTTCACTGGCTCTTTTCACATCAATATACTGTCCTCCTATCAGGAGTTGTTTTGTTTCCTTCCCTCTCTCTCCCAGGAGGGAGATTTGTATTGAATGCAATCAGGGGTTTGCGGTATGCA
The DNA here is from genome assembly GCF_000298275.1 of Orycteropus afer afer. Taxonomy (NCBI): domain Eukaryota; kingdom Metazoa; phylum Chordata; class Mammalia; order Tubulidentata; family Orycteropodidae; genus Orycteropus; species Orycteropus afer. The sequence continues at coordinate 14,394,069 of NW_006921620.1, read as the reverse complement.
TAGATCGACAGGAAACTGGATGATGGTAAGAATTGGCAAAGGTTTTATTGTTTTTATTATCATTCTTACAAATGTGAACATGTTTGAACATGTTTCATTTTTCATAGGATTATGGCTGTCAGGCTTTTAGAAGTTGATGATTTAAATGCTCAATCTTTGCTAGTTCTTTCTCTGGCCATTCAGCCTCTTCCCTATGGCCTTACTGATTTTGCTGCTATTTGCCTGCCTTCCCTTACTTGTTAATGCAGGACTCCCACAGTCAACCAAAGGGAAGGTGCATCAAACTCTCTTTGCTCTCAGAATTCAGAACTGACACATTCCCTCAGCAGCATTTCTGCACAGTGGCTGATTTGCTATGATTTTCTCTTTTGGCAGTAATTTCATTAGTCAATTAATTTCCATTTTAATCTCTGTATGACTCTAACACATTGCAGACAAGTAAGGAGAGTACATTGATAAGATAAGGAATTTTTTAAGTAACATAGATCCAGTCCAAGCAAATTTTGGCTCTCTTTTTAGGGAATGCAAAACCCTGATAAGTCTGAGAAGGAATCCAGAGGAGAAGGTTGGAAGTTTTACAGGAGACCAGATGATGGCAGCATGGAATGTGTGAGAAAAACTCTGAGTAATAACAGTTTAAAAACATGATGTAGACATATTGCAAATACTGGCAAAACGACTCATTATTGATGATAATTGAAATAAGGAAAATGGATAAGGACATGCTCTTTGGTACCAGAGGCACTTGAGTTTGACTCTGTTTTGCACTTGCTGGTGGTGTGAACTTGGACAAGCCAATTAACTTTTCTAAACCTCAATTTCCTCATTTATAAAATGAAAATAATAATAGTTACAGATTTGTTTTGGATTAAGAGAGATACTGTATTTAAGAGAAGATTAACTCTATGCCTATCAAATTGTAATTACTTATACACACATACGCACACAGATAAAATATAATACTTTGCCAAAAAATTTCCATAACTTTTTCAAAATAGTGGGGTACCAGTTGGTATGTGTTGGAGGAGACTCAATGGCACCTAATAGCAACAAACAGGGAGGTGGGGGCAGTTGGACCCTAGATGCTAGCAATAGGGGCACATTATCTGTAGAGAATTTAAATAAAATAATAATACCAAGTAAAATCAAATACACTTTTTATAATCACTTTGTACCAGCAAGTCTAAATAACGCAGTGATAAAACACTCTTGCTCATGGGAACTCCTCTGTTCTTAATGAATTGAAGTTTGTTATCAATTATGATAACAAAACCCTCAATTTATTGGAGTCCCTGGGTGGTAAAAATGGTTAATGCACTTGGCTGCTAACCAAAAGGTTGGAAGCTCAAGTACGCCCAGAGGCACCTTGGAAGAAGGGCCTGACCATCTACTTCTAAAAAATCAGCCATTGGAAACCCTATGGAGCACAGTTTTACCCTGACACACATGAGGGCGTCATGAGTAGAAGCAACTCAATGGGAACTGATACTCGTTATCCTCTTGCCCCCCACCTATTTAACTTCTTAATGTATCTCTCCCTGAATCCTTCTTTCCAGTCAGATTGGACTAACTGTTCAATAGAGATGCTTTGGACATTTCTACCTCTACATTTTTGATCACACAGTTCCTATCATCTGTCACTTCCTTTTCATTTATTTACATCTTTTCTTTATGGGCCCAGCATGTTGTTGTTATTTGCCATCAAGTCAGTCCCGACTCATAGTGACCCCTCCTTGGGTTTCCAAGGCATTATCACTATGTAAGTAGATGGCCCAACCTTCCTTCCAAGGAGTGGCTGGTGGGTTTGAACCATCAGCCTTCTGGTTAGCAGTCAAGTGCCTTAGGCACTATGCTACCAGAGCTCCTATGGGCCCAGCGTAAGGGATGCTTTTTCTGGGAAGCCTTCCCCATCTGCACAATGATCTCTCCCCTATTGTGTATGAAGTTATTTTGACACTTCACAAATGTTACCTTGTCTTACTATGTATGCCTTACGCCCCCACCCCAACTGTAAGGCAGGTATCATGTCCTATATGTCTGTGTATCTCCAATACCTGATACAGTGCTTTCAAACATTAGGTACTCTAGGATGTTCATGGAACTGGTACTCATTTCCATAATACAAACTAGATTTAGGTTTTGGTATCATCTCTACACTTGGTGCTCACAATTGTGTTTAGAGTTCAAGCGATTCTGCTTGACAGACTAAACATAACTGGTAGATAACTTCTATTTTGAACTTTTTCTGAGACATATATATGTTACTTGAAATAGTGTATATAAATGCCTCGGAAACCCAAGGAGGGGTTGCTATGAGTTGGGGCCGACTCGACGGCACATAACAACAACAACAACAATTTAATATTATATAATCTTTACAGAAGTAGATTGGCCCAGCATCCTTCCATGGAGTGGCAGGGGTGTTTGAATTGCCAACCCTCCGCTTAGCAGTCAAATGCTTTAGGTACTGTGCCACCAGAGCTCCTTAAATATGTTGATTACGCAGTTAGAATTTTTCAAACATATAGAACTCAAATGAATCAACAAAAGAAAAGAAGTTAATTGCAATTAGATAATTGAGGAAGAAGAAATCTGATCACCTTGTGTGTATCAAGACTTCTAAATTCCAAATTCTATTTATGCTTTTTTTTTTGGTCATTTTCTGTGAGAGCTGTAATCTCTCTCTCTCTCTCTTTTTTTTTTTTTTTGCTAGTCCAAAGGAAATGCAAATGCAAATTTTAGTGTGTAATGGCCACTCCTTTAGCAGATTACATGGAAGATACCAGGTCTTTGAATTTACACCTTAACCTTGCATCTATACCCTAACTAGTTAATGTAAAAAGCATACTATCAATGTTTGCTTTGACATTTCAATAGAGAAGTTACTAGCAGGATTATATCTTATGATAAACTAAATAGCTTAAGAAGGTTATTAGAGAAGATTACTGTAAAATATATTTCTCCACAATATCATGTTCAACAAGTTCTCACTGGCATCGAGTGGGGTCTGACTCATAACGACTACTCCTTGGGTTTCTGAGGAAGTATCACTACATAAGTAGATTGCCCAACCTTCCTTCCAGGGAGTGCCTGGTGGATTTGAACTGCCAGCCTTCTGGGTAGCAGTCAAATACCTTAGGCACTATGCCATCAGAGCTTAGCCTTTATTATATCATTTATGAAAATCTCTGCCAGATCTGGGACTTGTTGTTGTTGTTATGTGCCGTCGATTCGAGCCCCGACTCATAGAGACCCCTCCTTGGGTTTCCGAGGCAGTATCACTACGGAAGTAGGATTGCCCAACCTTCCTTCCGAGGAGTGCCTGGTGGGTTTGAACCTCCAGCCTTCTGGTTAGCAGTCAAGTGCTCTAGCCACTATGCTACCAGAGCTGAGACTAGTGACTTTATAAAAATGCATGGGTCTCAGAGATTCTGGAATTCTAAGGGGTACCCTGAAAAGGAGGATACGTTTTTGAACTCAGTTAATCTGGATAGGTGGTTTGGTTTCACTCATCTCAGGCCCTGAAGAAGTTGGGTATGGGTGTTCAGCCTCTCGTTGTGGGTGAAGAGAACTTTGTCTCATGTGATCATTAATTATAATTACTATCTTGGATGAGATAGCCTTGTTCAAGGAAGAGACAAAAGTTTTTCATTATCTCTGGTGCAAATAAAACATGACAAGGGAGAACATGATAGAAGTCTTTACTTATTTCAAAGGTTATTGTAAAAAGAGGACTGAGAATTGCTCTATATAAAGTCAAGGGATAAAACTTGGATCAATGATAATAGATTTCAGCTCAAAATAAATGGAGAATTTTCTAACTATCAGTTATTCATATATTGAGATATGGAGTTTCCTGTTAGAGATTTTCAAATAGGTAGGAATTCTATGGGGTATTCAAGCATCATTGAATGATGAAAGTAAATTAACTCTAATGTTCCTTCTTACATTGAATTTATAATTTTGTGATTCTTCCATTTATGTTTCTAAATATATTGATTGTTGTTGTTGTTGTTGTTATGTGCCGTCAAGTCAGCCCTGACTCATAGCGACCCCTCCTTGGGTTTCCGAGGCAGTATCACTACGGAAGTAGGATTGCCCAACCTTCCTTCCGAAGAGTGGCTGGTGGGTTTGAACCGCCAGCCTTCTGGTTAGCAGTCAAGAAAACAAAAAACAAAAACCCAAACCCACTACCATTGGTCAATTCTGACTCATAGCAACCCCCCTTGGGTTTCTGAGGTGATAAATCTTTACAGAAGTAGATTGGCCCAGCATCCTTCCATGGAATGGCAAGGGTATTTGAACTGCCAACCCTCCGCTTAGCAGCAAACGCTTTAGGTACTGTGCCACCAGAGCTCCTTAAATATGTTGATTGGACAGTTAGAATTTTTCAAACATATAGAACTCAAACGAATCAACAAAAGAAAAGAAGTTAATTCTAGCTCTCTTTCCTACTCTCATGATTACTGTAGAATCTGGTCTCACTCACAAATTTGGGACATAGAGCGAATAAGCCTTCAAGTAGAAAAGTATAAAGTACTGAAATATTGTTGTTAGGTGCTGTTAAGTCAGTGTTGACTCACAGTGATCCCATGTAAAACAGAATGAAACATTGCCCAGTCCTGTGCCATCCTCACAATTGTTGCTATTGTTGAGCCAGTTGTTGCTGTCTCACTGTCAATCCATCTCAATGAGGGTCTTCCTCTTTTTTGCTGACCGTCTACTTTACCAAGCATGATGTTGTTTTCCATGGACTGGTTCATCCTGATGACATGATCAAAGTAAATGAGGTGAAGTCTTGCCATCCTTACTTCTAAGGAGAATTCTGGTGTACTTCTTCCAGAGCAGATCTGTTTGTTCCTCAGGCAATCCATGGTATATTCCATATTCTTTACCAACATCATAATTCAAATGCATCAGTTATTCCTTAGTCTTCCTTATTTATTGTTCAATTTTTGCATGCATTTAAGGCAATTGAAAATACCATGGGTTGGGTCAGGTTAAACTTAATTCTGCAAGTAACATCTTTGCTTTTTAGCACTTTAAAGAGTTCCTTGACAGCAGATTTACCCAATGTAATATGTTGTTTGATTCCTTTACTACTGCTTCCATGGGCATTGCTTGTGGATCTAAGTAAAATAAAATCCTTGACAGCTTAATTATTTTCTCTATTTGTCATGATGTTGCTTATTGGTTCAGTTGTGAGGATTTTTGTTTTCTTTATGTTGAGATGTAATCCATACTGATGGCTGTAGTCTTTGATCATCATCAAGGAGTGCTTCAAGTCCACTTCACTTTCAGCAAGCAAGGTTGTGTCATCTGCGTATCACAGGTTGTAATGTGTCTTCTTCTAACCCTAATGGAGTGTTGCTCACATACCCCCAGCTTCTTAGATTATTAGCTCAGCATATTGATGGAATAAGTATGGTGAAATGATACAACCCTGATGTACATCTTTACTGATATTATGCAGTATCCTCTTATTGTGTTCTAATTACTGTCTTTTCATCTATATACAGGTTCCCCATGGACACAATTAAGTGTTGTGGAATTCCCATCTTCACAGTGTAATTCTTAATTTGCTATGATCCACATGGTCAAATGCCTTTTCATAGTCAGTAAAACACAGGTAAACATCTTTATGGTGTTCTCTGCTTTCAGCCAATATCCACCTGACATCAGCAATGATATCCATCATTCCATGCCCTCTTCAGAATCTCACTAGAATTTCTGGTAGTTCTCTCTCTATATATTACTGCAACCATTTTTGAGATATTTTCAGCAATTTTTTCTCTTGTGTGTGATTAAAAATATTTTCAATAATTTCTGCTTTCTGTTGGATTACCTTTTTTCTGGAATGGACACAAATATGGACCTCTTTCTGTCTCTTGGACTGACAGTTGTCTCCCAAATTTCTTGGCACTTCCACTGCTGCATCCGTTTACTGAAACATCTCAATTGGTATTTCATCAATTCCTGGAGTCTCATTTTTCATTAATGCCTCCAGTGCAGCTTGGACTTGTTCCTTTGATACTATCAATTCTTCATCATATGCTATCTCCTGAAATGGTTGGATTTTGACTGATCCTTTTTGGTACAGTGACTATGTATATTGTTTTCATCTTCTTTTGATGTTCTGCATTATCTAATGTTTTGCCCATGGAATCCTTTACTATTGTAACCTGAGGCTTGAGTTTTTCTCTTCAGTGATTTCAGCTTGAGAAATGCCAATTATGTTCTTTGCTTTTGATTTTCTAACTCCAGGTCTTTGTATGTTGCATTATAATACTTTGCTTTGTCTTCTTGAGCTACCCTTTGAAATATTCTGTTCAACTTTTTTACATCATCGTTTCTTCTATTTGCTTTAGCTACTCTCCATTCAAGAACAAGTTTCAGAGCCTCTTCTAATATACATATTGTATGGTACTCATATTATGTTTGTGAAAAGTCACAGGGCATTTTTTTTTTTTTCAGCCAAGAGAAAAACGTAGTCTTGGAATGAAGTCCTAGGTGACATATGAAATGAGAAATCAGAAATTTGGCCTTCTGCTCTATGTCCATTTCAATGTCATTATTTATGTATTGAACAATTCTTTCCTGCCAGACTGGCTGGTTCCAAGGGAGGGATTTAACGAAGAGCTGGTTGGAGGCATAAATGTCCTGTCTATTCTGCCTTCTATTCAAGGGTGAAAATGAAAACTGTGCTTTTTTGGGTGTCTGACTCACACATTATATGCAAGTGCTGTGTTGGTAATTTCTGTTATGACAACCAAAATAATGTAGACACACTCCTTTTTATAGTGTGATTGAAGGTTAGCTCTGCAGTGAGGTAGTTTGAAGATCCTCAGGGGGAGATGTGTACAAAGACTTCTGTATAATAGTCAAATCCCTTGGTCTGAGAAAGAATGATGTGTAATTGTATTAGTCTGTGTCCAATTCAGATATAGAAACTGAACAGTAATTAGTGATTTCAACTACAGAAAGTTAAAATAAAGAATTATTAAGCAGAATGTGATTGGAGTAATGGGGGATTAGTTAATGTGAAGTAATGAGAACTTATAAAGAGTATAAGAATAGCAGAAAGAAGGGGCAGCCACCACCTCTAGAACTGAGATAAAGCACACTAAGAAGAACTGCTCCTTTCCCATTCTCCTTCTCCAAGGCTAAGAATGAGACCTTGTTGGAAAGGACACACTTATGGATCACTTGATTGCAGAGAAATCAATGGGAATGCTGTACAGGTAGAAGTTGCTGGAAATCTGATTCTGGAGTTCCAAGGAAAGCTATTCACAGGGAGATATCTCACTGGAATATTCTGCTAGAGAACCACCTGAAGGAAGTGCCTGGGAAGCTGTTGGCTATTAGGTTTCATTGACTATGTGCACTGCCAGAATCAGTCACTGGAGAAGTGCATGTTGCAGGAGCCTACAAAGCCAGTGCACTAGAACTATGCCTCCAATACACTGACCAGGAATATATAAAAAAGATGTCTTAGTTATCTACTGCTGCAGTAAAAGAAATGCCACTAGTGGATGGCTTTGACAAACAGAAATATTTTCTATCACAGTTCAGGAGTCTAGAAGTCTGAATTCAGGGCACCAGCTCTATGGCAAGGCTTTCTCTCTCTCTCTCTGTTTGTTCTCTGTCCTTTTTTCCTTTCAATATCTGTGGGTGCAGTGTGCCTTGGAGATCTCCATGTGTTTTGGTGTCAGTCTTTCCCTGGGTCTAGAAGGTTCTAACCATCACTTGTTTGTCAGTTTCTCCTACTGTGGTGGCTTGCATGTTGCTCTGATACTGGAAGCTATGCCACTGGTATTTCAAATACCAGCAGGGTCACCCATGATGGATAGGTTTCAACAGAGTGTCTAGGCTAATACAAACTGGGAAAAAGGATGGGGCTATCCAGTTCTGAAGAAATTGGCCACTGGAAACCTTATGAATAGCAGTGAAACACTGTCTGATACAGTGCTGGAAGATGAGCCCCTTAATTTGGAAGGCATCAGAATACGACTGGGTAAGAGCTGCATCCTCAAAGTAGAGTGGACCTTAATGATGTGGATGGAGTAAAGCATTCAGGACCTTCATTTTCTGATGTGGCATGACTCAAAATGGAAAGAAACAACTGCAAACATCCATTAATAATCAAAACATGGAGTGTAAGAAGTATGAGTCTAGGATAATTGGAAGTTCTAAAAAATGAAATGGAATGCATAAAAATCAACATCCTAGGCATTAGTGAGCTGAAATGGACTGACATTGGCCATTTTGAATCTGACAATCATATTATCTACTGTACTGGGAATGACTAATTGAAGAGGAAAGATGTCACCTTCATAGTCAAAAAGAATCTTTCAAGACCTGTCCTAAAGTACAATGCTGTCAATGATAGGATAATATCCATACACCTACAAGGAAAACCAGTTAATGCGACTATTATTCAAATTTACACAACAACCACTAAAGCCAAAGATGAAGAAATTGAAGATTTTACCAACTTTTGTAGTCTGAAATTGACTAGATATACAATAAAGGTGTATTGATTACTATTGGTGATCAGAATGCAAAAACTGGAAACAAAGAAGAAGCATTAGTAATTTGAAAATATAGACTTGGTAACAGAAATGACACTGGAGACCACATGATAGAATTTTGCAAGACCAACAACTTATTGCAAATATCTTCTTCCAACAATGTAAACAGCAACTATATATGTGAGACTCACCAAATGGAATACCCAGCAATCAAATCAACTACATCTGTGAAAAGAGGCAATGGAGAAGTCCAAATCATCAGTCAGAATAAGGTCCATAGGTGACTTGAAGCAGACCATCAATTGCTCATATGGAAGCTCAAGTTTAAGCCGAAGATAAAATAAGTCCACAGGAGCCAAAATACGACCTTGATTACACCCCACCTGAATTTACAGAATATCTGAAGAATGGATTTGATGCATTGAACACCAAAGACCAAAGACCAGATGAGTTATGGTATGACATAAAGAATATCATACATGAAGGAGGCAAAAGTTCATTGAAAAGAGAAGAAGGGAAGTGAAGTGAAGGGAAGAGTGTGACTCCCAGACTTGGCAGCTGGTACCCATGACCTAGCTGGGATGGCTAGGGCTGAGCTGACCAGATCCTGACCAAACGAAGAGGAAGATGTTTGACACTGAGCTGGTGTTAAGTTGCTGCAATTTGATGCCTTGAGCTGGGCTGGACTTTGCTTGTTTATGGATCCAGATGCCTGAAGTTTCCAAGCAGAACAGAAGATTCTCCAGAGAGAAAGGACCATGCTTGTCTCCTCAGAGTACTGGTTTGATAGGGATGGACAAATTAGAAATTGGTTCTCTAAAGTGGGGGCAGATAAAGGCATGAAGTGGCTGCCTTACACACTTTCATGGGTGTGGTTATTCTTAAACTGATGGTGAAGGGGATGTGAATTTTTGAAGCATAAAAGGGATAATGGCTAGAAAAGCCAGAGGGTGGCCTGCGGTGTAGTAAATTACTTAGTGTGGCTTTTCTACCCGTAAGTCTTTGTAAACTCCAAGGTGGGATTTGCTATGAGCAACTGAGGAGCTCCTGATTGCTAAAGTTGTCCACCTGGAGTATTTCTGTTGGGAGTGGCACAAAACAATGTTCTGGGAGGTTCCCACTCTCTCTCAGGTGCTTAGAGTTCTGATGCTGTGATTGGCTAGTTTGGCCACTCTGCCAGGCTCAAAAGGAGGCCTCCTACAGGCAGAACTCTCTCTGACTGCTGGTTGAGGCAGACGTGCTGCTAAAAGAGACACACGTTCCTGAGACACGCGCTGCTGGGAAAGAGATGCAAGAGACATGTATTGCTGAGTGAGACACCGAGGGACATGCACTGCTGGGAGAGAGACTGTGAGAGACTGTTGGTTGAGGGATGGTGGGCTGGGAGAGAGACTGAGCGTTTTTCTTGAACTTGAATTGTAACCTGGTGCTTCCCTAATAAACCTCATAATCTGTGAGTTCTGCGTGGCCACTGCAGCGAATTATCAAACCCAAGGGAGAGGTGGTGTTGTTTTGGGAGGAACAGTTGGTGAAAGGGCTGGAGGGAGGCAGCATGTCTGGCCTTGCATCAATAGGCCTTGGGCTATTGATGATGATTCTGCCTTCCTCTTGTGGGATTAGAGGAGGTCAGAACATGTGGTCTCCTTGCCCTTTTTGCAGGAAGGAAAGACCAAAATAGATGTCAGAAGAGTATCTGAAACTTGATCTTGAATGGAGAGTAGCTATAGTTAATGGAAGAAATGATTAAATGAAAGAACTGAACAGAAGATTTCAAAGGACAGCTCAAGAAGACAAAGTGAAGTATTGTAATGAAATGTGTAAAAGATCTGGAATTAGAAAACCAAAAAGGAAGAACATGATCGGCATTTCTCTAGCTAAAAGAATTGAGGAAAAAATTCAAGCCTCGAGTTGCAATATTGAAAAATTCTATGGGCAAAATATTGTACAATGCAGGAAGTATCAAAAGAAGATGGAAGGAATACACAGTCACTACACCAAAAAGAACTGGTTGACATTCAACTATTTCAGGAGGTAACAAGATCAAGAATTGATGGTATTGAAGGAAGAAATCCAAGCTGCCCTGAGAACAGTGGTGAAAAACAAGGCTTCAGGAATTGACAGAATATCCTGAGAAGTTTCAACAAATGGATGCAGCACTTGAAGCATTCACTCATTTATGCCAAGAAATTTGGGAGACAGGTACCTGACCAACAACCTAGAAGAGAGCCATATTTATGCCCTTTCCAAAGAAAGGTTATCCATCAGAATGCAGAAATTATTGAACAGTATCACTAATATCACAAGCAAGTAAAATTTTGCTGAAAATAATTAAAAAATGGTTGCAGCAGTTTATTGTCAGGGAACTACCAGAAATTCAAGCAAGATTCAGAACAGGGCATGGAACAAGGGATATCATTGCTAATGCCAGATGGTTCTTGACTGAAAGCAAAAAATACCAGAAAGATGTTCACCTGAGTGTTTT
>NW_006921620.1:14379622-14381741 GCF_000298275.1 Orycteropus afer afer | reverse complement strand
CTTGGGTCCAAAGGACCCTCTGTGCTCCTGGCTCTTCTTTCTAGGTGATAGTCAGGTTACTTCATCTCTGCTTGTTTGTTTAATCTTTTCTATTGCTAAAGAGATTGACTTGAGGTACAACCTAATCCTGTAGATTGTATCTTACCTAATTAACATTATCAACTCTATCGTGCCTGGTTAACATAATAAACACCCTAATCTCATTAGGGAGCTTTGGTAGCGTAGTGCCTAAGGCACTTGACTGCTAACCAGAAGGCTGGCAGTTCAAACCCACCAGCAACTCCTAGGAAGGAAGCTTGGGCAATCTACTGTAGTGATAGCACCTTGGAAACCCAAGGAGTGGTCGCTATGAGTTGGGTCCAACTTGATGGCACATAACAACAACAACAATCCTCAACATAACCTAATCCTGCCGCATTAACACATAGTGGTCAGGATTTACAACATATCACAAATGGAGGATAATTTCATCAGATCACATTATGGGGATGATTATTGCATAATTCCCAAATTACATTGTTATATAACTGCCAAACTACATCATTACATAGCTATTAAACCACAGAGAATCATGGCCCAGCCAAGATGACATGTTTTTTGGGGACACAATTCAATCCATAACAAAGGATATCAGATATATTAACATGATTGATTTTTAGCTACGAACCTTGTGCCCTGTGACCTTACTAAATGCACTTGTTAGTTCTAATAGTTATATATATACATATATATTTTGTAGATTTTTTGAGATTTTGTACATAGACATTCTTGTCATGTTATGTCTTCAAATTATGGTACAGGCAATCCATGGGTTATGAATATCTGATTTATGGAAAACTCTTACTTGCTTTTTAATGTTATGGAAATTTGTCCTCACTTTGAAATGATTGAATTTACCCCTAAACAAAAATGGCAAATCCATTTTTGCTGAATCAATTCCAACCTCATAGCAATCCTGAGAGATTAGAACTGCCACATATGATTTCCTAGGTTGTAATCTTTATGGAAGCAGACTGCTACATCATTCTCCTGCTGAGTGGCTAGTGGGTTTGAACAACTGACTTTTCAGTTAGTAGCCTACTGCTTTAACCACCGCGGCATCAGGCTCATTAAAACTAAACTCTACTTGCAACAATTCTCCAGCACAATCACCTTCACTTGGTGCTTGTGCAGCTTTTAAATCATTGAAAAGGCTTTGAACCTTTTCTTGCATTAAAGTAAGGCTACATAAAAACTGTATGCACTTGGTCTGATTTACCTACAAATTTGACTTAAAGACACACCTAAGAAAAAATCTTGTTCATAATCTGGGAACTGCCTATATATAGCTTTGCATAGTAGAAGGACCTTATAACACTATATTCCCAATTTCTCTCATTATTTATGCTATTGTTGTCATATATTTTTACTATAAACACACAATTCAATGCAACTATTTTGGTTTATTGTTGTCATCAAGGTGATTTGTTTTTTCCTGTAGGCAGTCAATTATCTTTTAGAGCAACAATTTTTTTTTTTAAAAGCAATTTATATTTATCTTTATTTATTTTGTTTTCAGCACACTTTATTTCTTTGTGTAGTTTCTGGGTTTTGTTTGGCGTTATATTCCTTCTCCCTGAAGAACTTTATTTAACATTTCATGGTAATAATGATTTATAGCTCTTTCTTTTTCTCTGAAGATGGCTAAATTTCTCCTTCAATTTTGAAAGATATTCTAATTGAGTATAAGATTACAGGCTAATGGTTACTTTTATTTGCTTTTTCTTTCTTTCTTTATTTTTGTTAAACTTTTTCCACTTTAAAGATTTCACTTCATTGCCTTCTGGTTTGTATAGATTTTGACAAGGAGTCTGATGTAATTCCTATGTTTGTTTGTTCCTCTGTAATATATGTTTTTCTCTGCATGCCTTCAAAGTTTTCTCTTTACCTTTTGTTTTCAACAATTTTAATATGATATTTCTGTGTGTGGGGTGTGGGTGTACTTTGTTATTTATTCCATTTTGTGTTGTCTGGGATTTTTTTTTTTTTTTAAATTAGGATTTGGGTGAAGATTTACAGAGTAAATTCACTTTTCATACAGCAGTTCACATATACTTTGTCTCATGTCATTGACCAAAAT
>NW_006921620.1:14374399-14375901 GCF_000298275.1 Orycteropus afer afer | reverse complement strand
TGTTCTTAAGCCCCAGACATCTGCCAGAGTGCTGTCTCTTTTACTTGTCTGGGATTTTTGTTTCTGTGATTTTGTATCTTTCATTAATGGAAAATTTGTAGCCATTGTCTTTTCAAAAAGTTCTAGCACTCCAGTTAGTTTTCTTTTCCTTCTTGGGTTTCAATACATTTAGGTTAGACCATTTGATTTTGTCCCATGACTCCTCGATGTTGTTCTTTCCCCATTTGCCCTAATAATTCAGTAGAAATCATGCAAACTGAAACACCTTTTTTGTGTTTCAGTTTGCATGATTTCTACTGAATTATTATTTTTTATATTTGACATCATTTATTCATATTCATTTATATAATTTAGGTTGTTTGCTGTGTAAATGTTGTATAGTTTTGCTCAAATAATTAATTACAGGCAATTTAGCTACTACTAGTTGTAAGGGAAGTAGAGCACAGATAATGTGAAAGACAGTTAAGGGCAATTTATATTTGGTTTTTGGATACATTTTATTCAGAGGATTTGCTTTCATTATTATGTTTTTCTTTGCCAAAATCAAAACTCATTTGTATTCTTTGGGTGGGGGGAGCTGGAAATGCTGGGAAGTATTCTCAGTAAGAGAGAAAAGATGGTCTCTCTCTCTCTGACTCTCTCTCTCTCTATATATATGTATATACAGTACTCCATCATGGAGTAACAACACAATTTTAAAATGTACTGATCCCTGAGAGTTGATTACACATGTTAGCTTTTGTTCATTCAATTTCTTCATATATTATGAGATTCATGAGCAGAAGGGCCAGCTGTTAACACATTCTATAAATGCTAAGTGGAATATATAATGCCAATCTACTAATTTGAATATAGTCAATTACTTTTAGCAGCAAGAACATTTACCAAATTCTGGGTCTGAAAAGCTTTTAAAACTCCTGAGCTGCATAAATGGAAAAATCTTCAACAAACTCCTAGCCAACAGAATCCAACAACATATCAAAAAAATAATACATCCTGACCAAGTGGGATTCATACCTGGTATGCAAGGATGGTTCAACATCAGAGAAATAATCAACGTAATCCATCACATAAACAAAAGAAAAGAAAAGAACCATATGATAATATCAATTGATGCAGAAAAGGCATTTGATGAAATATAACACCAGTTCCTATTCAGAACGCTCAGTGAAACAGGGATAGAAGGGAAATTCATCAACATCATAAATGGCATATATGCAAAACCAATGACAAACATTATTATTAATGGACAAAGACTCAAAGCATTCCCCTTATGAACAGGAACCAGACAGGGATGCCCTCTATTACCACTCCTATTTTACATTTATTGGAAGTCCTAGCCAGAACAATGAGGCAAGAAAGAGAAATAAAAGGCATCCAAACTGGCAAAGAGGAAGTAAAGCTATCTCTATTTGTGGATGACATGATCCTATACATAGAAAACCTAAGAGACTCAGCAAAAAAACTACTGTAACTAATAGAGAGGTTCAGCAAAGTAGATA
>NW_006921620.1:14350143-14374236 GCF_000298275.1 Orycteropus afer afer | reverse complement strand
GCATATTGTGAAAATGTCAACACTACCTGAAGCAATCTACATATTTAATGCAATCCTGATCCAGATACCAACAAAATTTTTTAAGGACATGGAAAAACCAATTACTAACTTCATATGGAAAGGAAAGAGACCCTGGATAAGCAGAGCACTACTGAAGAAGAAGAACAAAGTGAGAGGCCTTACATTCCCGGGTCTCAAAACCTACTATACAGCTTCAGTAGTAAAAACAGCATAGTATTGGTACAATGATAGACAGATAGACCAATGGAACAGAATTGAAACCCAGAAATAGATCCATCCATCTATGGACAGCTGATCTTTGACAAAGATCCAACCCATTAAATGGGGAAGCGATAGCTTCTTTAACAAATGGTGGTGGCAAAATTGGATATCCACTTGCAGAAAAATGAAACAAGACCCATACCTCATCCCGTACACAAAAACAAACTCAAATTGGATCAAAGACTTAAATGCAAAACCCAAAGCTATAAAATTCATCAAAGATAAAATAGGAACAAATCTAAGAGCCCTAATTTATGGCATAAATAGACCGTCAAACATTACCCAGAGTTCACAGGAATTAGAAGAGAAGCTAAATGACTGAGATTTTTTAAAAATTAAATTCTTATGCACATTGAAAGACTTCTTCCAAAGTGTAAAAAGAGAACCTACAGATTGGGAGAAAATATCTGCCTATGACATATATGACAAAGAACTTATCTCCAAACTCTATAGAAAACTTCAACACTTCAACACCAAAAAGACAAACAAACCCACTCAACAATGGGCAAGGGACATGAACAGACACTTCACTAAAGACCATATGCTGGTGGTCAACAAACACATGAGGAATTGCTCATGATCGTTAGTCATTAGAGAGATGCAAATCAAACAATGATGAGAGATCATCTCATGCCAGCAATAATAGCAAAGTTCAACAGGACAGAAAGTAACAAATACTGGCAAGGTTGCAGAGAGATTAGAACTCTCATACACTGCTGGTAGGACTGTAAAATGGTACGACCATTGTGGCAAACGGTATGGCATTTCCTTAAAAAACTGAAAATAGAAATACAATTTGGCCCAGCAATTTCATAACTAGAAATATGTCCTAAAAAGGTGAGAGGCAGGACACAAACAAACATATGCACACCTATGTTCATCACAGCACAATTCACTATAGCAAAGAGATGGAAACAACCTAGATGCCCATCAACAGATAAATGGCTAACCAAATTATGGTATGTTCACACAAAGGAATACTATGCAACATTAAAGAATAATGAAGGATACATGAATCATCTCACAACGTGGATGAACCTGGAGGACATTATGCTGAGTGAAATAAGTCAATCGCAGAAGGACAAGTACTGTATGAGCCCATTACTGTAAAAAGACAGGGAAGGGTGTGCTTGAGAAAGGGAACTCAGTAGGTTACTGGGATGGGGAGGGAATGGGAGGGGTTAATTTAGGGCTAGTTGGGGGCCACATGCTGAGGTGGGTAAAGGGAGGGATGGTATGGAAAGAGTTTGTGACTATCATGGTAACTTTGGGGAAAGGGAGGACACTGAATTGTGCACATAAGATAAAGAAGACATAGGTTAATACCAGTCTATCCACAATACTGCATTACCATTAACACCAAACACCAGGCTACAGATAAACACATAAACAACTGAGAAGATCAGATGTAGATCAGCGAACAGGATTATATGCTAGACCAAAAACAGATTCAGCTGAGACTAATCTTACACAGATACCAGTGGTACAAAATACCCACAATCCTTACAGAAAGAGCAGAAGACAGACATAGAGAAATCCCTCACAGACAGCCAGATGCTGTGGGAGAGAGATCCAACAGATCTACCGACTCAGAACCATAGTACTGGGGGACAACAGATTCAATTGGCACAACAAAATACTTAAAAATCTTGTTTCACAACCTACATTGGTGAGTAGCAACTAGGGTCTTAAAAGCATTCGAGCAGCCATCTAAGATGCAGCTAATGGTCTCTTATCATCGGAAGCAAAGAAGAGTGCAAAAAAAAAAAAAAAAGAGGGCATTTGGAAACAATAAGCCCTAGGAGATGATGGATCTTGAAACCAGAAAAACTAGATGGTGCCTGGTTACCAATGCCAACCACTTGAAAAGGGATCAAAACTGGAGGTCCTAGATAGAGTGGGAGGAAAAATGTGGAACAAAATCTAGAAACACAATAATGACCAGAATTACTGGTTGGATAGAGTCTGGTGGGACCCACAATACTATGGCCCTGGGATACACTTTGGACCTGGAATAAAACTCACTCCCAAGGGCTGGCTCTCAGTGCAATTGTAAATAATATGTACACACAGACCACTCAACCCAGGGCGATGCACCCACATACTCTACGGAGATACATCCCTTGGAGCAATTGACCACGGGGCACCAAAGGGGCAACATTCATACGGAGGAAAAGCAGGACACACAGGTGTGCATAACTATGAAGCGCATGGGGAAGAGCTGTTACTGGGGAGGGAAAGGAAGAGAGTGGGTTAGGGCTGGAGATGGTAATTGGGAAGTGAAACCAAATGTACATGAAATGTTGAACGTAAAATAAATTCTGATCTGTAAATTTGCACCTAAAGCACAATTAAAAAAAAAACAACTTAGGAGTTGATATTATTTAATTGTGTGTTTTATCCTCTCTATTTATTCATTTCACAATTTATTTCTTTTGTTACCCAACAGTTTTTGAGCAGTGTTTTAGTCAGTTTCCACATATTGGACATTTTTCCTTGATCTTCCTGTTATTGATTTCTAATTTTGTAGCACTGTGATCTGAGAAGATGCTTTGTAGTATTTCAATATTTTTGAATTTATTGAGGCTTGTTTTGTGTCCTAACACAGTGTATTCTGGAGAATGGTCCATGTGCACTGGAGAAGAATTGTATTGTACTTTTGTCGGATGGAGTGCTCTGTATAAGTCTATGAGGCCAAGTTGGTTGCTTGTGTTGTTGAGTTCTTCTGTACCTTTTTTGAGTTTTTTTTCTAGTTGTGCTGTCCTTCCTTGAAAGTGGTATGTTGAAGTCTCCTACTAATATTGTAGAGTTGTCTATTTTTCCTTTCAATTCAGTTAATATTTGCTTCATGTATTTTGGCGCACTTTCATTGGGTGCATAGATATTTTATTATGGTAATGTCTTGGTCAATTGATCTTTTTAGCATGATATAGTGTTCTTCTTTGTCCCTTATGCTGTTTTTCACCTTGAAGTCTATTTTATCAGAAATTAATATTGCCACTCCTACTCTTTTGTTGTCATTAGCTTGGTATATATTTTTTCACCCTTAATTTTTAATTTGATTTTATCTTTGTGTCTAAGGTGGGTTTCTTGTAGGCAGCATATTGATGGTTCTTTATTTCCTTATTCAGTCTGCCACTCTTTCTCTTGACTAGTGCATTTAGTCCAGTCACATTGAGTGTAACTAGTGATAGGTACGAATTGATTGCTGTCATCCTATTTTTTTTTCTGTGTGTGTTGTTGGTGATTTCCTTGTTTCAAATATAGTCTGAAATGACTCAATGACAGTGAGTTTGGTTTTTTTTCTTTTTATTTTGAGCTCATTTTGTAATCAAATGTTTCTTCTCTTTTCTTCATTATTGTTTGTTTTGTGCTTACTAAGCTCATGTGTTTTTCTTCTTTCTGAGTTTGCTTAGGAGGATTGTTAATTTTCTTTGTGGCTACCCTGAAGTATATTCTTACCTCCCTTAGTTTGAAACAGTGAGTTCTATAAAGACATTGTGCTGTCTTCTTCTCCATTTGAAAGTTTTGTTATGAAAAGTTTTATTCCCTCTGTTTGCTTTGTTGCTGGTGTCATCTGCAGATTGATTCCCTTATTATGCATTGTTGTGGTGGTTGTTAGATGCCATCTGTTGGCTCCAACTCATAGTAACCCCATGTACAACAGAATGAAACACTCCCCAGTCCAGTGCCAGCCTCACAATCCTTGCTATACCTGTGCCTCTCATGGAAGTCACTGTGTCAATCCATCTTGTTGAGAGTCTTCCTCTTTTCCACCAACCCTCTGCTTTACCAAGCATGATATCCTTCTCCAGAGAATGGTCCCTTCTGACAACATGACCAAAGTAGGTGAGAAGAAAGCTGGCCATTTTTGCTTCCAAGGAGCATTCCAGCTGCAGTTCTTCCAGGACAGATATGTTAGTTTTTCTGGCAGGCCATGGTACTTTCAGTATTCTTTGCTAACACCACAATTCAAAAGCATCACTTCTTCTTTGGTCTTTCTTATTCATTGTCCAGCTTTCAGATGCATATGAGGTGAGTGAAAATACCATGGCTTGGGTTAGGTGCACCTTAGTCTTCAAAAAGACGTCTTCAGCATTTTAAAGAGGTCATTTGCAGCAGATTTGCCCAGTTCAATACTTTATCTAATTTCTTGCCGGCCACTTCCATTAGTGTTGATTGTGGAACTAAGTAATATAAAATCTTTGACAACTTCAATCTTTTCTCCATTTGTTGTGATGCTGCTTATTGGTTCAGTTGTGAGGATTTTCATTTTCTTTATGTTGAGGTGTAATCCATACTACAGACTGTAGTCTTTAATCTTCATTAGTAGGTGCTTCAAGTCATGTTCACTTTCAGCAAGCATGGTTGTGTCATCTGCATATCACAGGTTATTAATGAGTCTTCCTCCAATTCTGATGCTGTGTTCTTCATATGGTCCAGCTTCTTGCATTATTAGCTCAGCATACAGATTAAATAAGTATGATGGAAAGATGTAACCCTGATGCACTCCCTTCCTGAGTTTAAACCATGCAGTATCCCCTTGTTCTGTTTGACTGACAGCCTCCTGGTCTATGTAAAGGTTCCTCATGAGCACAATGAAGTGTTCTGGAATTCCCATTCTTCACCATGGTATCCATAATTAGTTATGAGCCACACAATTGAATGTATAGGTAATAAAACACAAGCAAACATCTTTCTGGTATTCTTTGTTTTCAGCCAAGATCCATCTGATACCTGCAATGATATCCCTTGTTCCATGTCCTCTTCTGAATCCAGCTTGCATTTCTGGAAATTCCCTGTCAATATACTTCTGCAACTGTGTTTGAATTATCTTCAGAAAAATTTTACTTTCTTGTGATATTAATGATATTATTGTCCAGTAATTTCCACATTCTGTGGGATCATCTTTCTTTGTAATGGGTACAAATATGGTTCTCTTATAGTAAGTTGGCTAGGTATCTGACTTTCACCTTTCTTGGCATAGATGAGTGAGTGCCTCCAGTGTGGCATCCATTTGTTGAAACATCTCAATGGGTATTCCATCAGTTCCTGGCACTTTGTTTGTTGCCAATTCTTTCAGTGCAGCTTTGACTTATTCCATCAATACCATTGGTTCTTGATCATATACCACCTCCTGAAATATGTGAACATCAATCAATTATTTTTAGTACGGTGTTTCTTTGTATTCCTTCTATCTTCTTTTGATGCTTTCTGCATCATTCAATATTTTATCCTTAGAATCTTCAAATATTGCAACTCAAGACTTGAATTTTTCCTTCAGTTCTTTCAGCTTGAGAAATGCTGAGTGCATTCTTTCCTTTTAGTTTTCTAACTCCAGATTTTTGCGAATTTATTTTTAATAATTGACTTTGTCTTCTCAAGCTGCTCTTTGAAATCTTCTATTCAGCTCTTTTATCTTGTCACTTCTTCCATTGCTTTAGCTTCTGTCTGTTCAAGAGCAAGTTTCAGAGTCCCTTCTGACATCCAGTCTGGCCTTTTCTTCCTTTCCTGTCTTTTTAATGACCTTTTTCTTTTTCAGGTTTGATGCTCTTTATGTCATCCCACAATTCCTCTGGTTTTTGGTCATTGGTGTTCAATGCATCAAATCTATTCTTCAGATGGTCTCTAAATTCAGGTGGGATATAATCAAGGTCATATTTTGACCTTGATAGACTTGTTAATTGTCTTCAGCTTCAGTTTGAATTTGCATATGAGGAATGGATTGTCTGTTTCACAGCCAGCTCCTGTCCTTGTTTTGGCTGAAAATATTGAGCTTCTCCCTCACTTCTTTTCACAAATGTAGTTGATTTGATTCCTGTTTTTTCATCTAGAGAGGTCCATGTGTATGGCCACCATTTATGTTGTTGACAGACGGTATTGGTCTTGCTAAATTATATCATAAGATCTCTGGTATCATATTTATCACCAAGGCCATATTTTCAACAACTGGTGATTCTTCTTTGTGTCCAACTTTTGCATTTCAATCGCCATTAATAATCAATACATCTTGATTTCATGTTTGGTCAATTTCAGACTGTAGAAGTTGGTAAAAGTCTTCAGTTTCCTTGTCTTTGGCTTTGGTGGTTGCTGCATAAGTTTGAATAATAGGAGTATTAACTGGTCTTCCTTGTAGGCATATGGATATTATCCTATCACTGACAGCATTGTATATCTTGAAACATTCTTTGTGATGATGAATGCCATGCCATTTGTCTTCAATTTTTTATTTCCCACATAGTGAGTCATATGGTTGTCTGATTAAAAATGGCCAAAATCAGTCAGTTTCAGCTCACTAATGCCTGGGATATTGATCTTTATGTGTTGCATTTCATTTTTGACAACTTTGAATTTTCCTAGATTAATACATTGTACATTCCATGTTCAGATTTTAATGGCTAATTGTTTGCAGCTGTTTCTTCCCATTTTGAGTCATGCCACATCAGCAAATGGAGGTCTTGAAAGCTTTACTCCATACACATCATTAAGGTCAATTCAATGAGTTGAGGAGACAGTTCTTCTCCACTCATATTTTGAAGGCCTTTTGATTGGAGGGGCTCATCTTCTGCACTATATCAGACAATTTTTCATGAATGTTCATAAAGTTTTCCAGTAATATACCAGACAGTGTTTCACTGCTATTCATAAGATTTCAGTGGCCAATTCTTTGGGAAGTGGATGGCTCCTTCCTTCTTCCCAGTCTATCTTAGTCTGGAAACTCCACTGAAATCTTTCTACCATGGGTGACTCTGCTTGTATTTGAAATATCAATGGCATAGCCTCCAGCCTTACAGCAACACTCAAGCCACCACAGTATGACAAAATTATAGACAAGTGGTGGCTATGCAAAGGCATTTGACTATGGATCTAGCAATGTTAACACATATTTTTAGGGAACTGTGGTGTATTGAGTTGTATGTTATGGCTTTTCTAGCCATAGTCTTTGTAACTCCCACCAAATTACTGAGTGGGACCATGCAAATATGAGTCAACTTGGCTGGGCAGCTGGTAGTAGTTATTCCCGATAATGAGACTGGCAATTAACGCCATGGTGAAATTTGCCCTGAGCAACTGAGTAGCTACTTTTAAACTCCTGATTATTAAAGTCACTCACCTAGGGTATTTCTGTTAGAGCAGCAGGAAATCATATCCTGGGAAAGTTCGTTCTCTCTAAGGTGTATAGAGCTCTGATGTTGAGATTCATTAGTTTTGCCACTCTGCTATGCTTAAAACAAGCCCTCCTAGAGGCAGATGGGTTATCTCACTGCTGGCTGAGATAGATGCCTGACTGAGAGACAGTGGCAGTGGAAGTAAGAGGCACAGGACAGAGTGGAAGACTTATTTGGTCCACAGAGGCAGAGGCCAGGCCAAGAGGCCAAGTCCAGTGATGCATGTTTAAGGACACAGAAGAAGGAAGGCTGTCCTGATCGAAGAACTGTATGCTGAGCATGTTCCTGAACTTGAATTGTAGCCTATTGCTTCTCTAATTAACCCCATAATCTGTGAGTTCGCCATTGCCGCAAATTATTGAACCTAGCAAAGAGGTGGTGGGTGCCGCAGGAGGAACAGTTGGTGTCAAGGTTGGTAAGAGGGCTGGAGGGTGATGGCATGTCTGTCCTCATAAGAACAAGCCATGGGCTGCTGATGGTGATTCTGTCTTCCTTTTGTGTAGTTGTTATTGTTGTTGTTATATGCCATTGAGTTGGAGCCAACTCATAGCGACCCCTCCTTGGGTTTCCGAGGCAGTATCACTACGGAAGTAGATTGCCCCATCTTCCTTCCGAGGAGTGGCTGGTGGATTTGAACCGCCAGCCTTCTGGTTAGCAGTCAAGTGCCGTAGTTAGAGGAGATAAAAAGATGCTGTCTCCTTCTCCTTTTTGTAGGAACACAATTCAATCTATGACAGACTCCATTCACAAGTTACTTGGTAGTCCAATAGGGCTACATTCGAAGTCTTCCTGAAAGGTCCCTGTAGTGGTTAAATTTATGTGTCAACTCGGCTGGGCCTAGTTGAGTGGCTGGGAAGCTGAATGTAGTTATTCCCCATGGTGAGACTGGTAATTAACTCCATGGTGGAATCTATTGGAGCAGCTGAGTAGCTGCTTTGGGTATGTGGTCTGCTTCCTGTATATAAGAAACAACTTTGGGAGGTCTCCAGCTTATGGCACTCTTGAACCCTGCATGTAGCTGTGTCATGGTTCAGTAGCCTGCCATACTCTGCTGACCTTGGCACTTTCAATGGACTTGAATTAATGGTCTGCTGTGTGGTTTGGTAACATTAAGACTGTGCCTTTTTACTTGTCAACCTTGGGCTTGTCAGCATTAGCAGCGAGCAGCTCTCTGAGTGACGAAAAGCCTCTAGCTTCAGTGGGCCAGGAGCAGGAGGCAGAGCTGAAGCCCAAGGTTGAGGGGCTTTCACCTAGCCCTTAGAGCCTGGCACTTTGAACTCAGACTTAAAGCCTTCAAACTGTAAGAGAATAAACTCCTATTTGTTAATGCCATCCTATTTGTGGTATATGCTTGTCAGAGCAGCACTAGGTAACCAGAACAGCCCACATACCATGTTCGTACTCAATCACACTGTTCTGACTCATATGGCCACACCTGGGTGCAAGAAAGCCTAGAAAATATATACATTTCTGTTGTGTACCCACTTAAATTTGGGACTTCTAGCACTGAACACCACCAGTCATCTGTCAGTTTTTCATATTGTGGTAGCTTCTGTTTTTCTGTGTTGCTGGGAGCTATGCCACTGATAGTTCAAATACCAACACCCATGGTGAACAAGTTGCAGTGGATTTTCCAGACTAAGACTAGGAAGAAGGAAATGACCAGGTTCACTGCTAAAAAAATTAGGCACTGGAATATTTATGAATAGCAGGGAAGCATTGTCTGATATAATGCTGGAAGATGAACTCCTCAGGTTGGACTCAAAATATGGAAGGTAAAGTGCAGCCTCCTCAAAGTAGAGTTGATCTTAATGATGTGGATAGAAGAGTTCAAAGAGTGGCTTGAGAAGACAAAGTAAAGTGTTATAAGGAAATGTGCAAAGGCTTGGAGTTAGAAACCAAAAGTGAAGGACATGCTTGGCATTTCTCAAGCTGAGAGAACTGAAGAAAAAACTGAACCCTAGGGTTGCAATATTGAAGGATTTTGTAGACAAATTATTGTAGGAATACCCAGTCATGGTACCAAATGAATAAATGAATTGGTTGATGTTCAACATTACAGGAGTAGTAGGTGATCAAGAACCAATAGTACTGAAGGTAGAAGTCTAAGCTGTGCTGAAAGAATTGGTGAAAAACAAGGCTTCAGGAACTGGTGGAGTACCTGTTGAGATGTTTCAACAAATGGATGTAGTACTGGAGGTACTTATTTATGCCAAGAAATTTGGAAGACAGCTACCTTGCCAATCAACTGGATGAGATACATATTTGTGCCCTTTCTGAAGAAAGGTGATCCAAAAGAATGTGGGAGTTATTGAACAATATAATTAATTTCACATGCAAGTAAAATTTTGCTGAAGATAATTAAAAAATGTTTGTAGCAGTATACTGACAAGGAAATGCCCAAAATACAACCTGGATTTAGACAAGGATGTGGAACCTGCAATATCATTGGTGATGTCAGATGTATCTTGGCTGAAAACAAAGACTGTCAGAAAGATGTTTATCTATGTTTGATTGAATTCTCAAAGGCATTTGACTATGTGGATCAATACAAATTATGGATAACATTGTGAAGAATGAGAATTCCAGAACACTCATGGTTCTCATGAGGAAACTGTACATTAACCAAGAGGCAGTCTTTGGAACAGAGCAAGGGGGCACTATATGGTTTAAAATCAGTAAGGGTGTATGTCAATGTTGTATCTTTTCCCTATATTTATTTAATCTGTGTGCCAAGCAAATAATCTGAGAAGCTGTACTATATGAAGAAGAATGTGATGTCAGGATTAGAAGAAAAGTCATTAACAACTTTCGATATGCAGATGACACAACCTTAATTTCTGGAAGGAAAGAAGACTTGAAATACTTACTGATGAAAATCAGAGACTATAGCCTTTAATATCAATTGCACTTCAACATAAAAAGCTAAAAAAGATAACTCGCCATCAAGTCAATTCCATGTAATAGTGACCTTATATGACAGAGTAGAACTGCCCCATAGGGTTGTTATGAGTTGGATATAAATTGACGGCACCTGACTACAACAACAGCACCAAAAGAAGGTGCTTGGGTAGTGCAGTTTTTACTCAATGAGTAATCTGAAGATTGCTGGTTTGAACCCATCTAGTGATCCCACAGAAGAACAGTCTGGTGATCTGCTTGCATAAAGATTAGCCAAAAAAACCCTATAAAGCAGTTCTAATCTGTAACATTTGGAGTTACATGAGCTGAAATTGACTTGATGGCAATGGGTAGTAAAGGAAAAAGGAGGGTGATTTTTTTTTTCAGCAACCATTGGTTTCAGCCACATTCTGCACTAGTGCATATTTTTAAGAAAGAAATCACAAGTCAGTCAAATTCCAAACTGAGAATCCCTCATGCCACAAAGACAATTCATAAATTCAGTTGTAATCCATTCATGTTCTGTGCAGCCTGCAGGCCACTGAAGTTTTGGATGTAGTTCTATCCTTATATCTCAGTATATACTTCACTATAATGAAAATAGTTTTTAGTAATTATTGATATAAGTTCAAGGTGTTTTCCTCATAAAAGTTAATATGATAGTTATAAAGGTTACTGAACAGAATATATTAACATTTCTCAGTAGATTCTATAACAGTTTCAGTACATGTGCTTATAGTGTTAGATATATCAACCATTTATCCCATGCTAGACTTCCTGGTTTTATATTCTGTGGTGTTTACATCTACTCCAGGATTATGAGTTAAAAAAAATTCTATAATCTGTAGTAATTAAATGTATCAAGAAGAATTTCTTCTGGCAAACAACAACAACAACAACAACAAAAAAATGAGAATATTAAAGAAAATATTTAATTGAGAACTATGTGCAATTAAAAACTAAACTCACTGCCATTGAGTCAGATCCAACTCATAGCGACCCTTCCTTGGGTTTCCGAGACAGTATCACTATGGAAGTAGAATGCTCAGCCTTTCTTCCAAGGAGTGGCAATTAGGATTGTATTAACATCATTCTGCATCCCTAAATTGAATTATATGATTCCACTGCTTTACCTTCTTTTTAACAAAACATATCCCAATTTGAAACAAATTCAATCAAGAGGAATCAGACAAGAAGTAACTCCCAATTTTCAAGGGTAATTTGTAATTTCCATATAAATTTAATGCAACACACTTCACCAATATCCATGCAGTTAATTCTTCAGAGTACAAAAAATCCTTCTACACCCCTTCATTCTCAAACTACTGTCCCATTCACCTGCTTTCCATTTTGAGGAAAACTATTTGGAATAATATTCTATATTTACTGTCTTTACTAACCCTCCTACCACTCGCTCTTGAATCTACTCCAATTAGGATTTTGCCTCTATCACTCCACTCAACCACTGCTTAAAGTCATCAATGACTTCTATATTTCTAAATCCAATGGTCAGATCTCAGCGTTCATCTTTCTAATGTGTCTGTAGTGTTGGTAGTGTTGATTGCTCCCTTCTTGAAGCTCTTTTCTTGCTTGGTCTCCAGGACACTTGTGGTTTTCCTCTTATCTCAATGATACTTCACATAGTTTCTTTTTATCGTACTTTCTCGTTTTATCAAACTCTTAATATAGACGTGTCCTAGACCTCAGTCTTGCACTTCCACTTCTCTCTATCTTCATGGTCTTGTCAAGTCTATGGTTTAAAAATAATCTATACCCTATGACTAAGCAATCTATATCAATAACTTGAATATTTTTCCTTCAGACTCATTTCTAACTGCCAACTTGACCTTTCAACTTGAAAGTTTAGTAAGTATTTCAAAGATAATGTGTCCAAAGCTGATCTTCTAATATTTAGCCCAAGACCTTTGCTATCTCCATCTTTCTCTATTTTCACAGTTCCAGTTGCTCAAGCCCAAAGCTTTTGAGTAATTTTTGAGATCCCTTTCTCTTACATGCCATATATCATCACTCTACAAATTCTCTTAGTGTTAGTTTCAAAGAATATCCATAATCTACTTCTCATCTTCTTCACTGCTACCATGATGAACAAAGTTACAAATATACTATTGCCTGAAGATTATTGTGATAGCCTCCTATCTGTCCTTTCTTCTTGTTCCTTTACTTGTTCCATCTTCAGTTTCTTCTTAGTGGTCATGTCATTCCTATGCTCAAAACCTGCCAGTAGCTTCTCATCTCACTCCAAGCAGTAGCTGAAGTCCTTGCTTTTGCATCATTCTCTATATAACCTGACTTCTTAGCCTAACTGTCTTTCCCTAACTCACTGGCTTCCCTAGACATTGTTCTTTAAACATGGCTAAGCATGTTTCTGCTTCAGATCTTTACGCTTGCTGTTTGAAACACTGTCCTCCTGTATAGCCATATGACTCGTTCCCTCATTTCCATAAGGTCTTTACTCAAATGTTACCTTCTTAGTGAGGTCTTCCTTCCACCCTTGTTTAAAATTACAGCATCTCTTTCACCTCCCACACGAGGTATCCTCATGCACTGTCCCTTTTCTTGCTTTATATTTTTGCCATAGCACTTATTAAAATTTAGCAAACAATATAGTCAAATCATTTATTTTATTTTCCTTCTCTGTCACTAGAAAACAACCTTCAGGAAGAGAAAAGATCCCCCCCACCCCCCCACTGCTGTTTCCCTGGTACCTACAACAGTGTCTGGTCCACTATAAGTATTTATTGAATGGATGAAACGATGAAAATTTTTCATAGCTTATTATCAGCTACTGTAACTTATATCAGGATATAAGAATTTTTTTTTTCTATTTTTGATTAAGAAAAAGCCATTTAAAAACAAATCTATTCAACAAGTATGCAAAAATGAACCCTCAATTTTCTTATCTAATTATAATCTTATATTTTCGCACCCCTTCTTCTCTGACTAACTTGCTATATTCATTGGTCACTTTCAAAACCAACTGGGGAGAAAATATTTATCACACCTCTTAGTCAAAAAAGGATAAAAATCTAACATTGGAGTAAAGAAAGGAAAGATTAGCCACTAGAACTTGAGTTAAAAATAAACAAAACACTGACTCATTACAAATTATTGGTAAGGGACTTGTGCTTTGAAATGTCTGCTGTGATGACTCAGACACAAATAAAAGCAACTATTATCCATTAGAAAGAAGTTGTTTCAGTTAACCCAGTTTAGAAACATTGACCCTAATTGCCTCTGCAAACTTGGGAAGGATCCACTTTTCATTTGCAGATGATAGCTCCTTGTTGGAAAGGAGCAAACTTTCAATGAGAGAATTACATTAGTTAAGAATGACTCCATGGTGAGAAAAATTTTGAGCTGTTTTCTAAGGAAGATATGTTTTGACAAAGATATTGTATGGGGAAGCATTCTGGATTAAATCGATTGTCACAAGTGAATTGCTAGTGAGACCACAAAGAAAGTCACCACCCACTGCTATCAAGTCAATTCTGACTCATAAAGACCCTATAGGACAGAGTATAACTTCCTCAGAGGGTCTCCAAGGCTGTGGATCTTTTCTGAAGCAGACTGTCTCATCTTTCTCCTCCCTAGCTCACGATGGGTTCAAACTGCCAACCTTTTAGTTAGCAGCCCAATACTTTAACAAAAGTGCCACCAGAGCTCCTTATAAAGAAACTAGAAACTAGTTTCACTAATTGAAATAATATGAATGAGTAGAAGATCTGTAAAGCAAGAGGAAAATAATTGTCTGAAATTTTGTGATTCTAGAGCAGCAGTTTTATTTTGATAATATAAGAATTTCTGAAAAAAAGAGTGTGCAGGAGTATATCTGAAGAGAAGAAGGGCCATGGCAATGGTGATGGCCATAGATAGAGAGCAGGGGATTGCTCTCGTTTTTTTCTGGACGGTGTAAATCCAAAGAGTAAGTGTCTATTTAGCTCTGCCATTCACTGGCTAAGTTCTTAGTCTATCTAGTTTCCTCATCCATAAAATACAAAAGTCATTATAGAAGTCTTTTTTCAGTTTAAAAATCAATAAAGAGGAATAATTTTTCAAGAACATATGACTTAAGAAATATCACATAGCTCTTTTTTTGAAGATATAATTAAATTTGGTTTATTTTTCCTACAAATAATCATTGAATGGCTAGACGTGCTCAATTTTGGAGATATGTTTGGACTCAAGATGAAGTTTGTCCTCTTAGAACTTTATCTAGCCTTCATTTGCCAAGGAGGAAGTCTAATATTATTATTTTTTTCCCCCAGGCCCTGCTATATCTCTTGGACTATTTAAGAACCTTTGGATTTATGCACACCAGGAAAATTGAAAGCAATCGCTGGCTCTTTATGGCCATCACCTTTGCCATTGCTCTTTGCCTGGTCTTATATGGTACTTTTGAGAGTGTCTGTCTTGGCAGGTAATGACTCTTCTCTATTAGGAAGTTTTGCTCTAGGAACTTTTCCCAAGGCCGTGGCCACCATTTCCACAGGAACCCATGCACATGCTAATGTCTCAAGTCCTGTCACTTATATAGTGCTATGGATAAGCAGGGAGCTCTGGTAGCATAGTGCCTAAGGCACTTGACTGCTAACCAGAAGGTTGGCGGTTCACACCCACCAGCCACTCCTTGGAACGAAGATGGGGCAATCTACTTCCATAGTGATACTGCCTCAGAAACCCAAGGAGGGGTCGCTATGAGTTGGGTCCAACTTGAGGGCACCTTACAACAACAACAACATGGATAATGGCCAGATATCTGCCATTCCACAAAATCCCACCTTCACCTATCACCCCTTCTCTGGAGATCCAGCTACTGTCTGTTTTTGGTCCACTTCTCAATTCTCAAAGCCACATCTATTGAATTCTACTTTTGGTAATTTAGAGCCTATCTCCTTCAGATCCAAGACCACAGGCTGCAAATGGGTGCTCCAAGGGCTGAATTTGCCTCACAGATGGGTTTTGTTCTCCAGTTTTCAACCATCTCCACCACTCCCTATTAATCCCAATAGTGAAAGTGAGCATTTGTGTAATCATTCTTTCAATGTTGCTTTTCTTATATTTGTAGTTTAAAGGCAAAACCCCTAGAGTCAGATTGTCCAAGTTTAAATCTGAGCTCCATCACTAACCTGCTGTTTAGCTTAGGTGAGTTATGTAACCTTTCTATATTTCAGTTTCTCCATCTGGAAATCTAAAATAATAAAAGAAACCTATCTGTTGAGGATGTTGTGAGGATTAACTGAGTTAATGTATGTTTTAGCACTTAGAACCATAACTTCTTGTTAGGTGCCATTGAGTTGGCTCTGACTCATAGTGACAAAACACTGCCTGGTCCTGCACCATCTTCACAATCCTTGCTATATCTGAGCCCATTGTTGCAGCCACTGTGTCAATCCATCTCATTGAGAGTCTTCCCCTTTTTTGCCGATCCTCTTCTTTACCAAACATGATATCCTTCTCCAGGGAATGGTTCCTTCTGATAACATGACCAAAGTATGTGACATGAAGTATGGCCATTTTTGCTTCTAAGGAACATTCTAGCTGCACTTCTTCCAGGACGGATTTGTTCTTTCTTCTGGCAGTCCATGGTATTTTCAGTATTCTTCACCAACACCATAATTCAAGGGCATCAACTCTTCTTTGGTCTTCTTTATTCACCGTTCAGCTTTCACATGCATATGAGGTGATTGAAAATACCATGGCTTGGGATAGGCACACCTTAGTCTTTAAAGTGACACCTTTACTCTTTAACACCTAAAACGACAAAGAAGCAAGCAAAATTCACTGCTCTTGAGTTGATTTGACTCATAACCACCCCTCCTTGGGTTTCCGAGGTGGTATCTCTATGGAAGTAGATTGCCCAATTTTCCTGCAAGGAGTGGCTTGTGGGTTTGAAATGCCAGTCTTCTGATTAGCAGTCAAATGCCTTAGGCACTATACCACCAGAGCTCTCCTGTAACACTTTAAAGAGGTCTTTTGCAGCAGATTTACACAACGCAATACAACATCTGATTTCTTGACTGTTGCTTCCATGGGGGTTGATTGTGGCCCAAAGTAAAATGAAATCCCTGACAACTTCAATATTTTCTCCATTTATCATGATGTTGCTTATTGACCCAGTTGTGAGGATTTTTGTTTTCTTTATATTGAGGTGTAGTCTATACTGAGGGAGTTCTGGTAGAGTAGTGCCTAAGGCATTTGACTGCTAACCAGAAGGCTGGCAGTTCAAACCCAGCAGCCACTCCTGGGAAGGAAGTTTGGGCAATCTACTTCCATAGAGATGCTGCCTTGGAAACGCAAGGGGGGGGGGTTGCTATGAGTCAAATCGACTTGACAGCAATGAGTTTGGTTTGGGTTTAGTGCATAATGAAGACTGTAGTCTTTGATCTTCATCAGGAAGTGCTTTCAGTCTTCTTCACTTTCAACAGGTGAGGTTGTATCAGCTGTATATCACAGGTTGCTGAGTCTTCCTCCAATCACGATGCCATGTTCTTTTTCATCAAGTCCATGATGCCATGTTCTTTTTCATCAAGTCCATGATGCCGTGTTTTTATTCATCAAGTCCAGCTTCTTGGATTATTTGCGTAGCATACATATTGAATGTGTATGATGAAAGGATACAACCTGATGTACGCCATTCCTGATTTTAAACCATGCAGTATCCCTTTGTTCTGTTCCAATGACTACCTCTTGGTCTATATACAGGTTCCTCATGAGCAAAATTGAGAATTCCCATTCTTCACAAGAATTATCCATAACTTGTTATGATCTCTGCAGTCAAGTGCCTTTGCATAGTCAATAATACACATTTAAACATCTTTCTGTATTCTTTGCTTTCAGCCAAGATCCATCTGATGTCAGCAATGATATCCTTTGTTCCAGGTCCTCTCCTGAATCCAGCTTGGATTTCTGGCAGTTCCCTGTCAATATACTGCTACATTTGTTTTTGAATTATCTTCAGCAAAATTTTACTTGTGGTGTGATATTAATGATATTGTTTGATAATTTCCACATTCTGTTGGATCATCTCTCTTGGGAATGATATGAATCTTGTCCAGTTGGTTGGCCAGGTAGCTGTCTTCCAGATTTCTTGGCATAAATGAATAAGTACCTCTAGTACTCCATCCATTTGTTGAACTATCTCAGGGGGCATTCTGTTGCTTCCGGGAGCTTTTTTTTTTTTTTAACCAGTTCCTTCAGTGCAACTTGCACTTCTTCATTCAGTACCACTGGCTCTTGGTCACAAGCTACTTCCTGAGGTGATAGAATATCAATTAGTTCTTTTTGGTACAGTGACTCTGTGTATTCCTTCCATCTTATTTTGATGCTTCCTGCATTGTTTAATATTTTGCCCACAGAATCCTTCAATACTGTAATTCTAGGGTTGAATTTTCTCTTCAGTTCTTTCAGCTTGAGAAATGCCAATTGTGTTCTTCCCTTTCAGTTTTCTAACTCCAGGTCTTTGCACATTTCATTATAATATTTCACTTTATTTTCCAACCTGTCCTTTGAAATCTTCTCTTCAGCTCTCTTATTTCATCATTTCTTCTATTTGCTTTAGTTAGTCTCCCTGTAAGAGCAAGTTTCCAAATTTCTTCTGACATTCATTTGTTTTTTTCTTCCATTCCTATCTTTTTAATGACCTTCTGCTTTCTTCATTTGTGATGTTCTTGATGTCATCCCAC
Source organism: Orycteropus afer afer (assembly GCF_000298275.1). Lineage (NCBI taxonomy): Eukaryota > Metazoa > Chordata > Mammalia > Tubulidentata > Orycteropodidae > Orycteropus > Orycteropus afer. The sequence continues at coordinate 14,356,181 of NW_006921620.1, read as the reverse complement.
TATTCATCTGGTCTTTTGTCATTAGTGTTCAATGAGTCAAATCTATTCTTCAGATGGTCTCCAAATTCAGGTGGATTAAGTCAAGGTCATAATCATATCTAGAACCATAACTAGTGTATAGTAAATGCTTTGTGTTAGTTTTATTATTACTGATCCGGTTTTTACAGGTATTTATATAAGATCACTGAACCACATCTTCCAACACAAAGGTGTTAATGAGAGTTTTCCACAAAGCAACTCTATGCTTATTCCTACCCTGGCCATGTTTTTGGTCTCCAACAACAACAAAAATGTTTAACTATGTCCTTGACAGTGAACAAAACAATCTCATGGTCTTCTTTTTCTTTTTTTAATAATGGAGGTGGGGAATTATCTTTCATTTTTAAAATATGAGAAAATAGCAAGCTTATTTTTAATCACTCTATTACATTTTAACAAGTTAAAGACAATTTTCCAAATTTCTAACTCTAACGTCTACGTAACTTTCCTCACTCTGCTCCTTACTAAAATATCTTGAAGGTGTTAATGCTACATGGAGAAATGGCTAAAATTCTTTCTTCATCTGCTTCTGAGGACTAAATAATGACTTTTCATTTCACATCACTTATAACTCAGGGTAGACTTGACATACTTCTTCAAGTCTCAGCCTTAACCTGTTAGCTGACTTGTCAGTCTTCTGTTTTCAGTCGCAAGAAAGAATATTTTTCACTTGGTGAATAAAAATATTGCTATTTCCACTTTATTGAACCATTTCAGGTTGCTAGACTTTGAATTGTTGATGTCTTGAGGTTCTTTTTAACTGCTTTATTTTGATACATGACCTTTGCAATGCTTTTGAAAGTCAAATTTCTAATGTACACATTACATTGGCATGTTTCATAGGTTCATAAGCTCTTTCTCTTCTGTACAGAGAATGAAAATAAATGATCCTTTGACAGCCTGTCAGACAAAGTTTTATTACCTATGTCTGACCAGGTCCCTTGAGTAGAAATGACAACCAGGAGCAACTGGGTTTTTATTTATTGTTAAGTAATTTTGTGCACACTTAAATGGTACTATAGTTGTGGGTCTGAAGATGGAGCAAAAGTGGAGAGTAGGAGAACTAAACTAATTCAGAAACTGCCTGAATGATCCGGGGAAGAAATAGGCAGTTTCAACCAGGTTTTCCATCGTGCTTCTTGTTACATTATCTTTGAGATACACAAATGCCTGCCACTATCAAGAAGATAAGAAGGTTCTTCTTTAAGACTGTACCTTTTGCATCCACACTGTCTCTCTTATGCTGTTCCTGTAGCTTGCTTTAGAAATTTGGAGACCTCAGGGGGAAATGTGAAGAGTTTAAGAAGAGAGAATGAGTTTTAAATAATAATTTATTTTGTTGCTGTTGGGAATACACACAGCAAAACACAAATTCAACACTTTCTACACGTGCAATTTAATTCAAATATTGATTATAGTCTTTGAGTTGTGCAACCACTCTCAACCTCCTTTTCTGAGTTGTTCCTCCACCATTAACGTAAACTCAACCAAAACCAAACAAACAAACAACAAACTTACTGCTATCGAGTTGATTCCAACTCACAGTGACTCTTGTTGGATTTCTGAGGCAGTAAATCTTTATGGAAGTAGATTGCACCATCTTTCTTCCATGGAGAGATTGGTAGGTTTGAACTGCCAACTTGGTTAGCAGTCAAATGCCTTAGGCACTGAGCCACCAGTGCTCCTAACATGAACTCACTGCTCCCTAAATTTCCTATCTACTCTTTTGAGTTGTTGTTGTCAGTTTGATCTTATAGCTAAATCTTAAATGAGCACAATACTCAAGGCAGATGTTCTTTACCAGTTAAGCTATGCTGTTGTTTGGTTTTAGGAGACTTCAGGGGATACTTTTGGTTTAAGATTTAAATATTATCTCAGGGCAATAGTTTCAGGGGTTCATCCAGCCTCCAGAAAGTGTATAGTCAATGAGAATTTGAAAATTTTCTGCATTTTTTCCCCTTTTTGATTAGGATTTTTCTATAGAATCTTAGCTGTAAATGTTCAGTAATGGTACTCAGGCACCATCCTGTGCTGGTCTAACGTAAAGGAGGCAGTTGTTCATGGAGGCAACTAGCCATACATTCCATTTTCTTCTATTCCTGAATCTCATTATTCTTCTGTTGCTCCAGGTGAATCAAGATCAATTATCATGTTTTGATGGCCACTTGTAAGCTTTTAAGACCACAGGCACTACGGAACAATCTAGGAGGTAGAACAGAAGCACTAAGCATGATATTAAGCCAGTTAACTGGGATGTCCCATAAACCATGAACCTAAACCTCCAAGCCAATTAAATAAATCCTGTGAGGTGTTTAGTTGTAGATAAGCAGACATCTACTCTTTTTGTTGTTGTTGTTGCAAACATCTATCAAACTTTTGCCAGGTCTGAGAATCATTTTTTTTTCACGTGTTCTACAGTGATTCTCTCCTATGAGTTATTTCATAGAACACGCTTGTTGTGGTGATTTTGAAGTTGTTGTTAAATATCCAGGTCCAGAGACTAAGGAGAAAAAAAAAAAGAAAATATTAACCATGTTCTAAGAATTGTTTTCAGCACTTCACAGACATAATTTCATCCCACCCTACAATTATCCTACAAGATAAGAATTATTTTAATGTCCATTTTAAATATAAGAACATTTAGGTTCAGAAAAGACAAAGTAACTTGTCAAAGTGACATGACTAGTAAGAGCAGAACTAGCATTAAATCCAGGTGTATCTGTGTCTTGTTTATCTGATGCTGCTATAACAGAAATACCACAAGTGGGTGGCTTTAACAAATGGAAACTTATTTTCAGTTTCCAAAAAAGAGCAATTCCATTGCAGTTTGTCAATTCTTACTCATAGTGACCCTTTAGGACAGAGTAGAACTTCTCCTTAGGGATACCAAGGTTGTAAATCTTTGTGTCAGTAAGCTACCACATCTTTCTCCTGTGGGGAAAGTGGTAGGTCTGAACTGGTGACCTTGGTTAGCAACAGAGTACTTAACCAGCAACCTTTTTTCTCACAGCTTAGAGGGCTAAGCTGAATTCAGGGTGCCAGCATTATAAGGGGAAGTTTTTCTCTCTTTGTTGCTCTGGGGGAAGGTTCTTGTGTCTTTTCAGCTTCTGTTGCTTGCTTCCTTGGAGATGTCAGGAAGTGTGACATCTATCTTCCCCTATGTGCTTGCTTCTCTGTGCCTAATCAGCTTGGTTTATATCTCAAAGGTGATTAGCTTAAGACACACCCTAAACTGATAGGGCCTCATTAATATAATAAAGAAGACCCTATTACCAAATGAGATTATACCTACAAGTATAGGGGTTAGAATTTACAACCCATATTTGTTTGGGACGTGATTCAATCCATATCTATCTCTAGACTACACAGTGAAAGAAGCAAAGGCCTATAGGTTCTGTGAACTTTATCACATTATAGGATTTGCTATGTTGATCATTTATGGTAAACTTATAGGCACAATAAGTGGCTAAGCTATTTTTTGGAGTATTTTTTTCCACATCCTTAAATGCAAACTTAAAAAAGTTCTTTTGATTAGTTTTGAAAAATCATGGTATGTTGAACATATTTCTGATTAGGCTCTTGCAAATAATCTTTCAGTGCAAAGGATTTACTTTGGGTATTCATGGGGAAATGAGGAGGCATGGGAAACTCCCAAATTTCACAATGAAGTCAGGACTATGGAAAACTGGAATATTTGTCAAGATTCAACAGCTGTTTTAGGACCCAATTGCAATTTTTGTGACTTGAGTATTCATTTTGTGACAGTTTTGTTTGTTCTTTCAGCAGTTGTTAGTTGCTGTTTAGTTGATTCTGAATCTTGGCAACATCCCCATGCATGCAGAGTTGAACTGCTTCATAGGGTTTTCAAGGCTGTGTCTGTCTATCTACAAGTGGTCACTTTTGAACTCTTGCTCTGGACACTCTGTTTCAATTAGTTGTGACCACATTGCATAGGTCATGTGCCAAAAATATAACTTTAAGAGAAGATACTGTCTGCAGTTGTTTTCCTCAGAAGGGATCTTGGATATACAAGTACTTAGATGCCTCCTCGGTACACCTTAAATATGCATTGTTGTAATTCCTGTCAAATACAGAAAGGACAAACACAATTTTGCACTAAAAATCATTAAAATTTGGATTGGTGAGAAATAGTATACTTTCAACTTCCAGTTGAAAATACAATTGAGAGTGTTCAAAAACTTAGTGATTTTACCACTTAAATTATTTCTAAGTATGCTCATTTCTTCATAAGAATCAAGCTAATTTTAACTCTAGTTTTAGCATAAAATTTCATTAAATCTATGGGATTTGCTTTAGAATTAGTCTTTCCCTCAGCATGATGCATTTATAGTAGTAAGGGAGAAGAATCATTTTATATTACTAGCTGCTTGATTTTACTTAAATTTACTTAAATTTTCTGAGCCTCAGATCATAGTATTTAAAATGGGTTAATAGTATTTACTTTATTGTAAAGTGATTATTTTTGAAATAAAAAAAATTTGCAAAATATTTTTATCAAGTATTTATCAGACAGTATGTCAGATGGAGTAATGGTTAATTAAATTAATAAGAATTAATGTAATTTCCTGCTGTGACTGTTTTTGAATTATCTTCAGCAAAATTTTACTTGCATGTGATATTAATGATATTGTTTGATAATGTCCATATTCTGTTGGATCATCTTTCTTTGGAATGGGCACCAATATGGATCTCATCCAGTAGGTTGGCCAGGTAGCTGTCTCTCAAATTCCTTGACATAAGCAAGTGTGTGCTTCTAGTGCAACATCCATTTGTAGAAACACCTCAATGGGTATTCCCGGAGCTTTGTTTTTTGCCAATTTCTTCAGTGCAGCTTTGACTTCTTCCTTCAGTGACATTGGTTTTTGATCATATGCTGCTTCCTGAAATGGTTGAATGTTGGCCAATTCTTTTTGGAACACTGACTCTTTGTATTCCTACCATCTTCCTTTGATCCTCCCTGGATCATTCAATATTTTGCCCATAAATCCTTTAATATTGTAACTTTATGCTTGAATTTTTCTTCAATTCTTTCAGCTTGAGAAATTCTGAGTGTCTTCTTCCCTTTTGATTTTCTAACTCCAGGTCTTTGCACATTACATTATAATACTTTCCTTTCTCTTCTTGAGCCGCCCTTTGATATCTTCTGTTCCACTCTTTTATTTTTCCCATTCACGTTAGCTACTCTCCATTCAAGAGCAAGTTTCAGAGTCTCTTCTGACATCCATTTTGGTTTTTTCTTCCTTTTCTGTCTTTGACTGCTAACAAGAAGGCTGGCAGTTCAAACCTACTAGCCACGCCTCGGAAGGAAGGTTGGGCAATCTACTTCTGTAGTGATACTGTCTTGAAAACCCAAGGAGGGGTAGCTATGAGTCGGGGCCAACTCGACAGTAGTGCACTTGCTTTCTTCATATGTGATGTTCTTGATGCCATCCCACAACTTGTCTGGTCTTTCATTATTGGTGTTCTATCATCAAATATTCTTCAGATGGACTCTAAATTCAACTGGGATATCCTCAAGGACATATTTTGGTGCTTATGGGCTTGTTTTAATTTTCTTCAACTTCAACCTGCATATGAGCAATTGCTGCTCTGTTCCACAGTCATCTCTTGGCCTTGTTTTGCCTGATGATATTGAGGTTCTCCATAGTCTCTTTCCATAGATGTAGTCATTTTGATTCCTGTGTATTCCATCTGGTAAGGTCCACATGTATAGTTACTCTTTATGTTGTTGAAAAAAGGTATTTGGAATGAATAAGTCATTGGTCTTGCAAAATTCTATCATGTGGTCTCCTGCATCATTTCTTTTACCAAGGCCATATTTTCCAACAACCAATGCTTCTTCTTTGTTTCCAAATTTGCATTCCAATTACCAGTAATTGTCAATACAGCTTAGTTGAATGGTCAATTTCACACTGCAGAAGTTGGTTAAAAAAAAAAAAAAACCTTCAATTTCTTCATCTTTGGCTTTAGTGGTTGGT
>NW_006921620.1:14326415-14350043 GCF_000298275.1 Orycteropus afer afer | reverse complement strand
CTTAAAAAAAAAAAAAAAAAAAAAGAAGAAAACTGCAGAAGTTGGTTAAAAAAAAAAAAAACCTTCAATTTCTTCATCTTTGGCTTTAGTGGTTGGTATGTAAATTTGAATAATAGTAATATCGACTAGTCTCCCTTGTAGGCATATGGATATTAGCCTATCACTGAGAGCATTGTGCTTCAGGACAGATCTTGAAATGAGATTGAAATGATGGTCTTACCTCAGTAGATATTTTGAGTTGCCCTGTTTTAGCTAATGTCAGCACTTGGGTATAAGGAAACTTGCCATTGGTAACAATGACATTATCATTTGTGAACTCAATGCAAGCCACTGAGATAGGAAGGTGCACGCAATTTTTCTTGTAAGCAGTTCCCTCTTCTAATTGAGGAAAGTATGCATGCATACTAGTTTCTTTTAGAAAACAAATCTTTGAAAAGATAAGAATTTTCTACACATTGTGCACAGGAGGTTAGAAGTTAGAGAGGTACACAATGCTTTCATGGTGAGATAATTTCTTATCTGTGATTATTACTTGGGCTGAAGTATGTTAAGGACATGAGATGTTCTTTAGCCTGGGTATATGGGGGCTAAACTATTCAAAAGGGAATAAGCCAACAGCTTGCTGTTAACATATTATTTGAAAAATAAATAGGCCACAATGCATTAGCAGAACTACAAAATCCCATCTCATAATAAGAGCCAAGAGATGGGGCTTTTTCACACTCTCAATGATTTTATTCAAAGCAGGATAATCTTTCCTTTATTTCAAGCAGTAGTGATTGGCACTTGTGTAAGCAAACACTATAAAGGAGGGTATTGAGACTCACAGAGAGAGCTGGGTGGGAGTCACTTTGAGCTGGTATGTGGTACTATTGAACAGATTTAAAGGTATTTTAATCATAGGCCTTAATTTTAGCTTATCTCCTCCCTTCTGCTCCAGCTGCTGAGAAATAAGCAAGTTGCTCTTAGAAAGATAAATAGAGTGAATTTGTGGACCCTGCATTTTTAATCACAAGTGCTATAAACAAGCATGTTCACAAAACATGTACCTAGAAAAGTGCCCCTGTGATTAGAGAGCTGTGTTGCTGGGAAGTCGGAGGTGGAAAACAAGTCCTCCTTCTTCATATTAATTAAGCTTCAGAAGCTCATGACAGCTAGCTACCTGTAGAGGTTCAGCTCATTGATCTGCCACTTCCTTTATTCTCCTAAAATACAAATTTATATTCATGCCATCCTTGTTTCTATTCTACCCTGCAATTTGTGCAAAAGAAAAGTATCAGAAGTGCCTATTTAACAGTCTCTATTGATATTTTGCAGAACAGAACAGATTGGAACTATTTTCTTTCTGCAATCATTTTAAAGTGTTTGAACCTTCCAAGCAGCTGTGAGACAATGTTTGTTTTTAATCAGCAACTGATTTCATGAGTTTGATGCAATGTAATGTATGTGATTGTGTATTAAAGCATGCAGGGCTGCCTGAGTGATGAGGCAGAATTTCAGCAGGAGATCAAGTGTTCAGTAAAAGAGATGCTTTGGGGTCTTGGAATAGGTCAGACTCTAGTCTAGAAATATAATGTAATGGTTATCAGGGAAGTTTAAGAGGAGGCTAAGGATTTGCATTCCAGTAAGGCCATTCAAATTCACAGACAGGAGGAATTTTTGTAAAGTTTTACCTGGTGGTGATGGTGGTGGTAGTTGTGAGAGGAGTGGATGTAGTAGAAGAAATATGCGGAGAATGACTAGAGAATGATCATTTTTGTGTGATTCTCACAGGATATAAAATAAGTTAATATATCTTTTGCTTGTTTTTATGTTACTGTTAAGACAATCACATGTTGTGCTATGTCAGTAATGACAAATTGAAGAGAAATGGCACTACATTCATAGTCTAAAAGAATATATCAAGATTTATCCTAAAATACAATGCTGTTGTTAGTAGGTTAATATCCATACACTTACAAGAAAGACTGGTTAATAATACTATTATTCAAATTTACACAGCAACAACTAATGTCAAAGACAAAGATTTTTACCAGCTTCTGCAGCCTGAAATTGATGAAACATGCAATCAAAATGCATTGATAATTATTGGTGATTAGAACACAAAAGTTGGAAACAAAGAATAATAAATAATTGGAAAACATGTCTTTGGTGAAAGAAGCCATGCTGGATATCACATGATAAAATTTTGCAAAACCAATAATTTTTCACTACATGCCTTTTGTTCAATAACATAAATGGAAACTATATGTGGACTTTGCTGGATGCAATACACAGTAATCAAATCTGTAGAAAGAGATGACAGAGAAGCTTAACATCATCAGTCAGAACAAGGACAGGGGCTGACTATGAAGCAGACCATCAATTACTCATATGCAAGTTTAAGTTGAAGCTGAGGAAAATTTAAAAAAGTCAATGAGAGCCAAAGTACAATCTTGAGCATATCCCACCTGAATTTAGAGACCATCTCAAGGATAGATTTGATACATTGAACACCAATGACCTAAGACTAGATGAGTTGTGGGATGACATCAAGAACATGATACATGAAGAAAGCAAAAAGTGATTAAAAAGATAAGAAAGAAAGAAAAGACCAAAATGGATGTCAAAGGAGACTCTGAAACTTGTTCTTGAATGTAGCGTAACTAAAGTGAGACAAAGAAATGATGACGTAAAGGAGTTGAACAGCAAATTTCAAAGGGTGGCTTGAGAAGACAAAGTAAAGTACTTTAATGCAATGTGCAAAGACCTATAGTTAGAAAACCAAAAAGGAAGATCACGCTCAACATTTCTCAACTGGAAGAACTGAAGAAACATTCCTGAATTGGAATATTTAAGGACTCTATGGGCAAGATATTGAACACAGGAAGCATCAGAAGAAGATGGAAAACAGATAGTCATTGTACCAAAAACAATTGGTTGATGTTCAATCATCTCTGGAGGCAGCCTATGATCAAGGAATGATGGTATTGAAGGAAGAAGTCCAAGTTGCACTTTAGGAATTGGTGAAAAACAAGGATCCAGGAATTGACAGAATGCCAGTTAAAGTGTTTCAAAAAATGGATGCAATGCTAGAAGCACACACTTATCTATGCCAAGAAATTGGGAAGACAGTTACCTGGCCAACCAACTGGAAGAGATTCATATTTGTACCCATTCCAAAGAAAAGTGACTGAACAGATTGTGGAAATTATTGTATAATAATATTAATATCAAACATGTAAAATTTTGCTGAACAAAACAAAACTTGCTGCCATGGAGTTGGATCCAACTCATAGTGATCCCTCCTTGGGTTTCTGAGGCAGTATCACTATGGAAGTAGATTGCCCAACCTTCCTTCTGAAGAGTGGCTGGTGGGTTTTAACCACTAGCCTTCTGGTTAGCAGTTAAATGCCTTAGGCACTATGCCACCAGAGCTCCTAAATTTTGCTGAAGATAATTCAAAAATCATTACAGCTCTATGTGGACAGGGAATTACTAGAAATTCAAGCTGAATTCAGAAAAGGATGAGGAATGAGAGATATCTTTGCTGATGCCAGATTAATCTTGGCTTAAAACATAGAACACCGGAAAGATGTTTACCTGTGTTTTAGTGACCATGCAAAGGCATTCAACTGTGTGTATCAAAGCAATTTTGGATAATATGAAGAATGGGAATTCCAGAACACTTAATTGTGCTTATGGAGAGACTATGGGGCAGTCATTTGAACAGAACAAGGAGATATTGTGTGGTTTAAAAGCAGAAAAGTTGTTCATCAAGTTTATACCCTTTCACTATACTTATTCGACCCTGTATCTTAAGTAAACAATCTAAGAAAGTGGACATTATGAAGAACAACATGGCATCAGGATGGGAGGAAGAATCATTAATAACCTGAAAGTTATTAAATAACTGAAAGTCATTAATAACTGAAAGTGAAGATGACTTGAAGCACATACTGATGAAGATCAAAGATTACAGCCTTCACTTTTATTGAGGATTACACCTCAATAAAAAGAAAACAAAAATATTCACAATGGGACCAATAAGCAATATCATGATATATGGAAAAAAGATTGAAGTGGTTAATGATTTTGTTTTACTTAGATTCACAATCAACAGTCAAGAAATAAAATGACATATTGCATTGGGCAAGTCCTCTATAAAAGACTTCTTTCAAGTCTAAAAGATAAGATATCAGTTTGAGAACAAAGGTGCACCTGACCAAAGCCATGGTATTTTCAAGTGCCTCATATGCATGTGAAAGGTGGACAAGGAATAAGGAATACTAAAGAATTGATGCATTAGGATTGTGGTGTTGGTGACGAATACTGAAAATACCATTGACTGCCAGAAGAATGAAAAAATCTGTTTTGGAAAAAAAGTACAGCCAGAATGCTCATTAGAAGCAAAGATGGAGAGACTTCTTCCCATGTACTTTGAACATATTATGAGGAGGAACCAGTTCCTTGAGAAGGACATCATGCCTGGTAAAGTAGAGGGTCAACACAAAAGAGGGAGACCCACAATGAGATGGATTGACTTTTTGGGTTCAGAGATATTGAAAAATTTGTTCTAAATTATATAGCTTTTTTTATATAATTACATTTTTTTATATAATTATATAGCTAGTAATATTTAGGGCCCAGTGTGCTTCTCTCCCTATTTTGCTTAAAGAAGTCTGTCTATCATGTCTCCAGTCACAATGTCTACAACAACAGATCTTAAATCTATGTCTACAGTTTGGAACTCTCTTGTATGCTCTTCAGCCATGTATCTGATTGCTCACTTGATATCTGTTTAGATGTTTCCCAGCCACCTCAAGTTCAAAATGTTCTTATTTGTACTTAACATCTCATATCCTTTTTCTTCTCTACTATCTTCTAGTTCACAAGTAGGCCTTTCCATCTACCTTTTGATCGAAACTAAACAATCATGGCATTCTTTTGATCAGCCACTGAAATATCTCCTGCTTCTATATCTTCTCAGTCCTCACTGCTACCACTAGTTCAGGCATCATCTCTTGCCAGTTTTATCAGTTAGTATTTTCTGCATAGCCCAAAGCTTCCCACTACCTAGCTCCTTAAAATAACAGTAATTTTAATTTAGTTCATGATACTGGGGGTTTGTTGGGCAATTCTTTGGGCCTAGACCACCTTGCCTAATCTCTGCTGGGATTTCTCATGTGTCTGTGATATACTGGTGAGTTAGGTGATACTGGATGATCTCAGATGCCCTCACACATATACCTGGTAGTGGGAAGGATGTCAGCTGGCAGCTGGATCACATTTGGCTAGGATGCCTAGGTTCTTTTCTATATGGCCTCTCACCCTTCAACAGGCTAGCTTGGGCTCAATCACATTGTGGTCTCCAGATTCCAAGTGCAGCAAGAGAGAAGGTGCCCCAATATATAAATACTTTTCAAACATTTTCTTGGATCATGTTTGTTATTGTCAGCCAGAGGTACTGAGTCAATATATCAAGGCACTACCAAAGGGTGGGGGTGGAGGGAGAAGAATATTTTATGGCCAACTTTGTAAGCTATCACACTGATACTCTGTAATAACTTCTTGTTGGTTTAATTATCACCATTCTGGCTCCCTCCTAATCATTTTTCACACTGAAATAATTGATCCATCATGTCATTCCTCTGCTTAAAACTTCACTGGCACATGTTCCAAGGATAAAGTCCTAACTACTTAAGATATCTCATTAGGTCATCCAGAACTTGGACTCTTTCTACCTCTTGAGGCTTTGACTCATTCCCTATTACACTCTAAATTTCTCTAGTTTCCTCAAATAGCCAGTTTTATTTTCCCTTTGGCAGAGGGAACAGGTTGCAATAATCTTTTATTAGTCTCTTTATCTCTCTTTTCTTGACAAATCCTTCTTCATTTTTTTTCCCATCTTCCTTTCCATCCTTTGCCTAACTAACTTATTTATCTATTAGCCTCAACTTAAACATCCCTTTCTCAGATCTCCACTGACCCCTTTGAATTTCAGCTTTTATAATTTATCTAATTATTTATTAAAAGCCTGGCTTTCCTGATGGACTATAAGCTTTCTGAAGTAAAGGATCATGTCTGTATCATCTACTACTCACTCTGGCATGTATATAGGTATTCAATAAAATATTGGTTGAAAGAACAAACAACCCTGGTTTGTGTGATTTCAGAATTCTTTGACTACTATCCAGAAGGCTGGAGGTTCAAACCCATCAGCCACTCCTCAGAAGGAAGACTGGGCACTCTATTTCCATAGTGATACTGCTTCAGAAACCCAAGGAGGGGTCGCTATGAGACAGTCTGACTCGATGGCACATAACAACACAACAACACACAGCAACTGAGACTCAATTGGTTAATCTTATTTTATTTATCTATTTACTTCATTTTGCATTCATGGACTTTGTTGTTGTTGTTGTTGTTATGTGCCGTCGAGTCGAACCTGACTCATAGCGACCCTTCCTTGAGTTTCCGAGGCAGTATCACTACGGAAGTAGATTGCCCCATCTTCCTTCCGAGGAGTGGCTGGTGGATTTGAACCGCCAGCCTTCTGGTTAGCAGTCAAGTGTCTTAGGCACTATGTTAAAATGATTTTATTTGTGCACACAGAAGGCAATAATTTATTTATTTTAGTAAATTCTCATTGCCTTTCTTGCTTTAACCACTATGCCACCAGAGATCCTTCCTATTATAACTCTGTAACTAAAAAGAAAACACACACACACACACACACACAAACTTGCAGAAATAATTATTCTTTATAAGTACTGGACTTTAACAGATCATGCCACTGGAACAGCCTCAAATAATAATTCTTAAATCCAAATTATCTTTATTGCCCTGGAAGACCAACTATTGTGTAACTTAAACAAATCTAGTTAGCTAGAAACCCATAGAGTGATTTACAGCCCTCTCTTCAAACATTGTTCTGGAATTTCTTAGTTTTCCCATCTATAAAATGGAGAAGTTCATAATTGTGTACTTCATAATGTTGCTGTAGAACTAAGATGAGACGATGCATTTAAGATAACTTTGCATAGTATAACGTGCTGTTCATATGTACATTGATTGGGTATATATGTACCAAGCCTTTTGCTAGACTAAAGAGAAAAATCTAAAACTGAATAGGATACAATCCTTGTTCTGACAGAGCCCACTTCTGAAGGAAATGATAGATGAGAGTGAAAGCATAATACAGTATGAACAAAACTGTACTATCACAGAAGGGGTAACAATTAATTCTGTCTAGAGAGTTCATAGGCAAGAAGATTTTTGATATGGGTCTGGAAAGATAGTTGAGATTTCACCAGAGAGGAAATAAGAGCATCCCAATCAGATGTGTAGGTATATTCAGTAATAGGAGAGAAACTTTATTTTTAAAACAATAAGTGATAGAAAGATACCCATGAGGCATATAAATTCATTGTTAATTGAATTTCTTCTTTTTTGCTTAGATGGAAAGAAGACAAATTTACTCATTAAACAAAGCAGCATCAAGGACAACTGAACCAGGACAAGAATAGTTGAAATTTCAAGGAAGCAAACAATAGCCTGTTGTTTTATACATACAACAAAAAGATGCATGAAAACTTTGAGGCAATCCCTGGAAACTTCACTGAATCAGACGAAGATGTTCCTCTCTTAATGGTTAGGTAAGTGAATATGTCACCTCAGAGATTACAAAACATATTGAATGTCACTGACAATATATTTGATAAAGGATATTCAAATGGCTTTTAAAAAAAGAAGCAGTTCATGAACTAAGCAGAAACCTGGGAGAATAAGCCCAGTTCTAACTATTATCTAATTATTGTAGCATTATTATCAATGCCCTGTGCCACAGTGCAAAAGGGGTAAGGAAATGGAATCTTCTGCCCTCCTCTAACTACACAAGAGGAGGACAGAGTCACCATCAGCAGCTTGATGCCTGTTCCTATGAGGCCAGACATGCTGCCACCCTTCAGCCCTCTTACTATACTAAACCTTGATACCAAATGTTCCTCCTGCGGCACCCATCATCTCTCTACTGGGTTCAATAATTTGCTGTAATGGACACACAGAACTCACAGATTATGGGGTTTATTAGGGAAGCAACAGGCTATAATTCAAGTTCAGGAATGTGCTCAGTCTCTCTCAGCTGGCTGTCTCTCAGACAGCCATCTCTCTCAGTCTGTCTCTGTGGCATGTCTCTCTCTCTCAGCAGTATGTATCTCTTGTATCTCTCATTAGCCTGTTTCTCTCACATCTCTCGGCAGCGTGTTTCTCTCAGCAACACGTATTTCTCAGCTGGCAGTCAGAGAGACTCTCTCCTTCTGCCTCTAGGAGGGCACCTTTTAAGCTTGGCAATGTAGCCAAAACCAACCAATCCCAACATCAGAATTCTATACATCTGAGAGAGAGCAAACTTCCCAGAAGATTGCTTTGTGCTGCTCCAACAGAAATACACCAAGTGGATAACTTTAATAATCAGCTACTCATGTCAAAGGGGGGAGTTACAAAGATGGTGACTAGAAAAGCCATACCATGTAATATACTACACTGCATGTAGACATTAGTCTGTTGCTCTTCTAAATATTCTCAGCCCTTTTGTCAAGTAGGCTCATCACAGTGCCAGGTGACTATTGAGATGAATAGTTTTATTTAGTTTGGTAGACAGAAATCTGTGCAAGACATATTAAAGAAAAAAACAGTAAAATACTTTAAAAGTAAAGAATTCAAAATCTCAGGAGAAGCACACACCCACACACCCACACACAAACTCCCACATTCAGAAGTATTGAGTTCAAGATGAGACATTTAAGTTATTGTCCAGAGGATGATTTTGAAAGTGAAAAGGGTATTATTTATAATTTTCACCAGGACAAACAGGCAAAAACTTGGACTGTCAGGGACAAGTTGGACACATGGTGACCCTAAGCATAGGAACCACATAGTTATTTTGCTGGATAGGATAAAACAAATGGCTACTGTTCTCCTTTAAGGAAATAAATCAGGGGACAGTAGCTCCTGGGTTTTCTAGTCTTAAATCCCTGGAGTTTTCAGTCAGGCAGAATTTAATATCTAGGTGGAAAAAGGGTGGTAGTGGGCAGTAGTAAAGTACTGTAGTTAAGAGAATTAAGTTGGTCCACACACTGGCTCCATTACTACTTTCTGACTTGGGTAAGTTGCTTAATCTCTTTGTGTGTCATTTTCTTCATTTACAAAATTACAATAATAATAGTACTTATGTCACAGGATTGTTTTATGAATTAAATATATTAATACATGCAAAGGACTGAGAACAACATTTGGCTCTTTGTAGAAATTAAAAAAAAAAAAAAAAAAGTTAGATCTTATTTTCATTGTTAATTGAAGTCCAGGCCATGGAGTCCCTGAAAGTTCTGGCCTTATAGTTAAAATACATTGTTGAATGTCCCATGCCCTACTTTCTGTTGTTTAAAACAGGCATCTCCAAAAGATCACTAATTCAATTTATTGAGAATTTATTGTGTCAGGAACATAGGCTAACTACTTAACACACACTTTATCATTTAATCCTCACAGCATCTGGTAAGGTAGGTTCTATTATCACCTCTTAATAACTCTAAGACTTTGGGCATGCTACTTGCTTTTATGTGCCTCAATTTCCTCCTCTGCAAATTAAGGTTAATAATTGTATTTACTTCATGGTTTTTGCAGGAAGTAAATGAATTAATATATTCAAAGTGCTTACAACATTGTTTGGCTCACAATTAGCTTGGTATTTTTATAATTACCCACATTTTATATATTGCAAAAAAAAAATAAAAGTAACAATATTCAAAACATGCTGTAGAGTTAACTTGATGTTTAGATTGTTGTTAGTTGCCGTCGAGTCAGCTCTGACTCATCGCAACCTCATGTATAACAGAACTAAACGTTGCCTGGTCCTGTGTCATCTTCATGATCATTGATATGTTTGAGTTCACTGTTGCAGTCATTGTGTTTATTCATCTCATTAAGTGTTTCCGTCATTTACCCTGACATTCTACGTTACCAAACATACTGTCTTTTTCTAGTGATTGATCTTTCCTGATAACATGTCCAAAGTAAGTGAGCCATCTTTACTTCTAAATAGTATCTTGATTGTATTTCTTTTAAGGCAGATATGCTTGTTCTTCAGGCAGCCCGTGGTATATTCAGTATTCTTCACTAACACCACAGTTCTAGTAAGTTAATTCTTCTTCTCTGTTTCCTTCGACTGTCCAACTTCTGCATGCATATGAGACAATTAAAAGAAACCATGGATTGGGTCAGGTGCACTTGAACCATCAAAATGATATCTATGCTTTTTTAAAGAGGTGTTTTGCAACAGATTTGCTCAATTTCTTCTCCATTTATCATGATGTTGTTTATTGGTCCAGTTGTAAGGATTTTTATTTTCTTTATGTTGAGGTGTAATCTATATTGAAGTCTGCAGTCTCTGACATTGGTAAGTGCTTGAAGTATTCTTCACTTTCAACAAGCAAGGTGTGTCATCTGCATATTGCAGGTTGTTAATAAGTCTTCCTCTAATCCTGACGCTGTGTTCTTCTTCATATAGTCTTGTTTCAAGGTTTATTTGTCCAGTATGCAGATTGAATAAGTATGGTGATAGGATACAAACTTCTTGCAAACCTTTTCAAATTTTAAACCATGAAGTATCCCCTTGTTTTGTTCCAATGACTTGCCTCTTGGTCTATTTGCAGGTTTCAAATGAGTACAATTAAGTGTTCTGGAATTCCTATTCTTCATAATGTTATCTATAATTTGTTATGGTCCACAGAGTTGGATTCCTTCATGTAGTCAATAAAACACAGGTAATTGGGACAGTTAGAAAGTTATTCAGGCATTAGATGGATCTGGAAACTTGGGACTTCTTCATAAAGAAGATATATCTTTTGTGTTTTCTTTGGAAATGAGTTGAGAGGAGGATGTGAACTTAGATGAAATCTCATTTTAATGGTTTGGTTTAAAGTCTCTGAGATGTCCAATGCTGGATCTGGCCTGTACTAAAGTTGTTATTCGTATAGATGTGTTTTTAAAGCAAATGGAATTTTAGAAGACATCAGAAATAGCCTCTCCCTGACCCCCCCCCAAAAAAAAAACCAACACAGTGAAGCACATATTTATGTGCTTGTGTTTAAGTCTAGCCAAGGCTGAAAACTCTTAATTATTGTAAATAATAAAATAATAATTATGGCTAACATTCTTGGTGCTAACAAGGTGCAAAAGACTGTTCTAAGTGCTTCACATATATAGACTCATTTATTCCTCACAACAAGCATTTGATGTTTGTTGTAGTCATTACCTGCCATCAAGTTGGCCTTCAACTTGTGATAACCCCATATACAACAGAATTGACGTGTTGTGCTCTATAGGGTTTTTACTACCTGATTTTCAGAAGTGGATCACAAGGCTTTTTTCCTAGTTAGTCTGGAAGCTCCAAAGAAACCTTTTCAACATCATAACAACATGCAAACCTCTACTGACAGATGAGAGGTGGCTGCTCCTCAGGTATATTGACAACGAATTAAACCCAAGTGTCCTTCATGGAAGGGGAGAATTCTACTAGTGAACCACCACTGCCTTTTGCCAGACCCTGTTCTCAGTGATTCACAAGAATTAACTCATTAAATCCTTGCAACAAATACTGAAGTAGGTTTATTGGTCCAGTTATGAGGATCAGTATTATTATCATTTTATGGAGGAGGATAATGAGGGACAGAGAGCTTAAGGATTTATTTGTTTTTACATTTCACCAGTGCCAAATACCAGGTACTCAGTAAGTATTTATCAAATCAAATTTTCTTATAGATTTATTAGTATTTTGTAGCAAAACTCACATAATTGACTTTATTCCATATGAAGGATTTTTGTGGATCTATTTAGAGGAAAACCATTTAGAGATGCTTTTTTTTTTTTAAATCCTCGTATATATTTTTCCTTAGTATTTTGAGTTCTGAAAGACTGTGAGTGTTTGTAATTATGAATAACATTTCAAATAACCTTTTAAGTACTATTTTAGGTAAGGATAGAAATGTTAAATGAGATTTTAAATTCCAGAAATCTGTCTGACAAATGAGTATGAACTATTTGTAATAAATCAGTTATGTTTGGCTTTGGAAAGCATTATTATGGATATTTTTTTCCACCAAGGATTTGGTTTCTTAATTGTGTTTACCTCAGGACAATACTATAATTTGCTTGCATTTTCTGAGCACACACCAGCTGATGGGTTGAGGGCATTACTGGGCAGTTAGTTCAGTAAATGTCAGTAGGCCAGTCTGGAAATAATGACGTGCTCTGAATCCTCCACAGAGTGGAAAACCCTCACAAGGATAGCCTCCAGTGGATAATAAGTTGGTGGTAAAATGCGTAAAGTACAGAAAAAGCAAAAGAAGTAGGAGGAAAGTCATTAACAGCAGAGAACTCTGGGAAGACAGCAAGGAGTAGCCATTACAGGCAATTGATCAGGGAGGCAAATAGAAGATGGTAGTAAATTTTTATTCTTCTCAATGGAATATTTTGCAATGGTACTTTGTATCTTAAGTGATTGGCTGATAAAGCAGACACCACATTTTAATGTTCTGGGTCAGTTTATAGAAAACAATAACAGAGAGGAATAATACTCCCAAGGATATGGTAATATCAGCATGTGTTTATTTGCTATATTTAAAATTTAAAAGACCAGGCTTATGAAACAAATTATGGTTAGATTAAATGCTTTTCTAAATGCCAAAGTGATGCAGTGGCCTGTAATTATTTCACTCTTGCTATTGCCTCAACTTGGTAACTGAAATCAGCCTGCCTTCTTTAATAAAAGAGATTACCTGCAATGATCCATCCACTCAACAAATACTTATTGAGCAGCACCACAGGCAGGCAAATAGTCTAGTGGGAGAGGAACAGTAAAAACAATTACACAGCTAACTCCATAATTACAATTATATTAAATGTCATGAAGGAAAACTATAGAGTTTCTCAGAACATTGTATAGAAGGACTGAATCTAAATAAACAGGTGTGTGTGTTGGAGGGAGAGGGTACAACAAGGGGAGGGTCAAGAAAATAACTCCCTGAACAAATTACTCTTAGGGACATTTGGCTGCTAACTAGAATGTCAGTGGTTCAAACCCACCAGCTACTCCATGGGAGGAAGGTGAGGCAATATACTTCTGTAAAGATTTACAGCCTTGGAAATCCAATGCGGGACACTATGAGTCAGAAACAACTCTATGGCAGTGGGTGGAGGGAGAATTGAAGAATAAATAGAAAATAACTAGGTGAAGTATGGGACTAGCCAAAATACATATAACTGATCTTACTCTATTCCTCATATCAAAAGGGTTTTATATTTATGAAGTTAGAAACCAGTTGCATCAAGTTGACTCTGACTCATGTTAACTCTATGTGTGTTCAAGTAGAACTGTGCTCCACAGTATTTTAAATGGCTGGAATTTTGGAAGTAGGTCATCAGGCCTTTCTTCTGAGACACTTCCTGGTGAACTCAAACCCCTAAACTTCTGGTTAGCAGCTGAGTTTGTAACCATTTGCACAATCCAGGGTCTGTGCTTATAAAGTTAAGTACAGCAAAAAATTTACCCAATTTACTATTTCTGGTGTGGCTGGGTAGAGGGAATGTAAAGGAATTATAAACATAGTAGAAATAATAATAAGGCATTGGATTGATATAATGTTTTTCTTCTAAAATACTTCTCTCTGTCCTGGCAAGGGGACATGTGTTTTAGAATTACAGAAGTGTAGATTGCTTTCTTTTTGGCTTTGAATGTGACAGAAGAAGAAAGGAAAAGTCAATGGACTCAGTAGAGGTAGAAGATATCCACAGGGAAATACACACTGTTTTCCTTGTGGTGTTGAATGGATTCCTGTAGATGTCTCACTGGTCAGACAGGGAATGTGCAAAATGCCTTCTAAGGATGTGAGATATAAAAAACTCAGATGGCAGACTTAAAACAACCCATCCCAGAGACGTTCTCTGGGAATTCAGTGTGCTGCTTGCAGAGCAAGGATTTTAAATCTTCACAACTGAAGACTATTGTGTTGCTGATAATTGCAGATATTTATTTATTTTTAATTCCAATACAAGAGGGAAGGGGAGGGAGATTTAAATGACTCTTTTTGCATCTAATGCTGGATTCTATAAATATCCTCAGAATGAGTCTGACATTAAAAGTAAGAGTTAAAATCCTATATTAAAAACAAAACAAAAAGCTGTGGTAGGAAAAACTAAATTGGAGATGTTTGAGAGAGAGCCTTTGACAATGCTCACACCCCACGTGATCACATGGTGTGAATTCTCTGGGAGGGAATTTTTTTGGCAGTCATAGTTTGTATAATCACGTTTTCCCTAAAACAGAAGGTTTTATGCTCAAGTTTTTAAATCACATTAAGATTTAGAGAATTGCTCTTTAATTGTGAAACTGGCTAAACATTTTCCTATGATTTTTTTTAAGAAGACAGATTCCTTGACAAATTATTTAATCCAATTGTTACAGTAATGACAGGAAATCACAGACTCTTTAAGCACTGATCTAGGAAACTGTGTGTATTGAGATGTGAACTCCAGAGAAGATTGTGCACTAAATCACTCTTTATGCAATTAAGTGGATTTAAATGAGCAAGTCCCACAAGTAAAGTTATCCTGTAAGGACTTTATTTTTCAGTTTTTATTACTATTTATTGTGATTTGGGTGGAAGTTTACACAGTAAATTGGTTTTCCATTCAACAGTTTGTGTACATTTTGATTCATGATCTTGATTACAATCCCCACAATGTCATGGCACCCTTCCCACTTCTTCCCTGGGGTTACCATTTCCCTTCAGTCTTCTTTCCTGTCCATTCCTGCTTTCTGGGTTTTACCTTTGGTCACATGCTGCCCCTTTGATCTCTTACATTTGATTGTTCTTAGAAGTGCATATCTTTCTGGTGTTATTATTAACCTCATAGTCCTGTCTGTTGTTTGGCTGAAAGTTGAGCTGTGGGAATGAGTTCAGTTCCAGCCCTGAAAGGCCATAATCCTGGGGGTTCTGTAGACTATCATACTCTCAGTCCAGTAAACCTCATCTTTTTTTTTTCTTTTTCTAATTATTTTGAGATTTGTTAGACATTTTTCTGCAACTATATTCAGGATATCCTATTGTGGTCTTTTTCAGAGTGGTTGGCAGTGGTAGCCAGGCATCATCTGGTTCTTTTGGAAAGATCCTGGATTTATTGACAGTTCATTCCTAATTACACATTCCTCCACCTGAAATCAAAGTAACCAAACATGATATCAGTTCCTGATTATTAGTTTCAAATTATATTTTAATGCTAAATTGAATTTTCAGGCTCCATATCATCAGTTAACTAGATTGTTTAACTTCTGCTATAATATCAACTTGATGCTGAAGGACATATGGAAAACTCATAGCAACATCCTTTGTTTCCGAAGTGGTAAATCCTTGTGGAAGTAGATTGCCCAGTCAGTCTTCCTTCTGCAGAACAGCTGGTGGGTTTGACCCACCAACCTTCTAGTTAGTGGTCAAATGCCTTAGGCACTATGCCACCAGAGCGTCTAATCATAATGATAATAATAATACAAAAGACCAGTTGCCATCAAGTCAATTTCAGCTCATGAAGGCAACCTCATGTGTATCAGAGTAGAGCCGTGCTCCACAGGGTATTCAATTGCTGAGTTTTGGGAAGGAAATCACCAGGCCTTTCTTTGAGGTCCTCTGGATAGAACCAAACTACCAAGCTTTCAGTTAGCAGCCAAGCACATGAAGTGCTTATGCCACTCAGGTTTAATTCTCTAAGTGCTAGGCAATATTCTGTGTTTCCATGATGTGGCTTGTTGAAATCACAAAACAATCTAATGACATGGGTGTTAGTCTTATTCTCATTTTACAAATCAGAGAAAAGGAAGTTCTGAAAATTGGCCAAAGTCACATAGCTGGTTACTGTGGCTACGCTGCCAATCTGACTCCCATTTCCCTTTGGTTTTCTTTCCTGTCCATTTCTACCTTCTGAGTTTTACCTTTGAACACATGCTGCTCCTTTGATCTCTTACATTTGATTATTCTAAGAAGTGCATACCTTAGTACTTTGTTAAATCAAAAGTAGAAACATATTTTAATTGTTCTTTCACTTCCAAGGCTACTCAATTAGAAATTATGCCGAATTCTTCCTTATTCAAGTGCTTTATTTTGCTTTGTGACACACCATTTAGTGACATAAACTAAATTTTATTCTTTATTGTGGACCAGTCCCACAATGCTACTGTCAGTTTATAAACAAATTATGCTTTTCATATTTTTCCTTTTCTCTTCTCCCAAGATGAGAAAATCCCAAATAGATCTTTAAGAAATTCCCTTATTGGATAAAGTATGCAGCATGTCTCAAATATATTTGACCATGAACCACCTCCCTCCCTTTCAAGAACATTTTGTTCAATAAGCGTTTCCTAACACACACTTTAATAAATGCTTATGTGTACAAACAAAGCCTGTTGCTGTTGAGTTAATTCAAACTCATAGTGACTCTATAGGACAGAGTAAAACTGTCCCATAGGGTTTCCAAGGAAAAATATATGTAGGTCTTTGTGGAGGCAGACTGCCACATCTTTCTCCCATGGAGTGGCTGGTGTGTTTGAACCTATGACTTTTTGGTTGGCAGTTGAGTCCTTAACTATTGATCCTTATTTGCTATATGTATGTATATATATATATATTACCTTGTGTTCATCTCTCAAATAACTATAATCTGGATTTTCTCTTCAAGAACTCTATTATTTCAATCTAATGGCTTCTTCAATCATATTTCATAACCTCTCAGTAAGTGATTTTATTGATAATTTCGTACCCTCTTACCCTCACATTTTCCTTTTTGAGCTTCCAGAACACCATTTCCTTCTGGTTTTCTTTTTTCTCATTGGGGTTGGAGGTGGAACAATGCTGTCTGCAGAAGCAGGTACAGGTAACACAGTAACAGAGGCATGCTACCTGCTTGCAAAGATGCCTCCCAGAGCTACACTTACGAGACCAGTTTCTGCTCAATGTCTCTGCCTTCCTTGGCTCATGTGCTTGCCATAATTGTACCCCTGAATGAGGATGTCCTATTGTCTTGAAGTATCCCAAATCACCAGCATGGCTGTGGGGAGCTTCTCCTGCTCTTTATAGGTCAGGAGCTGCCCACCCTCAGTCCATAGGTGTGTGTTCCTCCCATTTTCGTATCCTGGTCCATGGGTCTTACTACATCCAGCATCTGCCTAGGGGGGGACCCAAGTGGTTGGGTTGTCCTCCATTTGCCAGGCTAATGAAGTACAGGGAGATTGAAAAAAATAAAGAATGCAGTACAAAAAAGAGCAGTGCTTTGCCAAACTGATGCAGAAAGATTACAAATTTTGATTGCCAATCACTTATGACTGATGTGATAGTTAAAGTTGTGTGTCATCTTGGCTGGGCCGTGGTTTTGTGTGGCTGGGCAGCTTGATATAGTTATTCCCCGTGATGAGACTAATCACCTTCATGGTGGTATCTGCTGTAAGCAGCTAGGGAGCTGTCTTTGGGGTGTGGCCTGCTTCCAGTATATATGTTTTTATTTATTATTATTATTATTATTTTATCGTGCTTTGGGTGCAAATTTAGAAAGAAGATTTGTTTTACCTTCAACAATTCATGCACATTTGATTTCATAGCCCCAATCACCATCCCCAACCATAAAAAACCCTCTTCCCCTCTCCTCCCTGTAACTAGTCCCTCCCTGTGCCCTTCTTATCTATGCATTCCTCTGTCCACCTTTCCCGTTATATGAATGCCGCCTCTCTGATGTCTCATGGCTGAGTGATCCAAGGGTACATCTCTCTAGGGTAGGTGGGTGCATCTCTCTGGGTTAGGTGTTCTGCATGTAGGTCTTTCTACTGTTGGGCTGAGAGCCAATCCATGGAAATGAGTCCATTTCTAGGACTGAAGGATAATCCGGGGCCATAGTCTCTGGGGTTTCACCAGTCTCTATCTGACCAGTATTCTGGTAATTTTTGTGTTTTTGAATTTTGTTGCACATTTCCCCTTCCACTCTAACTGGGAGGATCCCCAATTTTGGTCAATTTCCAAGTGGTTGATCTTGGTAGCTGGGCACTACCTAGATCTTCTGGTCTCAGTGTCATGAAGCTGAGGTCTTCATGGTCCACCATATCTTTGGACTAATTGTTTCCAGATAACTTTGATTTTCTTCACTCTTCTTTGCTCCAGGTGAGGGGAGACCAATAATTGCATCTTATATAGCCACTCAAAAGCTTTTAAGACTCTAGTCATTACTCACCAAAGTAAGATGTAGAACAAGATTTTTATGTACTGTATTGTGCCAAGTGAGCATGATGTCCCCTGATACTATGGTCTGAGCCTGCAGGCCCAGTGATTCTCTCTTTCAAGGTGTTTGGTTGTCTCTGCAATGCTACTCCAACTCTGTCCTCTGTTACTTCTGTAATGTATGTGGATAATTTTGTAGCACAAGTACACGTGTAAGATTATCTTCAGCCAAATCTATCTTTGGTCTTGGGTATATTCCTGTTCACCTACCCCCACCTGATCTCACTTGTCTATGCATTTACCCATAGCCTAGTGCATGGTGCCAGTGATAATGCAGTATTGTGCATGTAATAGTATTTGCCTGTTATCTATATCTTTTGTGTAGGTTTCCGTGTCCTCCCTTTTCCCATTATCATTATGCTGGTCACAGACTCTTTCCATACCACCCCTCCCCTCACCCAATCAACACGTGACCCCCAACTAGTCTGAACTTTTCCCTCCCCTTCTGTTCTGGTTATCTAGTACTGCTCTGACAAGAATATACCACAAATGGGATGGCCTTAACAAACAGGAGTTTATTCTTACAATTTGGAGGCTTTTAGTCCAAGTTTAAAGTGCCAGGCTCTAGGGGCTGGGTGAAAGCCCCTCAACCTTGGGGTCCAGCTCTGCCTCCTACTCCTGGCCCACTGGAGTTAGAGACATTTCTTCATTCAGACAGCTGCTGGCTGCTGAGGCTGGCAAACCCCAAGATTGACAAGTAAAAAGGCACAGTCCTGATGTTACCAATTCACATGGCAGGCCATTAACTTAAGCTCACTGTAAGTTCCAAGGTTGGCAGAGCATAGCAGGCTGCTGGGCAATGACACGGCTACATTCAGGGTCTAAGCATGCCAAAGGCTAGAGACCATTCTCAAAGCTTCTCCTTAAATACAGGAAGCAGACCATATTCCAAAGGCAGCTACTCAGCTGCTTGTGGTAGATCCCACCGTGGAGCTGATTGCCAGTCTCATCATGGGGAATATCACCAGCTGCCCAGTCACTCAACCAGGCCCAGCCAAGCTGACACAAAAACATAACCACTACAATTCCACCCCTTGTCAACTTGGCACCTGTACAGATCTTCAATGGCTCGTATCTGTACAAGTGTCCTCCACTGGGTGGCTCCAGTCCCCTAGTTCCTCTAAATGGTGACCTCACCCCCTTGGCCTGGTGGGCCCTGTTCCTCTCCCTCTTGGGCATGACAGTGGGTTTTATCCCAGGGCCATAGTATTGGAGGTCTCACCAGACTCTATCTGACCAGTAATTCTGGTCATTATTGTGGTTTTGGATTTTGTTACATGTTTTTCCTCCCACTCTATCCTGGATCTCCAGTTTTCATCCTTTCCTGAGTGGTTGGCATTGGTAGCCGGGGACCATCTGGTTCTTCTGGTCTTGAGGTCCATCATGTCCTAGGGCTGATTGCTTCCAAATGCCCTTGGTTTTTTGCACTCTTCTTTGTTTCCAAAGGTAGGAGACCATTAACTGCATCTTAGATGGCTGCTTGAAAGCTTTTAAAACCTCATTCGCTACTCACCAATGTAGGATGATGAAAAAGATTTTTATGTATTTTGTTGAGTGTGGTGTCCCCCAGTACTATGGTTCTGAGTTGGTAGATCCGTTGGATCTCTCTCCCAGTGTCTGGCTGTCTGAGAGGGATTACTCTATGTCTGTCTTCTATTGTTTCTGTAAGGATTGCAGGTATTTTGTATCACTGGTATCTGTGCAAGATTAGCCTCAGCTGAATCTATCTTTGGTCTAGAGTAGAGTATAATCCTCTTCACTGACCCCCATCTGATCTTCTCAGATGTTTATGTGTTTATCTGTAGCCTGATGTTTGGTGTTAATGGTAATGCAGTATTGTGGATATACTGGTTGGTATTAGCATCTGTCGTCTGTATCTATGTGCACAATTCAGTGTCCTCCCTTTTCCTAAAGTTATCATGGTGGTCACAGACTCTTCCTATACCATACCTCCCCTTACCCACATCAGCAAGTGACCCCTAATTAGCCCCAAATTAATTCCTCTCCTTCCCTCCCCACTCCAGTAACCTACAAAATAAGTTCCTTTTCTTAAGCAAACCCTTCATTATCTTTTTACAGTAATGGGCTCATACAGTATTTGTCCTTTGATTTTTAAAAGGTCCCAGTCATCTTGTTTCCCTTCTGCTGCTTGTGCATTTTATGTTATGCTTGATAGTCTATTCTTGTCATAAATTAGGGACCCTAGATTTGCCCCTATTTTAAATGTGATGAATTTTATAGTTTTGGATTTTATGTCTAAGTCTTTGATCTGACTTGAGTTTGTTTTTGTGTATGGTGTGAGGTATGGGTCTTGTTTCATTTTTCTGCAAGTGGATACCCAATTTTGCCAGCACTATTTGTTGAATAGGATATCTCTCCCTCATTTAATGGGTTTTGGCCCTTTATCAAAGATCAGCTGTCCATAGATGTATGGGTTTATTTCTGGGTTTTCAATTCTGTTCCATTGGTCTATCTGTCTACCATTGTACCAATACTATGCTCTTTTGACTACTGTGGCTGTATAGTAGGTTTTGAGATCTAGCAATGTGAGACCTCCTACTTTCTTTTTCTTCTTCAGCTGTGCTTTGCTTATCTGAGGTCTCTTTCCTTTCCATATAAAATTAGTGATTGTTTTTTTCATGTCCTTAAAGAATGTTGATGGAATCTGATTAGGATTGCATTGAATATGTAGATTGCTTTGCATAGTATTGGCATTTTCACAATATTCAGTCTTCTTATCCATGAACATGGCATGTCCTTCCATTTATGTAGATCTCTTATATTTTCTTGTAGTAGTGTTTTGTAGTTTTCTTTGTACAGGTCTTTTGTGTTCCTAGTAAGATTATTCCTAAGTATTTTATCCTTTTGGTAGCTAATGTAAATGGTATTGTTTTCCTTATTTCATTTTCAGAGGTCTCTTTGTTGTTGTAGAGGAATCCAATGGATTTTTGTGTGTTGACCTTGTATCCTGCCACTTTGCTGAACCTCTCTATTAGTTCCAGTAATTTTGTTGCTGAGTCTCTTAGGTTTTCTGTGTATAGGATCATGTTATATGAGAATAAAGATAGCTTTACGTCTTCTTTGTCAATTTGGATGCCTTTTTTTTTTTTTTTTTCCCTCTTTCTTATTTTATTGCCCTGGCTAGGACTTCCAATACAATGTTAAATAGAAGTGGTGATAGAGGGCATCCTTGTCTGGTTCCCATTCACAAGGGGATTGCTTTGAGTCTTTCTCCATTGACAATAATGTTGGCTGTTGGTTTTGTGTATATACCCTGTATTATGTTGAGGATTTTCCTTTCTATCCCCTTTTTGCTGAGAGTTTTGAACAAGAATTGGTGTTGGATTTTATCAAATGCCTTTTCTGCATCAATTGATATGATCTTTTGGCTCTTTTTCATTTGTTTGTTTCATTCATCTGATGGATTACATTGATTGTTTTTCTGATGTTGAACCATCCTTGTATACCTGGTATGCATCCCACTTGGTTACGATGATGTATTATTCTTTTGGTATGTTATTGGATTCTGTTGGCTAGGATTTTGTTGAAGATTTTTTGTGTCTATATTTATGAGGGATATTGGTCTGTAGTTTTCCTTTTTAGTGGTATCTTTATCTATTTTTGGTATCAGTGTTATGCTTGCTTCATAAAACCATTTGGGAGTTCGTTTTCTATGTTCAGGAATAGTTTGAGTAGTATTAGTGTCAGGTCTTCCTGAATGTTTGCTAGAATTCACCAGTGAAGACATCTGGGCCAGGACTTTTTTTTTTTTTTTTTAATGACCTGGTCAATTTCTTCTTTTGTTTTGGTCTGTTCAAGTATTCTTTCTCAAACTGGGTTAGTTTAGTGGGTCTTGTGTTTCTAGAAATTTGTCCATCTCTTCTAGTTTCTAGAATCTTTTGGAGTACCATTCTTTGTAATATTCTGTTATTATCTTTTTTATTTCAGTTGCTTTTGTTGTGATGTCACCCTTTTCATTAATTATTTGTGTTATTTGCATCTTCTGTTTCTTTTCCTTTGTTAAATTTGCTGGTGATTTGTTGATTTTGTTAATCTTTTCAAAGAATCAGCTTCTTTTTTTTTTTTTGATTTTCTCTATTACTTTTTGTTTTCTTCTTCATTTATTTCTGCTCTGATGTTTATTATTTCCTCAGTTCTGGATACTGTAGGTTTCTTGTGCTCTTTTTCTAATTGTTGGTGTTGTTGAGTTAAAGTGTTGATTTTGATTCTTTCTTCTTTTATGATGTGTGCGTTTACTGCTGTAAATTGACCTCTGACTAGTGCTTTCGCTGTGTCCCAAAGGTTTTGGTAAGTTTATTTTCATTCTCATTTATTTTTAGGAAATTTTATTTCACACTTTATTTCGTTTGTTACCCACTAGCTTTTGAGCAGTGTATTACTCAGTTTCCAAATATTTGATTTTTTTCCTTGGTCTTCCTATTATTGATACCTAATTTTAGAGCATTGTGATCTGAGGAGATGCTTTGTAGTATTACATTTTTTTTAAAATTTATTGAGGCTTAGTTTGTGACCTAACATATGATCTATTCTGAAGAATGATTCATATGTGCTGGAAAAGAATGTATACTGTACTTCTGTTGAGTGGAGTGCTCTGAATATGTCTATGAGGTCAAGTTGGTTGATTGTGTTGTTGAGTTCTTCTGTATCTTTGTTGTGTTTTTTTTTCCAGTTCTGTCCTTCCTAGAAAGTGATGTGTTAAGATCTCCTACTACTGTTGTAAATTTGTCTATTCTTCCTTTCAATTCAGTTAATATTTGTTTTATGCATTTTGGATCGTTTTCATTGGGTGCATAGATATTTATTATGATAATATCCTCTTGGTCAATTGATCCTTTTAACATCATATAGTGTCCTTCTTTGTTCCTAATGCTGCTTTTCATTTTGAAGTGTATTTTATCAGAAATTAATATGCTATTCCTACCCTATTTTGGTTGCCATTAGCTTGATATAATTTTCCCCACTTTGATTTTTAGTTTATTTTTATCTTTATGTCTAATGTGGGTCTCTTGTAGGCAGCGTTTTGATGAATCTTCTTTCCTTATACAATCTACCATTCTATTTTCTCTTGACTGGTGCATTGAGTCCGTTCACATTGAGTGCAATTAGTGACCAGTATGAATTTATTGCTGTGCGGTGTAGTAAATTACTTAGTGTGGCTTTTCTACCCATAAGTCTTTGTAAACTCCAAGGTGGGATTTTCTATGAGCAACTGAGGAGCTCCTGATTGCTGAAGTTGTCCACCTGGAGTATTTCTGTT
>NW_006921620.1:14316364-14326065 GCF_000298275.1 Orycteropus afer afer | reverse complement strand
TTCCTAAACCTGAATTGTAGCCTGTGGTGCTTCCCTAATAAACCTCATAATCTGTGAGCTCTGTGTGGCCACTGCAGCGAACTATCGAACCCAGGAGAAAGGTGGTGGTGCTTTGGGAGGAACGGTTGGTGAAAGGGCTAGAGGGAGGCAACATGTAATAGGTAATAGGCCTTGGGTTACTGCTGGTAATCCTGTCTTCCTCTTGTAAGATTAGAGGAGGTCAGAACATGTGCCCTTCTTGTTGTTTTTGCATGCTGTCATTCTATTGTGCTTTTTGTTGTGTTGTTGGTGATTTCTTTGTTCCAAAATTTTTCTGAGTTCATTTTGTTATCAAGTGTTTTTTCTCTTTTCTTCATTATTGTTAGTTTTATGCTTACTAAGCCCTTGTGGTTTTCTTCCTTCATAGTTTGCTTAGAAGGATTGTTAATTTTCTTTGTGGTTACCCTGAAGTAAATTCTTATATCCCTAAGTTTAGAAAAATCAGTTCTATAAAGACATTGTCCTGTCTTCTTCTCCATTTGGAAGTTTTGTAATTGAAACTTTTATTCTGTCTATTTGCTTTGTTGCTGGGTTGTATGCAGTTTGACTCCCCTCTTTCTCTGTGTACATTTGTTTGTGAGCTTATATGAAGAAACTTTTTCAGTTTGGTTTCTAGGTGGTGGTATCAAGTATCTTGATGTTAATTTGTTGTTCTCTGTTGTGGGTTCTCTATTGGAAGGACTCCCATTAGCATTTCTTGTAGGGTTGGTCTTGTTTTCACAAATTCTCTTAATTTCTATTTGTCTGGAAATGTCTTGATTTCACCCTCATATTTGAGTGATGGTTTGGCTGTGCATGTAATTCTGGGTTGGTGAGTCTTTTCCATCAAGGTTTTGTATATGCCCTACCATTGCTTTCTTGCCTGCCTGGTTTCTGCTGAGAAATCAGAGTTTAGTCTTATTGGTTATCCATTGCAGGTGATATTTCGTTTTTCCTGAATTTCCCTCAAGATTTTTTGTCTTTAGTTTTGGAAAGTTTGATTATGATATATCCTGGTGACTTTCTCTTGGGATCTATCCTGTATGGGGTGTGTTAAGCTTCTTGGATGGATATCTTTTCTTCCTTTATGATATGGGGTAAATTTTCTTTTAGCAAGTCTTTGACAATTTTCTGTGGTTTTCTTTGCCTCCTCTTCTTCTGGTATTCCAATGAGACTTATTTTGTTTCTTTTCATGTCATCCCAAATAACTCCTAGGTTTTCTTCATTTCTCTTAAATATTTGTTTTGATTTTCCTCATACAGGCTGGTGTGAAGGGATTTGTCTCTTGTAGTTGGGAAATGCATTCTTCAGCTAGTTCTAGTCTACTCTTTTGCCCTTCCACTGTATTATCTATCTCCATAATTTTAGTGTCTATCTTCTGGATTTCTAATTGCTGTTTTTGTATGAGTTCTATTTGTATATTTATCTTGTTATTTTGTTTTTAAATGACTTTCCTGAATTCTTCCAGAGTACCGTCTCTCTTCTGGTTGCTTCTGTTTGTGGTTGAGCTCTTGAAGGGTCCTATGTATATGCATCTTCTGAATTCCTTATCAGATAGTTCTATTGTTTGTTCTTCCTCTGGGACATATCCTAATTCTTTAGCTTGAGCACTTGTTTCTACTAGCTTGTCCTGTTTTTTTTTTTTTTTTTTAAATTTGACCTTATCTGTTATTTCCCAGACATTTTGAAGTAGTTGTCTTTATTTGTTAATTATGTACTGATTATTTTCACTCTGCTTTTATGTTTTATTATATCTGGAAGTGTGGAGCAGGTATACTTGTTTGGTTATTAACTTGGCTGTATTGGGTCACTCTCCAGCTTTCTCTGTGTTGGTGGAATCACTGTTGGGGATGTGGGTACTTGTCTCTGTCATGAAGAGGACTTGGAGTCGGGATAAGCAAGTGTTGTCCATCATCTGTTGTTGATCCTGTGGTGCAGGAGCTTTTGGTGTTTCCTGTCTTTTGGATGAGGTGTTCAGTGCAGTAGCTACAGTTGACTAGTGCAGGGTTAACATGTTCCTCCTATTGGACGAGGCAGGGAAGAAAAGAGAGAGAGAGAGGAAAAAAAAAAGTGCCAGAAACAAACCCAGGATAGAAAAACAGAGGCTATTTTCTGTGCTTAGTGGGAGATAATTGAGTCAGAGATGCAGGCATGGGAAGGACAGCATGTTTGGCCCCTGGCTTTGTCCACAGCTGGCTGCCAATGTGATGCCCAGCTGTCAATCAAAGCCCTGTAGCTCAGACCCAACAGTCACCCCAAAGGACAAAGAGCTACCCTCTTCCACATAGATCCACAGGTCATGAAATGCCAAGTCCTAGATTCACTCTGTGCTAAAAAGAGTTGCTAAGAGTTGGACCTGAGTCCACTGCCATATATTTGCTTTGATGCTCTGTTTACTCAGAGAGAGTTTCCCTTTCCTTTCCTCTATTCCCTTCCAGCCTCTGCAGCAGCTTAAGCTAGGGGGGTCCTATTCCATCTCCCAGTACTCTCTTTGCTCCCACTCAAAGCCCCAGCTCACCTTGAAAAACTCCTGGTGTGACTATTCTGAGTTTTTAATGCTTATGGGTTCCGTGAAGTGATTTTATTTTTTCTTTCATCTCCCTGACCTTCTTTGCATTTCTAATGACTCCTCTTTGGCTCTGTTAGCTGGGCGGGTTTCTTTATTTTTCCCAATTGCTTAACCTGCTCCCTTTCATTGCCTTCACTGGATCTAATACTCTATCTTCTCATTAGCTAATGCTCATAACTTCAGTATTATTATTTGCATCTGCTTTACCTAGTTACTCAAAATCTCAGTTGATAGAGGGACTAAGCATGCAGATTATCAATATGACACCATCTTCCCAGAATCTGCTTCCAGTGTATATGGAGAAGCTTTGGGAAAGGTCTGGAGCTTTTTGGCACATCTGGATCCTTCATTTGGCTTAGTCTTCATTTCAGTGGTCTGTCAACCTTGGCATTGTTCCTGGACTTGAACTGGTGGCCATGTTGTCTGCTAATGTTGGGACCATGCCATTTTCCTTGTTGATCTTGGGTTAGTCAGCCTCAGTATCCAGCAGCTGCACAAGTCAGAAAATGCCTCCAGCTCTAGTGGGCCTGGAATAGGAGACAGAGCTGAAGCGCAAGGTTGAAGGATCTTCATCCAGCTGCTATAGCTGGCACTTTGAACTTGGACTTCTAGCCTCCTAAACTGCAAGAGAATAAATCTCTGTCTGCTAAAGCCATGCATTTGTGGTGTCTGTTATAGCAGCACTTGAGAACCAAGATGACTATTCAGAATCATTTTGCCAATTGATTGTCCTACTGACTGGGTGGATCTCATATCTTGTTTTTTGATCAATGCCAAAACTTCCCCTTCTCTTCATTGCCACTTGTAGTGGGTTCCAGGGAATTTGGGTCTGATCAAGGAAAAGGATACGATCATGAGATGAGATAGCAATGTTGCACAACAAGCTATTTATTGGGGCCGATGATGCATTAACAGCCACATGTAGGGGGCTGTCACCCACAGCAGGAGGTTGTTCCAAGGCAAGAGGGAGCCACCAGAAAAAGAAGTAGGCATAAAAATACCTTAGGAGAAGGGGAGCATGGGGGCACTTACATCCACCTTATGTGACATCCTCCTGCATCAAGGTGGGGAGTTTCTGGATAAAAGAAACTTTTGTTTTTTTGGTGGGGATTTGAGCTACAGTAGTGTTATAGATTCTTTGTAACTACAAAATTTTATCTTATCTAGGGCTAGCAGCTGTTGTATGCAGTTTCATGTAAAGCAGGCAGGCCCTAAATGGCTACAAATCCTCTTATTTGGGCTATTTTCAAAACAATTAGATGTGTATAAATTTGAATTTGGCATTAGTAGGTTTTTTGGGCTAACAGGCCTCAGCTTGCTATGAAGAAGTAAACGACGTGGGACCAATGCATAGAGGCCAACTTTGGCTCATTGTATAACAGACATATAAACCAATCTCTAATGCAGTGTTTCAAAAATATGCTCATGATCTGCTTCCCCACTGTCAAGCCTTCCAAACAAATAAATAAACTGTGGCAGAGAATGCTGAATGTGGCATGTGGTTGATTTCTAGGTAATAGAATATGAGCAGAACTTATGGGTATTCCCTCTAGCTCTGGCCCATACAACCACAAAAACTAACCACAAAAACTAACAACCAAGCAAGCAACCAACCAAGTAACCAGCAACAACAGCAGCAACAACAAAATAGGTTAAAAACCTCTCCTTCCACTTGGCTGCAGATGACCCTGCCAAGCTTGGAAGTCATTAATTGAAAGTGGCAGAGCTTCTATCAACCTCATTTCTTAAATGACTATGGGGAAAGAGCCCTGCAACCCTCAACTTGAAGCCATCCTGGACTATTTTGAGAGCAAGAAATAAGCTTATTCCATTTTGAGTCATTGTAGGAGACTCTCTGCTACCACAGTATACTCTAATACAGAAACCCAGTTTGCTCATCTGTGAGAATAATGATCTTAAAACTGAGGTAATATAAATAAAGCATTTATTTACATGACTTATAGAAGGCACTTGAAAGATTTTAGTTTCTTTCTAATCCTCCTCCCTTAGATATGAGGAATACAATCCTTGTTTTCCACTTCTTAAATCTTGACTTCTACCACCTCCTCTTCTACTCTCTATATCCCAGAAAATAATAGTGGTTGTGAGATTGAAACTTTGTTAATTTCCTGTTACAAATCTGCACATGGGCATGGTTCTCCCTGTTCTGTTCCAATACTATTCCTTCTGCTGTATTATATTGGCTTGAATTTATTAAGTAATTACTGTGTGCTAGGTAACTCTGGTAGCATAGTGCCTAAGGCACTTGTTTGCTAACTAGAGGGCTGGCGGTTCAAACCCACCAACCACTCCTCAGAAGGAAGGTTGGGCAATCTACTTCTGCAGTGATACTGCCTGAGAAACTCAAAGAGGGGTCGCTGTGAGTCAGGTCCGAATCAACAGCACACAACAACAACAACAACAACAACAAGGTAACATGTGATGAGCACTGGTGGTGCTGTGCTTAAGGCATTGGGCTGCTAACTAAAAGGTTGGTGGTTCATACCCACCATGGGAGAAAAGAGAAGCAATTTGCTTCTGTAAAGATTTACAGCCTTGGAAACCGTATGGGGGTCACTATGAGTAGGAGTCTACTCGATTGCCGTGAGGTTTTTTTTTGTTGTTGTTGTTTTGTTTTTGAGGTACCATATGGAAGGAGTCCTGGTGGTGCAAGTATTTGGCTGCTAACCAAAAGGTAAGCAGTTTGAGCCTGCTAGTGGCTCTGTGGGAGAAAAAGCCTGCCAATATTTTCCCCAAAGCTTACAGTCTAAGAAACCATTTTGGGCAATCCTATTCTGTCATATAGGGCTGCTAGGAGTAATAATCAACCTGATAGCACACAACAACAGACAACATGTGATGCTCTGCATAGATTATATCAGTAGATGTCACAAAGGAGGCACCATTTTACATACCCATACTGCAGATTAAAGAGTTGGAGCTTGAAAACTGAATAGTTTACTTATGAGGCAAGCATAGCAAGATCAAACATCTTTAGCTTCTCCACTCCTTCTACTTTCTAGCTGCATTTCAATAAGCTCATATTCCTACAATCTTAACTTAAACCATTCCTTGAAGTTACTGCTTCTCTTCTCCTTCATTATCTTAATTTGCTCTCTATTCGCTTACCTGTCACTCAGCAGTCAATTTGACTTGTGCCCCTGGACCACTGGGAGCTCTGGTAGCATAGTGCCTAAGGGATTTGACTGCTTACCAGAAGGCTGGAGGTTCAAACCCACCAGCCACTCCTTGGAAGGAAGATGGGACAATCTATTTCCGTGGAGATGGTGCCTTGGAAATCCAAGGAGGGGTTTCTATGAGTCTGAATCGACTCTACGGCAGTGAGTGTTTTTTTTTTTTTTTTTTGACTGTTTAAATAGCCCTGGTTGTACAACAGTTAAGCATTTTCTCAGCTTGGTTGCTAACCAAAAGGCTGGAGGCTTAAATCCTTATGGGGCAGTTCTATTCTGCCACATGGGATCAATATGAATTGTAAAGCTACTCTACATCACCTAACAACAACTTCTTAAGTTTTTGAGAGTTCTGCTTCCAAAATCTTCCCTTTTTCACATGAAATACTCTTCTGACAATATCATTCACTCCTATCTCTCAATTACACTCATTCTTAAGTCTTTTATCTAGGGCACACATCTCTCTTACATTCTAAACCTATTTAATCAATTTCCTACTTGACATTCTCTCTTGAAATGCTGTACAAACACCTCACACCCAACATTTCTAAAACTTAATTCATTATTTCTCTCAGTAAATATCTTCTTTTCTAATATTTCTCCCCTAAGCTTTCTGATTTCAGCAATCTGACACTTTGTCCAAGTTGGAAATTGCACTTCAGTTTTGGATCTAACCACTTCTCATCCCTTACCTCCAATCAATTCTAAGTCTTACTAATTTTAAGAAATTCTAGTTTTTAAATATAATTCATCTTGGTGGGCTTTTCTTCTTCTTCTTTTTTTTTTTTTTTTGTTTAAATCTATCATCTCCTACCATTTGCCATTCTCTGTGCCTCCTGAGCATTGGATGCTGGAGCTGCTTTGTTTGCCAGTCTTAGAAAACAGCATATTCTTTAGTACTAAAGGAGCTCTGGTGATGCAGTGCCTAAGACTTTTGACTGCTAATCAGAAGTTTGGTGGTTCAAACCCACTAGCCAGTCTGTGGAAGGAAGACTGGGCAATCTACTTCCATAAAGATTTACTGCCTTGGAAACTCAATGGGGATCACTATGAGTCAGGCTCAACTGGTTGTCAATGGGTTTTCTCTTAAACTTTGCAAAGTGATATATCATTCCCTCCCTTTTCTGCTTGCAAAAATCTTTCAAAAATCAGCTAAATTATCATATTTTATGAACATTGAGGAGTCTTCCTTGAGGCAAAGTTAGTTGCTTACCTACCCACCCTTTCTATGCTACCACAGAACTTTGCACCCACCTTCTTTCTAAATACTTGTAACTATTTGAGTGCTCCTATGTCCTAGAGTTTGAGATCTTTGTCTTTATTACAGTAAAATTAGACACTTCCAGTGAATCGGACACATCCTAATTTGAAAATACATTTGCTAAAGCATCAGTTCCCTGAATGGCCATTTGCCAAATGATCAGCTCATCAGATTTACCAATTTATTCCCAGTAGTTTTTATGGCTAAAGTTATTAAGATGTTTAACTCTGTGCCCTAGTGATGGAATATGATTTTCTGGATATTAACTTTTTAAGATTGATGTTTCACTTGAGAACCTGGAAAAGCAATCCAGAATCTAAAGACAGCCAAAACAGAATTAGTATTAATTAAAACTTGAAAAAGGAAAATTATTTTCTAACTCCTTTTTTGGTGTATGTGGTTTTATATGTAAAGGGACTCTTATCTACTTCTGAAATAGTTTCAGTTATCTTTGAATGTCATTTTCTATATTTGTACACTTTAAGCATTTTTCTTATTCTCCCATTTCCTCAAATGGCATATCAGCTTCCTTTTTATGCCTCTAGCATTTCACTTTTATATTAAATTAAACATTAATTAAGATTAAAATTTAAGTTTAAATTAATAAGCACTAAAATAAATTAGAATTGTAAATTAAATTTAAATTTAATTCAAATGTTTCAGTTAAATTAAACTTAGAATTGAAATATAAATTCATTCAAAAGGAATCAAAATTAGTTACCACCATCACCTCTGTTCTGGTTACCTAGTGCTGCTCTGACAAGAATATACCACAAATGGGATGGCTTAAACAAACAGGAATTTATTCTTTTACAGTTTGGAGACTTTAAGTCCAAGTTCAAAGTGCCAGGCTCTAGGGGCTGGGTGAAAGCCCCTCAACCTTGGGGTCCAGTCCTGCCTCCAGCTCCCAGCCCCCTGGAGCTAGAGGTGTTTCTTCACTCAGACAGCTGCTGGCTACTGAGGCTGACAAACCCAAGGTTGACAAATAAAAAGGCACAGTCATGATGTTACCAAATCACACGGCAGGCCATTAATTCAAGTCCATTGTAAGTCCCAAGGTCGGCAGAGCATGGCAGGCTGCTGAATAACGAACGACATAGCTACATGCAGGGTCCAAGCGTGCCATAAGCTAGAGACCATTCCCCAAGGCTTCTGCTTATATACAGGAAGCAGACCACATTCCCATAGGTAGCTACTCAGCTGCTTGTGGTAGATACGACCATGGAGCTGATTGTCAGTCTCATCATGAGGAATAGCTACCACCAGCTGCCCAGCCACTCAACCACGCCCAGCCAAGTTGACACACAAACATAACCACCACAACCTCTCACATGAAAGTTAACATGTGATTTCTACCAAGGAACAATTAAGATATCTTGTCTTGGTTGGTAGCAATTTGCAAAATGATTTTCCTGTGAAAGCACAGAAACAGTGAAAAGAAAGAAATGAAAGAGATGTGAAAGAATGATAAAAGAATAAATTGACTAAAATACTAAAGATCATAATAGATGAATGCTAAAAGATTGGTTTAATGCAAAATGGCATTTCAAAAAAGGATTGAAAATCAGTATAAACTGATAATTCCCATAAGAAATAGAAATTTTGTCTACTACATAGGAAATGTTTCAAATTCAGTCATCAAATTGAATACTATACCTAGAACGTATGAAACTATTTTTGTTAAATCAGTGTATATGATGGGTTGGTTTTCAGTGAATCAGCCATCTGGTGATCTGATTTTTAGTGATTTTGTCAGCTTCTTTGCCTATATTCTCTGTGTCTTCACTAATTTCCACATATTTGCTTTCACTGATGTCTGTATTCCTCTGGAGATGCTCTCAGAGCCTTCTTAAGTGAGGTCTGTTTATTCTTTTACAATCCAAGTACCTTAACCATCTGTGACCAGGGTTTATATATTTTTTTAAATCTATTTATTTTATTTTTTTGTTATTCCCTCTTTTGTGAACTCATCCTGCTCTGCTGTGCTATCCAGTTGATTCCAACTCATAGTGATCCTATAGAACAGAGTATTATTCACTTTATGGGGTTGTGAGCATTAAATTTTAAAAGTTAAAAGCTTTTCACAGCATATGACACCTAGTTAGCATACACTAGATGTATGAGAATTATATATTTATCTTGCTGACTAAGACAAACTAAGAAGGAAAGACTGGTGATACACCTCCAAAATTAGCCAATGAAAACCTCATAGATGACAAAAGAATATTGTCCGATACAGATATGTCATGAGGAGAGACTGGAGGAAAAGGATTTCCTGTTTGGTAAAGTAGAGAATTGATGAAAATGAGGGAACCCCTTAATGAGAGTGATTTACTCAAAAGCTGTGACAATGGACTCAAACTTACTAATAATCATGTGCAGGATGCAAGACCAGGCAACATTTTGTTCTGTTTATTCTTAAGGTTGCCATGAGTTGGTGTTGACATGTCTGCAACTAACAATAAGAAATATATGACTTGGTCTCCTTTTATTCATTCTTTTCTTAATATTTATTTTTAAATGTATATTCTAAAATACAGATCAGATTATTAACTCTTCTGTTAAAAGACTTTCAATAGCTTCCTATTCTTCTTTTTTTTTTAATTGCCATTTGGGTGAAGATTTACAGAGCAAATTCACTTTCATACAGCAGTTCACATA
>NW_006921620.1:14281126-14314524 GCF_000298275.1 Orycteropus afer afer | reverse complement strand
CAAATATTTTTTCCCAATCTGTAGGTTCTTTTTTGACTCTTTTGGAGAAGTCTTTGGAAACACATAAAAATTTAATTTTGAGAAGGTCCCAATCATCTGGCTTCTCTTCTGCTGTTTGTGCATTTTGAATTATGCTTGGTAGTCTATTTATGCCCTGTATTAGGGCCCTTAAATTTGGCCCTAAATTTTCCTTGAGGAGCTGTATAGTTTTAGGTTTCACATTTAAGTCTTTGATCCATCTGGAGTTCAAATCTGCTCTGACTCATAGCCACCCTATGCCCAATAAAATGAAGCACTTCCCAGTCCTGTGCCACCATCACAATCAATGCCATACTTGAGTCAATTGTCCCAGTCACTATGTCAAGCCATCTCATTGAAGGTCTTCCCCCTCTTCACTGACACTCTACTTCATCAAGCATGATATCCTTCTCTAGGGATTGTCCCCTTCTGACAACATGACCAAAGTTTTAAAGACCAAGTCTGGCCATTCTCACTTCTAAGGAGCATTGTGGCTGTACTTCCTCCAAGATAGATTTGTTTGTTCTTCTAGTAGACCATGGTAGATTCAATATTCTTTGCCAAAAGCACAATTCAAGTGCATCAATTCTTCTGCAGTCTTCTTTATTCATGGTTCAGCCCTCACATACATATGAAGCTAATGAAAAGAACAGGGCTTGGGTCAGATGTACCTTCAAAGTGACATCTTTATGTATTAACTCTTTAAGGAAGTCTTTTGCAGCATATTTACCCATACAATACATCATTTGATTTCCTGGCTGCTGCTTCCACAAGTGTTGATTGTGGATCCAAGTAAAATGAAACCCTGACAACTTCAATTTTTGTCTCTATTTATTATGATGTTGCTCATCAGTCTAGTTGTGAGGATTTTTGTTTTCTTTATGTTGAAGTGTAATCCATACTTAAGGCTGTGGTCTTTGATCTTCATTAGTAAGTGCTTCAAGTCTTCACTTTCAGCAAGCAAGATTGTGTCATCTGCATATCGCAAGTTGTTAATGAATCTTCCTCTAATTCTGATGCTGTGTTTTTCACATAGTCTAGCTTCTAGGGTTGTTTGCTTAGCAAAGAAATTGAATAAGCATGGTGAAAAGTTACAACAGTGAAGCATACCTTTCCTGGTTTTAAACCATGCAGTAGCCCCTTATTCTGGTTGGTACAACTGCCTCTTGGTCCTTTTTGTTGTTGTTATGTGCTGTTGAGTCAGACCCGACTCAAAGCGACCCCTCCTTGGGTTTCCAAGGCAGTATTACTATGGAAATAGATTGCCCAATCATCCTTCCAAGGAGTGGCTGGTGGGTTTGAACCACCAGCCTTCTGGTTAGCAGTCAAATGCCTTAAGCACTATGCTACCAGGGCTCCTTGTTGTTGTTGTTGTTATTTGCCGTCGAGTCGGCCCCGACTCATAGCGACCCCTCCTTGGGTTTTGGAGGCAGTATCACTATGGAAGTAGGATTGCCCAACCTTCCTTCCGAGGAGTGGCTGGTGGGTTTGAACCGTCAGCCTTCTGGTTAGCAGTCAAGTGCCTTAGGCACTATGCTACCAGAGCTCCTTATCTCTACATAATTGTCATTAAAAGACTTTGGAAACCTAAAATAAGAATTAACCATAATTCTGATACTTCTTTCTGTCTGAGACTAATTTAGTGTTCTGTAGTTAAGACTTTTTTATATAGTTGATCTTAAAAATTAATGACATATTATGCTAAGTAGCTCTGGTGGCATAATGCCTAAGGCGTTTGACTGCTAACCAGAAGGTTGGTGATTCAAACCCACCAGCTGCTCTATGACAAGAAGATGGGGAAATCTACTTCTACAAAGATTTATTGCCTTGGAACCCCAGTGGGGGTCGCTGTGAGTTGGAATAGGCAGTGGGCTTGGGTTTTTTTTATAAAGAGTCCTGGTGGTGCAATGGTTAAGCTCTCAGCTGCTAACCAAAAGGTCAGTGATTTAAACTCAGCAGCAGCTCCATGGGAGAAAGATGAGACAGTCTGCCTTCATAAAGATTATAGCCCTAGGAAACCCTATGGGGTAGATCTACTCTGCCCTATAGGGTCACTATATATTTGGAATTGACTCAGTGGCTATAGGTTTACACACATGTGGATGGAAATAAAATTATTCTGTTGTGTGTTGCATATAATTCATTTGCTTTCATTTTTTTCATAAGTCTATTTTCATACTGATAGTGTTTCTTTTCCTCATGTAAAATTTTGGTTACCTTAGCTGAGAGTCACGTACTACCACAAGGGGGCAGCGATAGACAAGTATTCAATTATTTTGACTTAGAGTTCTGTATCAGGAAAATGGATATTCTTTGACAGAATAAATCTGAGCCATTATTTTTTCCATGAATGTCTTTTTTCATTTGCTATTCAGTACAAAATCCATAAGTACCATTACCCTCTTTATACACTGCCTGGCTTTTGAAAGATGAACAAACCCTCCAGTACACAAATTGTAGGCATGAAATAACTCTTCTCTTTAGTACATTAAGTAATTTTACAGAGTTATGAGAATGATATGACAGACATTGCAGTAAATTCCCTGGTAATTTTATAGATGGTTTCTATTCTTCCATCTTATTTTTAGTGGGTGTGTATGTGAGATATTTATCTATCTATTCTTATAATCTGTTGGTGGATAAAGAAGATTTTATGTTTTTCTAGAATAATCATAGTTTGAGGAATATTTAGGTATTTATGACATAAAAATTAGAAATTGAACTTCTTTTGGGAATACAATTTCACAGTATGATTTACTTTATTGTTGTATTTTTTTTTTTCATTATATGAATATTCATCTTTCTCACTTTGATTAAGGAAAACATATCCTGAGCTAGATGTGTCTATCTTGTTCCACAAATTGTTTGGATAGAACTTCATGTTACTGATCTCATTATATGACTAACTTTGCTTTATTGGTTATTCTGAAATTTAGTTCCCCATAATTAGATTCCATAATAAAGAGATGGAGCTCTGGTGGCATAGTGCCTAAGACATTTGACTGCTAACCAGAAGGCTGGTGGTTCAAACCTACCAGCAACTCCTCAGAAGGAAGGTTGGGCAATCTACTTCCGTAGTGATACTGCCTCAGAAATGCAAGGAGGGATCACTATTTGTCACATTTGACTTGATGGCAGTGATTTTTTTTTTTAAATAATAAAAAGCTCATCAAATTTAAAGACAAATTTTAAGAATGTTAGTTTAATGATAATGCTAACAAGATGATTTGCATGACAACAGATGCCTTAGGTTTTAGGAAGTCTAGGGCAGAAAGAGCTTTTTAGAGACATCAATAGAATGAAACTTTGATGAGGAATCTTCAAAGTGCATATGAACAGTTCAGACACAAGTCAACTAAACTTGATGTGGGGCATTCAAGATGATCCATAGTTTGAGTCCACACTTCCTTCACAGGCTCTTTTCTCCTATCTTCACCCACCCTACATTTTATTCACTTGGACCATTTTTCTTTCATGGAATGACTCATGCATTTCCATACTTCTGTGCCTTTATTCTTTTTTGCTTCTCTATCTGGAATAATAGTTCCCCCTGCCACCCTCTTCAATTTTTCCTGCAGGTAATGCAAATATGTGAACATACTTGACTACTCTAATCTCCTAAAACCATGGAAGATACTGCTGATAAATCACAAAGTTCTTCCCAGCCCCACTAAATCTAGCTGTAGCTTTGGTTTCATTCTCAGTACAGCTTCTCAGAATAGCTCCAACACTAATTAATTAGAGTTGGCTTAGGAGGTAAGCTTTATTTGTCATCTTGGTGACTTAGCCCAATTTAGTGGCTAGTAAAACCAGAAGAGAATTTTGACTTGAAAATGAAGCATTTAGTAGGACAGAATTTCCTCTTCCTCAAACCAAAATTGTCATCAGATCAATTCCAACTCATAGCCACCATATAGTACAGAGTAGAACTGCCCTATAAGATTTCCAAGACTATAATCTTCATAGAAGTAGACTTCCACATCTTTCTCTTTTAGAACGGCTGGTGGGTTGGAAGCGAGAGTTTAACCACTCTGCCACCAGGGCTCCTCCCTTTCCTCAATACATGTTGTTGTTGTTCTTATGTGCCATCGAGTCGAACCCGACTCATAGTGACCCCTCCTTGGGTTTCCGAGGCAGTATCACTGTGGAAGTAGATTGCCCCATCTGCCTTCTGAGGAGTGGCTAGTGGGTTTGAACCACCAGTCTTCTGGTTAGCAATCAAATGCTTTAGGCACTATGCTACCAGAGCTCCTTACTCAATACATAGGTAAAGGATAATAAACTATTTGGTCTGAGGATAAAATGAAAAAGTAGCTAAAAATGTAATTTTGCTGTTCAAACCCACCAGCCACTCTTCGGAAGGAAGGTTAGGCAATCTACTTCTGTAGTGATAGCACTTCAGAAACCCAGGGAAGGGTGGCTATGACTTGGACCTGATTTGATGGCAGTGGGTTTGGTTTGGTTTGGAAGTCAAACTGAATTAAAGCATTCATTTATAAGCACCATAAGAAAAGGGAGAAGCTTGTTTTGTTCATTGCTGTGTGCTCAATATTTAGCCAAGGGTCTGATACCTGATACTGAAAAATATTTGCTGATTGCATGAGTGAATAATGAATAATGGCAATACTATATTCTATGCTACACAATTTTTTCCATTAAACGTGATTGTTTTGAACTCTAATCTGGTGACTGCTCCAGAGAAAGGATTCTCAGAGAAGTAAAGGGGAGAGTTTTTTTTTTTTTTCCTTTTTTGAAGTGTAATATATAACATTTTGGAAGATAGCAACAGAACGATACTAACAGCAAAAACTGGGTAACCTTTGTGAGAGCATTTTGAAGTCTATTTCACTTCAACTCATCAGAGAATCATATGATTTAAAGAGTTTGGAACAAATGAAGATTTATCATGAGTCAATATACCCACCCACTGCCATTGAGTTGATTTTTACTCATGGTGACTGTGGTGGTTATGTTTGTGTGTCAACTTGGCTGGACCTGGTTGAGTGGCTGGGCAGCTGGTGGTAGCTATTCCCCATGATAAGACTCGCAATCAGCTCCATGGTGGGATCTCCCACAAGCAGCTGGGTAGCTGCCTTTGAGATGTTGTCTGCTTCCTGTATATAAGCAGCAGCTTTGGGAATGGTCTCTAGCCTATGGCACGCTTGGACCTTGCATGTAGCCGTGTCATTGCTCAGTAGCCTGCTATGCTCTGCCAACCTTGGGACTTGCAATGGACTTAAGTTAATGGCCTACTGTGTGATTTGGTAACATTGGGACTGTGCCTTTTTACTTGTCAATCTTGGGGCTTCTCAGCCTCAGCAGCTAGCAGCTGTCTAAGTGAAGAAATGTCTCTAGCTCCAGTGGGCCAGGAGCAGGAGGCAGAGCTGGACCCCAAGGTTGAGGGGCTTTCACCCAGCCCCTAGAGCCTGACACTTGAACTTGGATTTAAAGCCTCCAAATTGTAAGAATAAACTCCTGTTTG
This sequence comes from Orycteropus afer afer, assembly GCF_000298275.1. Taxonomy (NCBI): domain Eukaryota; kingdom Metazoa; phylum Chordata; class Mammalia; order Tubulidentata; family Orycteropodidae; genus Orycteropus; species Orycteropus afer. The sequence continues at coordinate 14,309,024 of NW_006921620.1, read as the reverse complement.
TTAAGGTCATCTCATTGGTGGTATATTTCTTGTTAGAGCAGCACTAGGTAACCAGAACAACGATCCTAGACGACATAGTAGAACTTCCCAGTAGGGTTTCCAAGGCTATGCATCTTTGCGGAAACAGACTGCCTCTTCTTTCTCTTGGAGAGAGGCTGGTGGGTTTGAACTGCTGACTTTTTGATTAGCAGCCAAATGCCTTTACCACTATACCTCCAGAGTTCCATGAATCAATAATGTTGTTGTTGTTAGGTGCCGTGGAGTAATCTCTGACTCATAGTGACCCCATATACAGCAGAATGAAACACTGCCCGGTCCTGCACCAGCCCCACGATCCTTGCTATACCTGAGCCCATTTTTGCAACCACTGTGTCAATCCATCTTGCTTAGGGCCTTCCCCTTCCTCATTGACCCTCCACTTTACCAAGAATGATATCCTTTTCCAGGGAATGGTCCCTTTTTACAACATGACCAAAGTAGGTCAGATGAAGTCTGGCCATTCTCGCTTCCAAGAAGCATTCCGACTGCACTTCCTCCAGGACAGATTCGTTAGTTCTTTTAGTAGTCCACGGTACTTTCAGCATTCTTCGCCAATACCACAACTCAAAAGCATTGACTCTTCTTTGGTCTTCCTTGTTCATTGTCCAGCTTTCACATGCATATGCAAACCAAAACCAAACTCACTGCTATTGAGTTGGCTCCGACTTGTAGCAACCCCTCCTTGGGTTTCCAAGGTGGTATCTCTACGGAAGTAGATTGCCCAATCTTCCTTCCAAGGAGTGACTGGTTAGCAGTCAAATACCTTAGGTTAGATGCATCTTAGTCTTCAAGGAAATATCTTTGCTCTTCACTTGAAAGAGGTCTTTTGCAGCATATTTGCCCAATGCTATATGACGTCTGATACCTTGACTGCTGCTTCCATTGGTGTTAATGGTAGAATCAAGTAACATGAAGTCTTTGACAACTTCAGTCTTTTCTCCATTTATCATGATGCTGCTTACTGGTCCCATTGTGAGGAAACTATTAAATTGGACATAGAATATTAGATATAGTACTTCTTTGAGACTCAGGAAGATTTAGTTAAACTTTTAAGTTTTTGGGGATAAATATTTCAAAATATTACAAGGATATTTATTTTGGTTTTTATTTCTGAGGGCTAATAGAGTCCTAGATGAATTCCTTTTACATACTGGAATCCTAGCCTAAGACTATATAGATAGAAACACAGATAACTAGATAGCTATTGTTAAATTGATTCTGACTCATGATGACCTTAGGTACAACAGAATAAAATGTTTTCCTGTCATATGTCATCCTCATGATCATGAGCATGTTTGAGTTCATAGTTGTAGCTATTGTGTTAATCCATCTTGCCAAGGGTCTCACTCACATGTGCTGGCCCTCTGCTTCACCAAATATGATGTTCTCCTTCACTGATTGATCTTTCCTAATGTGTGTTCAAAGCAAACAAATAGGACAATAGTCTGTTGTGATCCTTAAGGTTTTCATTGACCAATTTTTGGAAGTAGATCACCAAGCCTTTCTTTCTAGTCTCACTTAGTCTGGTAGTTGATTGAAAACTGCCCAGCATGGGTGACCCTGTTCACATTTGAAATACTGATGACATATATTCTAGGTTCACAGCAGCATGCAAGCTACCACAGTATTACAAACTGACAGATGGGTGGTGGAAACTAAGAATAGAAGAGTTAAAATGAAATTCTTATTTATGTGAATACAATAATCATGAAAAATTTTCAACTTAGTAGAGTCATAGATGCAGATAGCTTCTGGGACATCTGTCATCTGTTGATGTATGAAGGAAAAGGTTATTAAATGCCTCAGAGCTAAGATGGGATATATTGATAAGTTCCTTAGATATTGTCTTCACCAGCACTGTCTGCACACTCATACTGTTTACTAGAACTTCTACCATGATAGCAATATTCTGTATTGGCATAGTTTGATATGGTAACCACTAGCTATATGCAGCTATCAAGCATATGTGGAACTAAATTTTTAATTTTATTTAATTTTAAGGAATTAAACTTTGTATTTAAATAGCCACATATGCTAATGGCTACCACATTGCACAGTGCAAGTCTAGAAGAATTAATGGTTGATTAGGGTGCTTACATTTTTGTGATGAGATATTAATCATTTCAGTAAACAAGATATTAGACTGAAACTAGAGGAAGATACTCAAGAGTTGTATTATGGGAATTCAGAAAAGAAACAAATTAAGCAGCTACTCTGCGCTAGGTGCTAATCGAGGCATATTCCCATTTATCATCTCAGTGAATTCTTACAACTATGCAAGTAAATATCTTTATTTTATAGGCAAAAAGTCAGATATTAAAACTTCCTCAGAGGAAGTAGGATTAGAACATACATCTGTCTAGTTTTAAAAACCATATTGTAAGATGTAAGTGGGTAGAAGAAAAACAGCCAGACCCAATTGTGAATTTGTGTTCTGTTAAGCAAAGTCAAGGCTGGAATGGGTGTTGCATCCCAGAATATTGGTCTTGAATTTTTAAAATTCCTTACTGCTAAGTTCAGGAATAGCTTTTGATGATGTGGGAACTCTGGTAATGTAGTGCCTAAGGCACTTGACTGCTAACCAGAAGGCTGGTAGTTCAAATCCACCAGCCACTCCTTGGAAGGAAGGTTGGGCAATCTACTTCCGTAGTGATACTGCCTTGGAAACCCAAGGAGGGGTCGCTATGAGTTGGGTCTGACTCGATGGCACATAACAACAACAACAACAACACTTGATGATGTAACAGGGGTGGAGCTAAAGATGGGGTTAGATAGTTGGAGTTGGGTAGAAGAAGGATGATGACCAGACAAGCACCAGCAAAGAACATTTTTAGGAGAACGTTAGTCTCATAGAACACTGGCCCTCAAGTACCAGGGCAACAATTGCTAGCCATGCTATTTCCATTAGAGGTGCTGACTTATGACAGCATCCTAGGCTATAATTTTATAGTTGAATACTTTGATGTTATTTTTCTTTCCACTAATGCTCCATGACCTGATTTTATCCTCATTTGTCATAAGGATTATGCAATGTGGCATTCACATTGTGAGTGTGAGTCAGGGCATTTCCCAGTCATAACTGTGTCCAGAAACATCAGCTTCTGTCACACCAGAAATCACATTTCCTTACGGTGAGGGGGATGGAGATGTACCTCCATTTGCTGCCTGTCATTAGACCCAGTGCTTTTGGGTGCATATGTTTTGCTGAGCATCTAAATCACTCTGTGGGAAATGTATCCCTGTATCCTGGAAATAAGAGAAGAACAGAATTTTTCCTGGCTGATCTTCACAGTTGGTACCAATATAGAATAACTCTTTACTAGCTTAAATGTTAAGTGAAGGTGTCTGCTTCAGGAAGACTGATTCTTAGTTTGAGAATGTGACTTTCTTAATGATTGAAATGAATTTGATACTAATGATTTCTGGGTCACCAGGGTAATTCTGTATCTTTCTATTTTAGGATTTTTTTTTTTTTCAAAATAGAAACATAATAGTGGCATTCTTTAATAAAGTTTCCAATTCTGAGACATAGTAGTCTGACCTAGCCTATGTAGGATTGGGGTTCATAGAGTGGGGCCATGAATGGTAAGGGATACCTGAGAAAACGGAACGTGGATCCGTTGCCAGGAGTGACCTTTAAAAGATTATCAGTCCATGGAAATAGTGGGATAGGAATCAGCATGCTAGCCCAAAAACTGGAATATAAAAAGGAAACTGTGTTTCTGAAAGTGCAGATGCAATGGTAAATCAATCTTTTGGACCAAAGCAGGAAGGGATAACTTCAGAAGGAGCACAGACTTAGAAACAAGATTGTCACAAGGTGGTTAGGGAACAAAATTGCTTGAAATGCAAATCTCCACTTATGTGTGAGCAGATGTGCTTTCTGGAGCTGGGAGTTTGTCCTTAAAAGAACCAGTCCTGTACAACAAGTACCTTGCCAAATTTGAGATTAACTTCAGCATTGAAGGAGCAAACACAATTTGCAAAATCTAAATGTTCATAGATTGGGGAGACTTCAATTTCCAGGAAAGGATTTTTCTTTATTTGATATTTTTAAGTATTAACCAGATATTAGACAATATGCAGCCTTAAAGGGTTAAGTGGGATTTCTGAAAGCATAGCACAATTGCTGAGTGTCTTCTGGAAAAACAAGAAGAAATTTAGCTAAGGATTGAAGTCAGATTCACACACTCTCTCTCTCTGACCTTTAAAAAACAGGGTAATAAATCTCTCTCCTTTTTTACAAAATTATCTCAGCTTTGCAAGGGATGGGTGCAAATGCTTTATCCATTTGAAGGGAAGTTTATCTAAGCACCATAGTGCATGATTCTGTTACAGCCTGCTTGATTTAAGCTCTGATTGTGCCTAAAACTCTTAGTTCTGCTTTACATTTAGTAAAAGGTCTCTTACAGTTCTGTTCTACCTCCCGATCATTCATACTTCCTTTCCACCTTACAGAGAATGATAGACTTTTATTAGCCCAGATTTCATACAGTATAGTGAGGTCATTCATTTTTCTCTTATTTTACAAGAGAACTGCACTGATGTTTGCAAGTACTGATGTTTTCAAGCTGGCCAAACAGCTAGAACTATATATGATGCCGTGATAGGCAGGACATGGAGCAGGGAGAACTTGCCCTTCTTGCTGCCCATAAAACTCAACTCACTTTTCTCTCTCTCACCTCTCTATACATGTAAGTATGTCAGTTAGCATGCACAAATATGCACAAAACGCAGGATAGGATTAAAAACTAAAACACATACACACACAAACCAAACTCACAGCCACTGAGTTTATTCAGGCTCATAGTGACCCACATTGGGTTTCTGAGGCAGTAAATCAGATGTCTATTGCCCCATCTTTTTTCTGTGGAGTTGCTGGTGGGTTTGAACTGCCAACCTTCTGGTTAGCAGCAGTCCAATGCCTTAGGCACTGTACCACTAGAACTCCTTCAGGATAGGATTGTGAATTAATAATTCAAATCCATTCATTTCAATGAATATATATTTTGGGCAAGTTCTGCCTTTGTGGATTGTTTCTAAACATTATTATTTTTTCCTCCTGTTTTTGTCTTTCCTTCTTACTTTAAGAAGATAGCTTTTGTTGCTTGCTTCAAGGGGTTTTGCAGAGCAGAAAGCAGAAACTCTTTGAAAGCAATTCTCTTCTGTTTTTCTGAAAGACTACTTTTGAAGAGTGAGCACATGAAGAGTGCTCATGAAGAGTGGGAAGTGGGGAGAGGGGAACATTTTCAAGGACTCTGAGAAAGGATGGAGAGTCCTCAGACAGAGGTAGGGTGAAGGCTTCTGGATATATAAGTAGAATAACGCTGCCCTTCATTGGCAGCACCCGCAGGGTGGTGGCAGGACTCCAAGTGCTCCCAGGTCATGGATTTCCCACTATAACATTCCCAGGCTCCACCCATGGTAAAGCAGAAGTGGGCTATGTAAAGACAATATGAGAATGGAAAATAGACTTCTCAGTGGTAATCAGTGTTAATCTAAGACAGGATTGGCCTCTGTAGTTCCTTGGGACAGAATAAGATACCCATCCAGACTTCTTTTCATGACACTAAGGAAAAGGGGACAGACCCCAACAATACTGAACCAGAAAACCAAACTCACTGCCATTGAGTCAGATCCAACTCATAGCAACCCCTCCTTGGATTTCTGAGGCAATATCACTATAGAAGTAGATTGCCCAACCTTCTTTCTGAGGAGTGGCTGGTGGGTTTGAACCTCCAGCCTTCTGGTTAACAGTCAAATGGCTTAGGCACTATGCCACCAGAGCTCCTCCCAAAATACTTGTTGTTGTTGTTGTTATGTGCCGTCGAGTCGGCCCCGACTCATAGCGACCCCTCCTTGGGTTTCCGAGGCAGTATCACTACGGAAGTAGGATTGCCCAACCTTCCTTCCGAGGAGTGGCTGGTGGGTTTGAACCGCCAGCCGTCTGGTTAGCAGGCAAGTGTCGTAGCCACTATGCTACCATAATTTTCTTCAGATCTATGGGATTGGGATTCAAGTTGATTAAACAGGAGTTGGATTTAATGAGACAGAGAGGAAAAGAATGAGAATGATTTCAAAATTTCTGGCTTGACCAATAGGGCAGACAAAGGGGAACTTAAGCAGTTAAGAAACACTCTGGTAGCATAGTGCCTAAAGCATTTGACTGCTAACCAGAAGGCTGGTGGTTCAAACCCACTGCCCACTCCTTGGAAAGAAGATGGGGCAATCTACTTCCGTAGTCATGCTGCCTCAGAAACCCAAGGAGGGGTTGCTATAAGTAGGGTCCGACTCGATGGCACATAACTACAACAACAACAATTAAAGAGTACATTTTGAATTTTTGAGCACAATGAGTTTGATATGCTTTGGAGACATCTAAGCTTTTATGTGGATGTTAAAACAAATTATATAATTGAACATAGTAATAATAATTCATTATTAGACTAAAGGTGATTATTAACAACAGTACCTGCCCTTTCCCCTCCAAAAAAAAAAATTTTTTTTTTTTTTGTACATTTGAGTATGTGAAATATGATTTCTACCTTATATGATTCCAGCACAGGAGACAGATACTAAGCAAGTAATTATTGTTGTGAATTTTATTCTTGAAGGAAGAATTCAGATACTTTGGAGACAGAACTGGGAGCCTAGTTGGGAGTGTGTTTAAGGGTAGGATGGTGGGAGGGGTTATTCCTTGAAGGAGTAACATTTTAGCCATTATCTGCAGGATAATAGCTTGGCAAAGCAGACACAGATGGGTTGGAGAGTGTAACAGGCAGTGAAAAATATGTGGAGATGTTCTGAAGTAGAAAAGAACTTGAATAAGCCAAGGCATGAGAACAAGGGGGAGAAAATGGTTAGTAAAGAGGACAAAAGGGAGAGATGCTTTAGTCATGTCAGGACCAATAGACTATATCCAACAATGGTCATAAGACATATGGGAAGTCACTGAAGGAATTTAAGTAGAGGAGTGGAATAAAAGATTTGAGAGTTTCTAATATTAACTTTGGCTGAAGGTTTGAAAATAAACAGTGACAAGGAAGACTTCGAGGACCAATTAGTAGTTCTTGCAGTAGTAAGACATTATAATTGGTTGGAATAGCGTTTGGCAGAAAGGATGTTAGGAAGTTGATAATTAAGTTATTTTTAGGAGATTTAATGAATAGAACCTGATAACTAATGTTGGGGGTAGGGAGCATGAGACAGAGAGGAAAAGAATGAGAATGATTTCAAAATTTCTGGCTTGACCAATAGGGCAGACAAAGGGGAATTTAGCAATTAAGAAACACTAATTGAAGAGCACATTTTGGGTTTTTGAGCACAATGAGTTTGATATGCTTTGGAGACTTCTAAGCTTTTATGTGGATGTTAAAACAATCATATTATTGAGCATAGTAATAATAATTCATTATCAGACTAAAGGTGATTATAATGACTACTTTGATAATGATAGATTAAAGGTAGATAATTTTATTCCATTAAGTACATTAAAAATAAATTTTAGAAAAGAAATTAAAATAAACATATCATGAGTATTGTTGGCAAAGTCAAACTGTTGACCAAAAAACCTGGCCAAATGATTTTGACACAATTGAAATTTGTACAGAACTGTTTCAGATTTCTATATGGCAGGAAGAAGCTGGTGGAAGAAACAGCCTGAATTAACTAACACAAAACTGAAACTGAAGGTCACCAACTGATAAGATATTAAGTTCTCCCTTAATTTCTGAAGTGTTGGGCTCAGAAATTATTAACATGAACAGGGAGGATCTCATTGAGCTACCATGAGAATAGCTAGGACTGCGCACTTCCACAGTGTTGACCCTTCTTATCACATCTACCTTCAGGAACTATGAACCAAATGAATATATGTGTGAGTATTGGGTACACAGGTCCTTGTATTTTTGAATTCTAATAATAGTGATCTGTACCTATGCTTGCCACCTCTCTTCCCTCTACCTCCTAAAGGCTATTCTTGCAAAACTAGCTATATGGCTTCTGGCAGAAACTTTATCATGAAAAGTTTACCGCATATTGAAGAATTCAGTCAGTTTCTAGCCAGTTTTTTCTTTCTTTCATGTAAGGAATCAGAGCAGAGGTTGCATGTTTGCAGAACCATGGATTTTCTTCAAAAGAAAAAGAAATAGAATAGATGCTTCAGTAAACAAAACAGGTAACCAATGAAAAATTATTTGTAGGTTTGGGGTCTCCTTGTCAAATGGTTAATGAAAGACAATGTGAGAAGTCAGGCATGGGCGCCAAGGGATTCAGCGAGGTCTGTTTTTTCAAAGTAACTTGTACTTTTCCTAATGATATTTATCTTGTAGTCTAATTAAATGTCAAATTCTAGAGAATTTGAAGACATTCTTCTTAGATCATCAGTATAAGCTAAAAACACCAGGTACTAAAAACCAAAACCAATTGCCACTGAGTCAATTCTGACTCATAACAACCCTACAGGACAGAGTAGAACCATCCCACAGTTTCCAAGGCTGTAATCTTTACAGAAGTAGATTGCTACATCTTTTTCCTCTGGAATAGCTGGGGGGTTCAAACTGCCAGCTTTTCAGTTAACAGCCAAGTGTGCTTAACCACTACACCTCTAGGACTCCTTGTAAATACCTGGTAGGAAAGAGTTAAATTTAAGTGCCCATCCCAGCCATCAGTATTTTGGCAGAATTTGATTACAAGGCTGGTTGCAACAGTTGGGAAACATTTGGCGGGGGAACGTTTTGAAAAAGAAGTGAGGAAAAAAAGCCATGGAGAATGAAGCCTGTGTTCCTAGCATAAGGTCTTCCTTATGGCCTTGTGCCTGGAAACTCTCCCTTCCCATAAAACACCAGTGGAGCAAAAGGTCTCAGATCAAGGGAAATGAGTAGTGAGGTGCAGTCAAAAAAGGCTATGAGAATCTGTCAGATTGCTAATATGCAGCAGTCTAAGTAAGCAAGGAAATGACTGAGAGGCTAGACTGGTTCATCAATAGTAGTAGGAATGTACAGGAAGAACAGTGTTCTGCTCAGGATGGGGCCACGAGGGTCAGGTGGCTTGGCTGGGCTGTATCTATTCATTGAGTTGTGAAGATGAAATGGAACAACACTTCTGGGATATTTGCCTCATGGTAAATGGTCAATAGTATTATTACACTTATTAGTCAGAAAAAACCCAAACCAAACCCATTGAGATGGTTCTGACTCTTAATTACCCCCTTTGGGTTTCCAAGGCAGTAAAACTTTACAGAAATAGATTACCCCATCTTCCTTCTGCAGAGTGGCTGGTGGGTTTGGACCATCAACCTACTGGTTAGCAGTCAAATGCCTTAGGCACTGCACCACCAGAGCTGCTTATTAGTCAGGATAGTTAATAATTAACAAGGCCAGAAATGAAATATGACTAATAAGGAGTTTAAACTGTGGTCATATGGGGGAAAGTGCTTACAGTTCTTGTTGTTATTTGTTGTTATGTGCCATTGACTAGGACCCGACTCATAGCGACCCCTCCTTGGGTTTCTGAGGCAGTATCACTACAGAAGTAAATTGCCCAATCTTCCTTCCGAGGAGTGGCTGGTGGATTTGAACTGCCAGCCTTCTGGTTAGCGGTCAAATGCTTTAGGCGTTACACTACCAAAGCTCCTTACAGTTCTTAAGAAAATATTATGCTCTGGCACTTTGCTAGAAACTTTACACAAGTTATTTCCCTTGACACTCACATCGTGTATATGCAGAAATTCTATCATCTCCACAATACAGAGGGAAACAGACTCAGAAAAGTTAAAACAATTTGTTCAATGACACACAGCTAATTAGTGGTGGAGCCACATTTAAAAACTTTTCTGATTATATGTTTTTTTCCAAGGCTGTGCTTTCCCCACCCAAATTTTATTTTGTTGTTGTTGTTGAGAATATACAGAGTGAAACATACACCACTTCAACAGTTTCTACATGTACAATTTAATGACATTGATTACATTCTTTGAGTTGTGCAACCATTCTCACCCTCTTTTTCTGCGTTGTGCCTCCCTCATTAATATGAGCTCATGACTGCTAACCCGAAGGCTGGCGGTTCAAACCCACCAGCCACTCCTCAGAAGGAAGCTGGGGCAATCTACTTCCATAGTGATACTGCCTCGGAAACCCAAGGAGGGGTCGTTATGAGTCGGGTCCGACTCGATGGCACGTAACAACAACAACAACACCCCTGAAGGTTCCTATCTGATCTTTTGAGTTGCTTTTGTCAGTGACCATATCTTTCTCTCTCTATCCTTGGTGCCTTATACAATGCCTGGCATATAACATATGCTCATATATTTGTTGAATGAATTAATTGATTAAACCAAGTCCAGAATTGCATAGTGTAGCACATAAGTCTATGGAAACTGGTGGCAAAACACTGTGATAATCTGTTTGGATCAACCAGTTAAGCAGTGTTACATACACTAATTTGAGGGCATATTCACTCATGCACATCTTTGTGTCACTTCATACTGCCAATTCTAAAATTTAGGTAACAGTTTAAAATAATATGTCATATTATCTTTCAATAGGAATAAATATTTACAAAATTATTAAAATTTTGTGCTTTAGCATATTTAAATCTTTATACCTATACATGTAATTTGTAGATTTAAGAGGAACTCTGGTGGCATAGTGCCTAAGGCATTTGACTACTAACCAGAAGGCTGGAGGTCCAAACCCACCAGCCACTCCTCAGAAAGAAGATTGGGCAATCTACTTCTGTAGAGATACCACCTTGGAAACCCAAGGAGGGGTCATCACTATAACTTGACTTGATGGCAGGTTTTTTTTTTTTTGGACAATAGAAAGAAGCATTGCCTGGTCCTGATGATTGCTTGCATATTGGACCATTGTGATCCTTAGGGTTTTTACTGATATTTGGAAGTAGATTGTTCGGCCTTTCTTCCTAATCAGTCTTAGTCTGGAAGCTCTGTACAAACCTGGTCAGTATCACAACAACCTGTAACCCTCCATCATTAGATGAGTGGTGGCTGAGCATGAGTTCAATTGGCTGGGAATTGAATGTGTGTCTCCTGTGTGGAAGGTGAGAATTCTACCCTTGGATCACCACAGGAGCCTATCAAAACTATTATCCTTTTAAATGGGCAAAACTGCCCAGCATTTTGCTGATAACCTCAATTAGTTTAGATTTGAGTGTACAAATTGAATTAAGAAAGGAAATACTTAGTGTGCTGGGGAATAATATTGACATTACTGAGCCTCTTTGATGCTTTCATTATGCTAGGAAAAAATACTAATAGGGTCAAACAATGGAAAGCTCAATGAGATGAGAACAACTGAGGACAAGCTAATAATTAGTAGGAAAGGTAGGCTAGGGGTTGGGAAGCTGGGAAGTTGATATAAACTTCCATCTAATTTAGGATTTGGATTAAAGCACAAAGAAGCTCAAACCTGAGAATCATGCTGCCATCTGTGGCTCTGATGTGGCATTTGGAAGAACAAAAACACATGCTGGAAAATGACCAAGACAGAAAAATTCTGGAATCTCGGCACAGGATTTTCCTTCTGTGAATAAAAGGCTGTACTGCTTTGGAAACATTTGGATTCCTGTTATGCTTCATCTGTGCTGCAAAGCATCTATTTTTAACCATCGATGTTGCAATTGCTCCTAGGAGGAACCTTTGCGGATTAATCAGACATTATCTCAGTTTGTCTATGAGTTATATCTTTAAAAAATACAAATGCTGGTAGTTATTGATTATCTAACAGAAAGGAGAACAAGGGGAATAAAAAAATATTGTTTAAGTGGCATACTATGTACTGAGCTCTCAGATGTTTCCATATAAATTATTTTTTACCAAGAGGGAGTTCAAAGTATCAAGAGAGGTTGCAAGTTTTAGAGCACCTAAACTGAGAAGCAAAGCAAGAAGGGTCTGTAACTTTGAGCAGAAGAACATTTAGTGTTAAATGCATATTTGCATTTGTGCTTCATAGAAAGGCTTCTGGGAGGCTGATGAGGAGGGAAGACAATACAATTATTTTTTCAACTTTAAATTATCACCCTATTTTTTTCAAAAATCTTTTACATACATGATTCTGAGTTATATGGACAGAAATGATTACTTTTTCTCAGACATCAAAGGGAAATTATGCAATACCAAAATAAACTTAGTACCATTTTTCTATGAACTGCCAAGATTCTTTACAAGGGGGTTCCCTTCAATTAAACATCAGGGAATTTTTAATTTTCAAACCAGCCTCTTAGGCCGCAGGCATTGTTTAGACTGTGATAAACCTCAAGGAAAGTAAAGCCACTTCTCACAAACAGGTTTCCATCTTTCCTGTGTTACTTGTCCTGGTTCATTACTCCTCTCAACGGCAGAAGTTCTGAGTCTCATGGTGAAGGGAAAGAGTGTGGACTTCAGAGCTCAAAGCTGATTCCAGTGCTGGCTTTGTCTCTCATTAATTATAAGTTGTTGGCAAGTTACTGAACACTTCTGTACCTCATTTTTCTCATCTATAGAACAATTAATTAAATTGAACAAGATTCTCAGCAGTGCTAACTTCCTACACTTTTTTCCATTCCTTGCAAAAAGCATTGTCATAATATGAGGGCTCCTTCAGGTGTTATGCTCATATAGAGTCAGCTTCTATTTCCATCCACAGTCTCTACTTTTAGTAACAGCACTCTTCTTTTGAGGAAAATCACCTACTATAACCAATGGGCTGAAACACAGCAACCATTGTGAGAATGGTGCAAGACTGGGCAATGTTTCATTCTGTTGTACATAAGGTTGCTCTAAATTGGAACCAAATTGACAGTACCCAATAACAAACATTTGAGATGGGATCCAAGCCTAAGAACATCATATGAGTAGTTCCTTTGGCCAGTGTTTGGTTCAGGAGACACGATTTTGTCCTTTAGCACTTTCAGAGGTGGGGTCACAGGCAGATGGGATGATGTGGCCTGCAAGAGTCTTTCCTCACCGAGAAGCCTGACCCTGAAGCTCATGGATGGAAGTAGAGCCAAGATAATGGGTCTTGATAATTTTATTTGTGCTCCTGCACCCAATATAGGAGCTCTGGTAGCATAGTGGCTAAAGCACTTGACTGCTAACCGGAAGGCTGGTGGTTCAAACCCACCAGCCACTCCTCGGAAGGAAGGTTGGTCAATCCTACTTCCGTAGTGATACTGCTTCGGAAACCCAAGGAGGGGTTGCTATGAGTCAGGGTCGACTCGAGGGCACATAACAACAAAACCAACAAGCACCCAATATACCTACCCCTGGATTTTCAAAAACCAAACCAGCTAGTTAATTATCTTTTCTTGCTTTAATCAGTTTCAGTTGGTTTTTGATACTTTCAACTGCCAATATCCTCCTGTCTGGCTGTTATACTGTGGTGGCTTGCTTGTTGCTGTGATACAGGAAATCATGCCACTGATATTTCAAATACCAGCAGGGTCATCCATAGTGGACAGGTTTCAATGATGCTTCCAGACTAAGACGTGTTAGGAGGGAAGAGCCTGGTGGTCTACTTCCAAAAGCTAATCAATGAAAATCTATGGAAAACAACAGTTCGAGATAGTGCTGGAGGATGAGGTCCTCAGATTGGAAGACACTCAAAATATGACTGAGGAAGACCTTAATGACATAAACAGAGTAAAACCTTTGGGACCTTCTTTTGCTGATGTGGCACAACTCAGAATGAGAAGTAATTGGAATGCGAGGTGTATAATGTATCAATCAAGGAAAATAGGAAGTTGTCAAAAATGAAATAGAACCCTTGAAGATTGATATCCTAGGCATTAATAAGCTGAAATGGGCTGGTATTGGCCATTTTGCATCTGACAATTAATGACTTACTACGCTAGGAAAAACAAATTGTAGAGGAATGGTAACCAAATTGTGACCAATCTTTAGAAAAGGACATCATATATGGTAAAATAGAGCAAAAAGAGGAAAACTTCAATGAGATGGATTGATACAATAGCTACAAAAATGGGCTCAAACATACCCACAATTGTGAGGATGGCACCAAAAAAACCAAAACCAAACTCAACTGCCATCGCTTCAGTTATGACTGAATCATAGCAACCCCATTTGGGTTTCCAGGGCTATAAATCTTTGTGGAAGCAGACTGCCTCATCTCTCTTCCCCAGAGCTGGTGAGTTCAAACCACTGATCTTTTGGTTACCAGCTAAATGCCTTAAGCACTCTATAACCAGAGCTCCTTCGAGGATGCTACATGACCAACCAAAGGTTTGTTCTGTTATACACAAGGACAAGTTTGAGCCATCCTGATAGCAACTAACAACAATGATAACAACTTTCAACTGAACAAAAAAGCTCCTCCCTCCCCAGGGTATAGCTCACTGTGTATGTGGAGGGAAGAGTAACATTATATTTGGAGTAGATGCCTGAGGCTTGAAATTCTCTATTGTCATTGTTTTTGTCTCACCTGTTGACTTTGACCTTTCTTACTTACTTCAGAGAGTGCATCTTGAAGCTCTTTCAGTTATATCAACAGATATTATACTGGACCCCTATTGATATGGTGCTAAGATATGGGGAAAGGGGAAATACTGTATAATATTATTATCAATTATCAGTATTTCAGTGAGTCTGTGTTCCTAGACTGTGACCTTCAGAAGGATTTCATAGCTTCCCCTCCTTTCCCTTAGATGAATTAGGAAGGCTAGAGGCGGCTGGGAAAGGAAAGATACCTTTTATTTCTAAATAAATAAGTAAAATAAATGTTGTAGCAAACACTGAAATTTTTGTTTTGGTACCTGTTTTTCAGCCTTAACCTAGTGTCACTTAACAAAGGACATATGTGAGAGGTGAAATTTTTGCACTACTCAGGGTTTGTTTTGCTTTCTATTGTCTCCAATTCCTTAGCTAAGGATCCTTGATATAATCAAAGGATTAAGGGAATGCTTTGTGTAAGTCTTAACATTGCTTTACATTATATCTGAGGATAGGATATGTCAACTGATAAGCCCCAAACCACACAGTTAATTCGTGGTATAATAATTCTGGTTTTTGGATTCCAACTAGGATGATCAACCATTCTGGTTTTTATGACACTTGGGGTTTTCCTGGGACATAGGACTTTCAGTACTCAAACCGAAAGCCTCTGGTAAAACAGAACAAATTGGTCACCAGCAGGATAATTAAAAATCTTTACTTTAAAACCAAGATTAAAAAAAAAAAAAAAAAAAGAAGAAGAAGAATTTTCTCCTTTGAAGTTATTATCTTTGTGCTGACTACTTAGGGCATGCCTATGCATATAATGTGGCAGATAACAGGAGATCAATTTGCTGGCAAACAGTTTATAAATTACTTCATTATTCATAACAGAGTCATCTAAGATTTCTATCTGTCTGACTAAACCAAACAATAAAACAGACAGAATTCTTTCTTGCCATGGGAACTGCATAAATGCTAAGCATATCTGCCTACCGGCAACCTACGCTTGAGTGGGAGTTTGACGCCAACTGTGAGTAAAGATTTCTGTCTATGTTACCATCAGAATCAAGAGTGGGAGGAAACAGGATGGAGTTAGAGAGAAAAGAGCTTGGCACAGTCAGATGTGGGAATAGCTCATCCTGCCTGTACTGTCACCTCCACTGCAAGAGAATTGTAGTTTCCTAGCTGGAGTAAGGGATCGAGGTCACTGCTATGTTCTAGAACCAAAGTCCAGTTATTTATCAAAAGGTATATATTCCTAAAACTCACAAAGTCTGGAGAAGTATTAAGAGTAGAGTTGCTGGGTGTTCTAAGCTATTTGTTTGAGCTGGTCACTGTGATCTGTGACATCATCAGTATCACGACCCTTGACACGAGTGCTTCGATTCTTACAATTGGGATTAAAGCCTCAATCCCAAAACTCAAGTTATAGTTAGTGTAACCTACCTTGTCTCTTACTTCCCTTTAACCTGGGACGGAGGCAGTGTTTTTCTAGAGTTTCTTCTTCAAAGGGACTAAAATCTTGCCCCCGATTCCCACCAAATTGCTCTAGGCCCTCTATACAAAGACTGACATTATCTACCATTGTTGACTACAGCTTGAACTTCAGCATCTCTGGAGTCCTGTGACAATTTGCCTAAAATCTAGTTAGAGATGGCTCTATTGCTTATGCACTGTAATGGACCTGGCCTGCTGAACCTCTCTTCTCCCACTCTGCTGGTCAGAAGGTCAGGCTGATGTCAGGCTAAATCCGGGCAGGTACCTCATGGCTGAGTGTGCTGCTGTGGGAAGCTACAGCACAGATGTAGGAAGTGGTGTCCTGAAAGTTTGCCGAAGGTTAGTGATTGGACCATCAATCCAAGTAGCTTAATGGAGAGTCAGACCTAATAGTTGTAGGCAAAATAGGAGCCAGGAAATCAGGGAAGTCTTGGAATAAGGAGTAGTGGAACTGTTAAATGGGAAGCAACTGAGAGAAAATGTGGAAAGGTTGGTGAGCAGATATCCACTATGGTTTTTATTCAAGCATGATGATGGCACAAACCCATGAAGGATATTAAATTACTTAAAGGGCTGTAATGAAATGGCCACTGGCCTGACCTAACAGGCAGATCTATTGCCACATTCTGCATTTTCCTGACAAGTACTCTTGCTGTGAATCAACTGCAAACCAATTATAAAGTTATGATTCAAGTAATTTCTTTGCCATGTGCCAATACTTTGACTCCTGTCTCATCTAGATAGAGTTCTATTACTGAACCTTTATATAGATTAATTTTGAATATTTAGAGAATAATTTTATAGATGAGTTTTTCTCTGTTATTGGATCATGAGTAATTATATAATGATTAGGCAACTACTAGGGGGAAATATTCTAAGCTGGTAATTGCCATGTTGGGGAAGAAAAATGGAGACTGCTTTTGTTCAAAAAAATCAATATTTCACATTTTTACTTTTTGAGGTAATAAATGACCACTGAACATTTTGTTTCAATAATGTTTATCCTTGCAACAGGGGTTTCCAACTTGTTCAGAGGTAAGATAGAATCTTTACCTCATGGTCATTGCAGTTTGGATGGATTTTGCTGGTAGAAAAGTTCTTTTACTGAAATATCAAATCTAGCCACCACCTGTACTCTGCTGGAAATGTCACTAAGGTTTGTGTTTGTCAGGGCTGGTGGCTTTTCTCCAATGAACCACCATTTCAGGGACATCTCTCTCTCCCACTTTGGGGAGAATATTCTGCATATGCAGTCAAGATGAGCCTGTTATTTTGAAACAGTGCCTCTGGGAGTCTCTGCTGTATCAGAGGAAGCATTTTCTGATATGGCACCTTAGTTTATATTCAGAATTTTTCTAGAAAATACAAAAGCACAGCCTTTTGAGGCTCTCTCTTTCAGAAATTCATTTCATCCTTTTTTTTTTTTTTTTTTTAAATTTTGGAATGGAGTTAATGTGTTAGCCCTTGTAGGACCAATACACATAAAGAGATTTAGGAATAGGGCAAATAAGATTTTTTTTTGTGTGTGAGTGTTTTTTATTTGTTGACTTAAGGATGATGCCCATCCCCAGTCACCTCTGGGAGTGAGTGTGGTAATTCAGAATTTTGCCTTCCCTCTCTCTCTTCATTTATAACTACAAATAGACAAAACAGATATTAAAATAAAGAATTATTTGAAACAATTTGAATCTTTCATCTTAGAATATATTATCTCATAACTAAGAGTTAATAGAATGGATCCAATCAGTGTGTTTGAAAAGAGCTGATCACATCTCTACAAAGATTGTACTAGTGAACACTTATGTGGTGCTTAATTTGTGCTTGGCATTGGTCTAAGCACTTTGCATATCATCTAATTATTTCAACAATCGTATGAAGTAGATGATCACTGTCTTATTATTATTCTAAATTTACACATAAGAGAAATGAGGTGTGGAGGGATTAGACTACTTGCCCAAAGTCACACACATACAGTTAGTTGGAGCTGAGATGTCAACCCAGGCAGACCAACTCTAGACTCCATTTAGACAATGCTAGAGGGCTGAAATTGACCACGAAGGGGCTAGGCATTTATATAGTTCACTGTTCTACATAAATCAAAATTTTATTTTCTATGTACATTCAAGGGAGCTCTGGAGGCATAGTGCCTAAAGCATTGGACTGCTAACCAGAAGATTCCCATTGATTTTGGACAGGTTGTCCCTGTTGACAGTCACACCAGTGGGAATCATTAAACAAATGACAGGAGGATGATTACATTTATTGATGGGATGAGATTGAGGCTTTAGTATCATCAGTTTTGTTTGGTTCCCATGGACCTTTTGATCATAAGGATGTGCTTTGGCCAGCTAATTTTGCAATTACTTCCTCAATGACTCTGATGATCTCTTCTCTTTGTGAATCATCTCTAATCCACAAGATTGTACCAGAATGCTGATGGTTGCAGCCACAAAAGCAGAATGTCCCAACTCCTCTAGCTCATAATTCTACCAGTGCCCAGATTGTCTGAGTCTCCTATTCCTGCCAATTGTTTTTGTTTCCGTTATAAAGGTCCTGATCTTTATTCTTCACTGGCACATACTCTCTGCTACCTGAAATACGTTTCTGGCCTCCTCAAGCCTTGCTTGCTAGAAGAATGAACAAATTTGTCTTGGATGAAGGACAGCCAGAATACTCTGTTAAGGTGAGAATGGCCAGACTTTGTCTCTCGTACTTTACTCACATTGTCAGAAGGGACCAGACCATGGAGAAGGATATCATTCTGGGTAAAGTGAAAAAGAGGAAGGCTCTCAATCAGATGGATTGACACTATGGCTGCGAGGAAGGACTCAATCATGGCAACAATTGTGAGGATGGTGCAGGCCTAGGTAGTGTTTTGTTCTGTTGTACACAGGGTCATTATGAGTTGAAACCAACTCGATGGCACCTAGCAACAGCAGCAAGCTTTGCTAAAAACTTTCTCCTTCTAATTTTAAGATTTTTTCTCATTAGTCCTTTTTGCCTATTCTCTGTAATTATTCTTTTCAATACTCTCAATCAGTTTCACCTCTTCTTTGGGTCTTTCCAGGTATCTCAATGAGCTCTTATTTCTCCATGAATTATATACTTAATTTCTTCTGTCAGAACAATTCTCATCATTTTTCATCCCATTTATTAAAAGAGTTCTTGAGCATAAATGTTTATAACCAAAATCTAGGCTTCTCTTTATCTCCCCATTCTTCTCAAAGCACCCAGCCCATCTTACTAGAGGTACTTCTGAGCACAATAAAAAGAATAGTGAACTTTATGTGTGATAGACATATTAATCCTTAATCATCCTTGCAACAACTTTCTGAGGTGGGAACTCTTATTATTCTCAGTTTACAGAGAATAAAACTGAAGATCAGAGAGGCAAAATAAGTTGCTCAAGGTCACATAGTCAGTAAGTAGTAGAGCTTGGTACAGGATGTAGATAAGGTGAATCCAAAGTCCATACTTTTAACCCCTACATTCTATGATCCTTTAAAAGACAGTAACATGACTACCTAGCTTCTATCATCCCATTCCAGCAAATAATATAGTCTCTGTGTCATTTGATGAAGTTCCTGTGTAGCACAAGTGGTTCATCACTAGTCTATAAGTGTCTAGAAAGGTTAGTGGTTCAAAACCACCCAGAGGCACCTCAAAAGAAAGGTCTGGCAATCATTCAAACAGAATAAGGGGATACTGCATGGTTGAAAATCAGGAAAGGTATGAGTCAAGATTGTATCCTTTTACCATACTTATTCAATTAGTATGTTGAACAAATAATCTGACAAGTTAGACTATATGAAGAAGAATGTGGCATCAGGATAGGAGGAAGACTAATTAACAACCTGCAATATGCAGATGGCACAAAATTACATGGTGAAAGTAAAGAAGATTTAAAGTCCTTACTGTTGAAGATCAAAGACTACAGCCTTCAGTATGGATTACAACTCAGCATAAAGAAAACAAAAATCCTCACAGTTGGGCCAATAAGCAACATCATGATAAATGGAGACAATATAGAAATTGTCAAGAATTTCATTTTACTTTAATTCACAACCAACACCCATGGAAGCAGCAGAAGTCAAGGAAACAAATGATGTATTTCAATGAGCAAATCTGTGGCAAAAGATCCCTTTATATGTTAAAAAGCAAAGATGTCATTTTCAAAACTAAGTTTAACCTGACTGAAGCCAAAGTATTTTCAATTGCCTTATATGTATGCAAAAGCTGAACAATGAATAAGGGAGAGTAAAGAATTTGTGATTTGAGTTGTGGTGTTGGCAAAGAATATTGAATATAGTTTGGACTGCCTGGGGAATGAACAAATCTGTCTTGGAAGAAGTACAGACAAAATTCTCCTTAGAAGCAAGGTAGGTAAGACTTCGTTCATCTCACTTACTTTTGGACATATTATCAGGAAGCACTAGTCACTGGAGAAGGACATCATGCTTGGTAAAATAGAGGGTCAGCAAAAAAGAGGAAGACCCCTAACTAGATAGATTGACATAGTGGCTGTAACAATAGTAGCCAGTTGTGAGATTGGAACAGGACCAGCAGTTTCATTCAGTTGTACATAGGGTTGCAATGAATCAGTAGTGACTCCACAGCACCTAACAACTACAACTCATCAGGTTTGATTAATATAATGCCATCATTATATTGTGTTAATATAACACTCTGCAGAAAGTTCCAATGGTCTAGGACCCTTCAGATTATATTGTGGAAAAAATGTCAGGAGAGGTAACATAGCCCTGGAGCAAGGCTGTTAATATTTACTGTCTGCATCAAATTACTGCAAACTGCTTCTTACCCTCCTTCTTGGTGGATATTGAATAGAACACATGCAGAAAATCAATAGGCACATATGACATACATTAATTTGTTTTAGAAAATATTCCAGGTCTAGTATAGCATCTGTAACTGAGGTTACCAACGGTTATATTTGTGTCAGTCTACTGTCATCCACCATGATTCATCTGTTTTTTTGTTGAAAATTGCCATCAAGTCAATTCCATCTTATGGCAATCCCATGTATGCCAAAGTAGAACCATGCTCCATAGAGTTTTCAATGGCTGAATATTTTATGTGTATCACTGATGTATGTTAGAAGTGTATCTCCGAGGTGCTGCTGGGC
Organism: Orycteropus afer afer; assembly: GCF_000298275.1. NCBI lineage: Eukaryota > Metazoa > Chordata > Mammalia > Tubulidentata > Orycteropodidae > Orycteropus > Orycteropus afer. The sequence goes on along the minus strand of NW_006921620.1, from coordinate 14,287,899 downwards.
GGACTCAAATTAATGAGCACTTATTATGAGACAAGGAACCTTGGTGGCTTAATAGTTAAATGCTCAACTGCTAACCGAAAGATCAGTGGTTCCAACCCATCAGCCACTTTGTGGCAGAAGGATGTGACAGTCTGCTTCCATAAAGATTATAGCCTTGAAAACCCTATGGAACAGTTCTATTCTGTCCTATAATGGCCTCTGTGAGTTTGCACATTGTCTTGAAGGAAATGGGATTCTTATAATATAGGCACTTTATTTACATTTTTCTCATTTAATAATTTCTATAATTCAATGAGTTGGGTTCTGTTACAGTGCCCATTTTACATTTTAGAATACTGAAGTTTTAAAAAGTTAAGTAAGTTGTTCCAATTCTGATACCAAGCTTGTTAGTGGTGGAACTAGAATTTGAATGCTCTAAACTGAAGCCCATAAGCCCTACTTATTGTCTCTCTATGGCAGCATTGTGCTGTAGTGGAGGTTGCAGTAATTCAAGTTTGTCATGATTGGAGTGGGAATGAAGACATTTAGGTTGGGTAGGAAGAAAGAAGAAGAAATAGAAATTGAATGCTGGGTTCATAGACAAGGAGATTTCAGGCTTTTCCTGAGGATTACTAATAAAGAGTGAATCCTTTTGGTATTAAACTATGGAAGAAGATAGGAATATAAGGGAGAGTTGGTGATCAGAATTATCCTATCCTAAAAGGGATTGTCAACTTAACTAAACATTCTATAGATTTTGTAGATCTGATGCACAGAAATAGAAAACATTTATGAGAATGGCATATTGAGAAGGCGGAGAAGGTTTTTTTTTTTATTACCCATGTCTGTCCAGGGGAGCTCTGGTGGTGTAGTGCCTAAGGCATTTGACTGATAACCAGAAGGTTGGAAATTCAAACCCACCAGCCACCCCTTGGAAGGGTGATTGGGCAATCTATTTCCGTAGTGATACTGCCTTGGAAACCCAAGGAGGGGTCGCTATGAGTCAGAAATAACTCGATGGCACATAACAACAACATAACAACAGCAACCATCTGTCGAGTTGATTCCAACTTGTAGCAACTTTGTGTGTGTCCCAAAGTAGTATTGTGCTCCATAGGGTTTTCAATGATGGACTTTTTGGAAGTGAATCTCCAGAACTTTTGTTCAGACATCTCTGGGTAGATGTGAACCTCCAACATCATAAGTAGCAGCTGAACATCTAACAGGGGACTCCTTTTCCTTATTAGCACTTCTCTTTTCTGCCTAACCATCTGCCAGGATTTTAACATAAATCTTAGTTGTTCAACACTAATATTTTCCATTTGTTTTGAAGTAGGGATAGCTGAGGTGGTGTTTAAATGTAAACACAGTGGTGAGAAATATGGTTTTCACATAATATAAACATATTGTAAGGTACTGTTTTCCTTTTTTTGAAGTACTTTTTGGAATGTTATATTAAATAAAAATAATGGAAATTAAATACATCACTCACAACCATCATAAAATAGATTACTTAATATGTTTTCCCTTTCAGTTCTTATTAACACATATACATCATTTTTACACAATTGTAATAGATGGATATAATTTTTTTTTCTTCTTTACCCATTAACATATGAGTATTTTCCTATGTAGCTAGTTTTGTAAATTAACAGTTTAATGGCAGTGTATACTTCATAGAGTAATTGTAGCAAAATTTATTTAACTATTTCCATACCACTGATCATTTAGGTTGTTTCTAATTCATTACAGACATAAAATATGAGTAATAAGCAAAGAAAATGTGAAGTCTGGGTAATCCAGGTTTCAGTCATGACTTTACTATTTATAAAGTAGGGAACTCTGGGTTAGGAATTTAGCTTTCCTATTCAACAGTGTAATGTATTCATAGTTATCTGCCAAGTTACAAATTTTGTTTGGTGCTGGGTCATTTTGGAACACAAGAAAGGTGTACACTCCCTGCACAAATATGTAGCTAATAATTTAGTGTCTTAAAGTGTTGGTAATAATAATATCTATCTCACAAGATTGTTGTGAGGAATAAAAGAATTAACAACTATAAAGTGCTAAGCATGGTGCCTGGCATATATGGTTGTTGTTAGGTGCCATCAAGTCAGTTCCAACTCATATCAATTTTATGTACAACAAAACAAACCACTACCTGGTCTTACATGATCCTCACAGTTGTTGCTGTGTTTGAACCTATTGTTGAAGCCACTATGCCAGTCCAACTTGCTCTGGATCTTTTTGCTTATCTTCTACTTTGCCAAGCATGATGTACTTCTTCAGAGATTGGTCCCTCCTGAGAACATGTCCAAGGTATGTGAGACAGTGGACTTCCAGTAAGATGGTGGAATAGGCAGACAAGCTACACAGACCCCCTTCAACAAAGAAAAGAGAAAGCAAGTGACACATATACAGAAGATAATCCTGGACCCTGAACTTTGAAAGGAAGGATACAGAAATGGATTAAACACCAACTAGTAGAAGAACCTAAGAGCTCTGGTAGCATAGTGCCTAAGGCACTTGACTGCTAACCAGAAGGCTGGTGGTTCAAACCCACCAGCCACTCCTCAGAAGGAAGGTTGGGCAATCCTACTTCCATAGTGATACTGCCTCGGAAACCCAAGGAGGGGTCACTATGAGTCGGGGCCGACTCGACGGCATATAACAACAACAACAATAAGTAGAAGAACCTAGATGAGAAGAGTGACTAAGGGGAAAAAAGGAGCTGTGGACTGTCAGCTATCCTGACAACACAGCCGGCCTGAATATTTCCAAGTGCAGTTAGGAACTGAGAATTAACCTAAAAATCAGCCCTGCTTGCCAAGGACAACTGCACCAGTGGCTGATGACTAAAAGGGGAAACAACAAAGAAGGAAACAAACTGAGCTGTGCAGTTTTGGCTTTCGGGAGGGTGCAGCCATGTTTATAAGCAGTAACCATTTTGGATATTTAAAGCAACAGCATTCTCATTCAGATTCCAGGGACCTAAGAATAAGATCCACTTGCAAAGGACAGCAAGGACATATGGGAAGCTGATGACTGGAAAGGAGACAAGGGGTGAGTGCATAAGTGCTGCCAACTAGTGAATAAAGGAGCACAGTATCCTGCTTACCCAGATAACATCCAAACAAAACAAAGAAAATGAAAATCTTGGGTGAATCGCTCCAACATACAATCACCAATTATATATAAACAAAAAAAGGCACAGTGTCTCAGAGACAAAAGAGCATCACAGTCCACACAAAGAAGCAAGATAAAGTAGGAGAAACAGAGGGCCAGGATGCAGGCCCAAAACATATCCCTGAGGAAGAAGCAGCATTGGAACTCCCTGATAAGGAATTTGACAATATTTAGGTACCTTGAACAGATTGAAGGACAGATCAAGGAAAACACTGACAAAATTGAGGAAAACACAGAGTAAACCTTAGAACAATTTCGGAAGACAATCAAAGGACAAAATGACAAAATAAATGAAAAATTGGAAGTGATGCAAAATCTATGATAGAAATCTAGAAGATTAATACTAAATTTTCATAAATAGGTAGCATATTGAACGGCCAAAAGTGTAGAATTGAATCAATGGAGAACAGAATTAGTGAGATTGAAGACAAATACCTCAATACTTCTTTGGAAAGGGATCAATCAGAAAGAAGGTCAAAACAAAATGAAGAAAACATAAGGTTCATGTGGAATACCATCAAAAGAAGCAACCTATGTGTAATTGGAATTCCAGAAGAGGAAGAGACAAAACCACAGAGAAAATTGTCAAATGTTTGTTGGAAGATGCAGAAAAGGCATTTAATGAAATTCAACACCAATTCCTGATTAAAAACTCTCAGCAAAATGGAATAGAAGGGAAATTCCTCAACATGATAAAGGGCATATATGCAAAACCAACAGCCAACATTATTCTTAGTGGAGACAGACTGAGTTGTATTTAGATACCTTCACAGATTGAGAGACAGATCAAGGGAAACACTGACTAAACTGAAACCATTCCCCTTGCAAACAGAAAAAAGTCAAGTATGCCCTCTATCACCATTTCTATTCAACATTGTGTTGGAAGTCCTAGTTAGGGCAATAAGGCAAGAAATGGTAGTCAAAGGCATCTAAATTGGTAAGGGAGACATAAAACTATACCTATTGCAGATGATATGATGCTATACCTAGAAAATCCAAGATACTCAGTAAAAAACTACGGGAATTAATTGAGAGATTTAACACAGTGGCAGGATACAAGATCAACATCCAAAAATCAGTTGGATTCCTCTACACCAGAAAGAGATTGCTGAAAAAGAAATAAAGAAATCAATACCATTTACAATGTTGTTTTTGTTGTTATGTCCCATCAAGTCAGACCCGACTCATAGCGACCCCTCCTTGAGTTTCCAAGGTGGTATGACTATGGAAGTTGATTGCCCAATCTTCCTTCTGAGGAGTGGCTGGTGAGTTTGAATCTCCAGCCTTCTAGTTAGCAGTCAAGTGCCTTAGGCACTACACTACCAGAGCTTCTACCATTTACAATAGCTACCAAAAAATAAAATAGTTGGGAATAAATCTCACTAGAGACACAAAAGCCTGTACAAACAAAACTACAAAACACTAATTCAAGAAATTATAAGAGAAGAATTAATAAATTCTACATAAATTGAAGAACATATCATGCTCATGGATAGGAAGATTGAACATTGTGAAAATGTCAATGCTACTCAAAGCAATTTATACATTCAATACAATGACAATCTAGATGTCATCAACATTCTTTAAGGATATGGAAAAACCAATCACTAATTGTGTTAAGCTGGGTTCTCTAGAGAAGCAAAACAAGTAAATCTTACACACACACACACACACACATATACATAGAGAGAGAGAGAGAGAGAGAGAAAGAGAGAGAGAGAAATTTATTTTAGGAAAATGGCTCACACGCTTATAGAAGTTGACAAGTCCCAAGTTCTGGGATCGAACATCAAGCTGGAGGCTTTTCTTGACTTATGCAGCTGCAGGGGCTGACAAGTTCAAGGTTGGCAGGCAGTATACTGTCAGTTGACTCTAATGAATGACAAATCCAAGATCACCAGGCCGACTGGTGGATTGTTCGCTCATGGACAGTTGTAGGCAGTACAACAGGATCTCGATCCACAGAAGAGTGTCTCTTTTCCCCAGGATGTCCATAAATATATTGGAAGCAGACCACACCCCTAGGGAAACTCCCTTTCAATGGATTGGAGGCTCAAAACATATACATCATGGAAATAACCCACATCACAACTGCTTAAACCACTCAGAATTGTGGTCCAGCCAAGTAGACACACACTCCAAATATAACACTAATTTACATGGAAAGGAAAGAGACCTTGGATATGCAAATCACCATTGAAGAAGAAAAACAAAGTAGGAGGTCTCACACCCTGGATCTCAAAATCTACTATATAGCCACAGTACTCAAAACAGCCAATTCTGGCATAACAACAGACACATAGACCACTCACACTCACAGTCACTCACTGCTGACTCATAGCGACCTCTCCTTGGGTTTCCAAGGCAGTATCACTAGGGAAATAGATTGTCCAAGCTTTTTGCCAAGGAGTGACTGGTGTGTTTGAACCACCAGTCTTCTGGTTAGCTGTCAAATGCCTTAGGCACTACTCCACCAGAACTTCCAACACATATACTGGTGGAACATAATTAAGAACCCAGAAATAGATCCATTGACCTACGGTCAGCTGATTTTTGACAAATGGCTGAAATCTATTACATGGGGAAGAGATAGTCTCTTTAACAAACGGTGCTGGCAAAACTAGATATTTGCAGAGAAATGAAACAAGATCCATACCTCACACCATGCACAAAAACTAACTCCAGATGGATCAAAGATTTAAATATGAAACCTAGAAATATAAAGTTCCTCAAGGAAAAACTCAGGGCAATTTTAGGCCCCCTAATTTATGGTATAAATAGACTGTCAAACATAAACGAAAATACACAAACCACAGAAGATAAACTAGATGAATAGGACCTTCTAAATGTTAAATTTTTATGTGCTTCCAAAGACTTCTCAAAAAGAATCAAAAGAGAACCTACAAATTGGGGTAAAAAGTATGCAACAATGACATATCTGACAAGGGACTTAGCTCTAAAATTTATAGAAAACTCCAACACCTCAACAACGAAAAGATTAACAATGTACTTCAAAAATGGGCAGAAGACATAAATAGACACTTCACCGAAGAGAATAATCAGGTGGCCAACAAACATGTGAAGAAATAGTCACAATCGTTAGCCATTAGAGAGATGCAAATCAAAACAACAATGAGATACCATCTGGCCCCAGCACTAATAGTGAAGTTTGGCAAGACAGAAAATAACAAATGTTGATGAGGATGTGGAGAGATTGGGACTCTCCTGTACTGCTGGTGGAACTCTAAAATGATACAACCACTGTGGAAATCAGCGTGGTAATTCCTTACAAAGTTGGAATTAGAGATATTATTTGATCCAGCAATCCAGTTACTAGGTATATATCCTAAAGAAGTAAGAGCCAGCACAAGAGCAGACATATGCATACACAAGTTTGTCACAGTACTGTTTACAAGGGCCAAAAGATGGAAACAACCTAGGTACCCATCAACAGAGGAATGGATAACCAAACTGTGGTACATACAAACAATGGAATACTATGCAACACTAAAGAATAATGTAGAATCTGCAAAACACAGCAAAAACATGAATGAAGTTGGAGAACATTATGCTGAGTAAAATAAGTCAATCACAGAAGGACAAATATT
>NW_006921620.1:14265953-14280754 GCF_000298275.1 Orycteropus afer afer | reverse complement strand
TTTCTTGACTCCTGCTTCTATGGGTGTTGATTATGGATCCAAGTAAAATGAAATCCTTGACAACTTCAATATTTTCTATGTTTATCATGATATTTGTTGCTTTTCATCCAGTAGTGAGGACTTTTGTGTTCTTCATGCTGAGATGTAATCTATACTGAAGGCTATAGTCTTTTGTAGCCTGGCATATAGTACCAAAACCAAAAAACCCAAACTCAGTGCTGTCTAGTGGATTTGACTCATAGTGACCCCTCCTTGGGTTTTTGAGGTGGTATCTCTAAGGAAGTAGATTGTTATTATTGTTATTTCTTCAGTACTATTATAATTATTATTTATGCACATAAATTTCATCGATGCTACAAGTTTTCAGAGATTATGCACATACTGATTTTTTTAATTAAGCATAATTTAAGACATCTTGAAGTTACCTTAAGATAGTATTGGTTTGAAAGTCCAGTATAGTACTTTTTCAGTGGCAGCTGTAGAGGAAACTGCTAGTTTCATTTATTGAACACTTTGTGTGTATTGTCAGGCTCTGTATCAGGACCTGAGGATGAGCGGTAGGGGCCTGATCTCTCTCCTCAGGGAGCCACAAAGCTGGAAAACAAATAGGATTATGATGATCTCTGTTGTTCTTGATGTAAATCTACATGATCAATTTTCAATGTTAAGTATTCAAAGAATAAGAAAATCCTATTTTTTCTCATGGAAAACCTTAAAATCTATGATGCTAGAATATCACACTTCTAATAAATCAGTTCACCTTCTGAAGTTTGCTTAAGCCTACGTGACTGAATTATTATCATCATCTCGATGATGATAGCTCCCTTTCATCCCTCAGCATAGTCAAAACTTGAATTTTAACTACTAAATTATGAGTTTCCATTGCTATTATTCAAAGCCCAGAAAAATCAAGCCTATTAATGTAGCAGTTATCATGTAAATAGAAAAATTTTGTTACAATATAAATTTTGCTCATCTCCTTATGTGAGACTGTGTACAAGAAGTTATGAAGTTACTAACTAGTTGATATTGACCTTCTCTATCATCATCTCAATATCATCAGTCAGAACAAAGTTAGGGGCTGACTGTGGAACAGACCATCAATTGCTCATATGTGAGTTTAAGTTGAAGCTGATGAAAATTAAAACAAGTCTACAAGAGTCAAAATACAACCTTGAGTATATACCACCTAAATCTAGAGACCATCAGAAGAATACATTTGATGCACTGAACAGCAAAAACTGAAGACCAGATGAGTTGTGGATGACATCAAGGATATCATACATGAAGAAAGCAAAAAAGACATTAAAAAAACAGGAAAGACAGAAGAGACCAAAATTGGATGTTAGAAGAGACTCTGAAACTTGCTTTTGAACAGAGAGTGGCTAAGCATATAGAAAAAATGATGAAATGAAAGATTTGAACAGAAGATTTCAAAGGGCAGCTCAAGAAGACAAAGTAAAGTATTATAATGAAATGTGTAAAAACCTAGAGTTAGAAAAGCAAAAGAGAAGAACACGCTTGGCATTTCTCAAGCTGAAGAAACTGAAGAAAAAATTCAAGCCTTGAGTTGCAATATTGAAGGATTCTATGGGCAAAATATAGAATGATGCAGAAAGAACTGAAGAAGTTAGAAGGACTCCGCAGAGTCACTGTGCCAAAAAGAATTGGTAGAGATTTAACCATTTCAGGCAGTAGCATAGAATCAAGAATCCATGACATTGAAAGAAGAAGTCCAGGCTGCAAGAAGGAACTGGAGAAAAACAAGACTCCAGGAATTGATGAAATACTCATTTTAATGTTTCAACATATGGGCTCAGTGCTGTCGGTGCTCACTTGTTTATGTCAAGAAATTTGGAAGACAGAGGGAATGGGAAGATGGCATCTTACTTGTAGCCCACACGTTAGTTCCCTGTAGCATCTTAATACCTGAAAAGCTAGGTGCAGCAGTTTGAAGTGGGGATTCTAGTGCTCTGAACAGCTCATTAAGTCAGAGAAGGCCACTCAGGGAAATAGGATTGGAAAGGAGGGAGAAGAAGTGTAAACAGTCAGAAAGAATAAAAATAAATGAACTTTCCCTGTGGAGTGCCAACTGGCCATTGAGACGGGGCATTAGAGGGCTCCCAGGGGCAGTGGAGAGAATGCACTGGAGGACCTGTTGCCACTCCACAGATCTACATTCAGAACTAACTTTTTTTTTTTCAGTAAATTTGAGCATTTCTGAGAAGTGGAGCAGAGACCCCTCTGGCTCTGGGTGCTGCAAATTGGGTGCAGAGAGGGAAGCATGCTGCAAGTGGGCAGGCCTTGGAATGAACTTGTGATGTGGGTTAGGGAAGCTCTTCCAGGACAGCATTTTGGCATGAAGGGGCCTGGAATATGGGTTTTTTGCAGCTGTGTGGATCTGGCAGAAAGTGGTAGCCCCCTAACCATTGGGGTCTTTGCTGAATATGAGCTGTGGGCCTGTGAGTAACAGTATAATGTTATCATTAGCAACCTACTCAAAGCCCTGGAAATGGTTACTGGCACCTTGGAGCTTTTTTTTTCCTCCTATCTTTTCTTCTTCCTTTTTCCAACTCTCCCCTGCCTCATCCAATAGAAAAAACACATTGCTGTTGTTGTTAAGTGCCATTGAGTCATTTCTGACTCATAGCGACCCCATGCACAGCAGAACGAAACACTGCCCGATCCCGCGCCAGCCCCACGATCCCTGCTATACTTGAGCCCATCATCGCAGCCACCGTATCAATCCATCTCCTTGAAGGCCTCCCCCTCTTTCATCGACCCTCCACCCTACCAAGCATGACATCCTTCTCCAGGGAATGGTCCCTTCTTACAACATGACCAAAATAGGTGAGATGAAGTCTGGCCATTCTTGCTTCCAAGGAGCATTCTGGCTGCACTTCCTCCAGGACAGATCTGTTAGTTCTTTTAGCAGTCCACGGTACTTTCAGCATTCTCCGCCAGCACCACAACTCAAAAGCATCAACTCTTCTTTGGTCTTCCTTATTCAGCTCTCACATGCATACGAGGTGATTGGAAATATCATGGCTTGTGTCAGGCGCACCTTAGTCCTCAATGAGATATCCTTGCTTCTCAGCACTTGAAACAGTTCCTTCACAGTTGCCTTTCCCAATGCTACATGTCGTCTAATGTCCTGACTGCTGCTTCCATTGGCATCGATTATAGAACCAAGCAATGTGAATTCCTTGATAACCTCAATCTTCTCTCCATTTATTGTGATGCTGCTCATTGGTCCAGCTGAAAATCAAGACAAAACAAATCAGTACATAACTAACAGTTAAAGACAACTTCAAAATGTCTAGAAAACAACATGCAACCTCAAATCAAACAAACAAAAAAAATAGGATAAGAGAGTAAAAATAAAATCCCAAACAAAAGTCTTGTTAAACATGGAAGAAGAGGAAGCAATAAAATTATCCAAGAAGGAATTTAGAAGGTATGTTTATAGAATGCTATAAGAGCTTAAGGAAACCCCAAACAGAAACAAGGAGAACACAGACAATACCCTGGGAGAACTCAGGAAAGCTTTCAAGAATAAAATAACATGATTAATACACAATTAGAGCTCATACAGAAACAGCAGTTAGAAACCCAGAAGATGAATATCAAAATTAGAGAATTATACAACACAGTGGAAGCAAAAAAGAATAGGCTAGAACTGGCTGAAGAACACATTTCCCAACTAGAAGATAGATCCCTTCACATCAGCCTGCATGAAGAAAAATCAGAACAAAGATTTAAGAGAAATGAAGAGAACCTAAGAGTTATATGAGAATATGAGATGACATGAAAAGAAAAAACATTGGAATTCCAGAACAAGAAGAGGCAAAAAAAAAAAAAAAAGAAAAAAAGAAAAAAAAAAAACACTGAGAAAATTGTGGAAGACATACTAACAGAAAATTTCCCCCATATCATGAAGGAAGAAAAGATATTTGTCCAAGAAACTCAAAGAACCCAATACAGGATAGATCCCAAGAGAAAAACACCAAGTCATAATATTATCAAACTCTCCAAAACCAATACAAAGAATCATGTGAGCTGCTTGGGATAAAAGAATTATCACTTACAATAATCAAACAGTTAGCCTGGATTCTGATTGCTCAGCAGAACTATGCAAGCAAGAAGGCAATGGGATGGAATATATAAAACATTGAAGGAAAAGACCTTCCAAGCAAGAATCCTCTATCTGGCCAAACTGTCCATCAAACATGAGGGTGAAATCAAGACATTCTCAGACAAAGAGAAATTAAGGGATTTTGTGAAAACCAGACCAGCCCTACAGGAAATGCTTAAGGAAGTCCTTCCAATAGAGAACCCACAACGGAGAACAACAAAATTGGGACACATGACATCAACACTAAAACAAAATCAGAATAGATGCTGTAAATAAGACCATAAAACATTGTACAGTAAAACACAAAGAAGTCAGTTTGCACATGACAACAGCAACTAACCAAATAGAGGGAATAAAAGTTCTAGGTACAAATTTCCAAATGGAGAGGACAACAGGACAATGTCCTCATAGAACAGACTGTTACAAAAATATAGAGATAAGAATTCAAGGTAACCACAGAGAAAATTAGCAATCCTCCTAAACAAATCGAGAAGGAAGGAAAACATATGGGTTTAGTAAGCACCAAATCAACACTAAAGAAGAAAAGAAAGGAAATGCTTGACAACAAAACGAACTCAGCACAGAAAATTATATGGACCAAGAAAACTCTAAGCACATCAATTCATACCTATCACTAATTACACTCAATGTGAATAACCTAAATGCACCAATCAAGAGAAAGAGAGTGGCAGACTGAATAAGAAAAGAAGACACATAGAAATGCTGCCTACAAGAGACCCACCATAGACACAAAGATAAAAACAAATTAAAAGTTAAGTAGTGGAAAAAAGATACCAAGCCAACAGTAACTAAAAAAGAGCAGGAGTGACAATATTAATTTCTGATAAAATAGCCTTTAAGGTGAAAAACAACATAAGAGACAAAGAAGGTCACTATTATATGATACTGAAAGGGTCAATTGCCCAAGAAGACATTACAATAATAAATATCTATCATCCAATGAAAATGCTCCAAAATAGTGAAGCAAATATTAATTGAATTGAAAAGGAAAATAGAAAACTCTACAATAGTAGTAGAAGACTAACACACCACATTCAAGGAAGGACAGATCAACTAGAAAAAAACTCAACAAAGATACAGATGAACTCAACAACACAAACAACCAACTGGACCTCATAGACATGTACAGAGCACTCCACCCAACAAAAATACACTTCACATTCTTCTCCAGTGCACATGGATATCTCTTCAGAATAGATCATATGTTAGGACATAAAATAAGCCTCAATAAATTAAAAAACATTGAAATACTACAAAGCATCTTCTCAGATCACAATGATATAAAATTAGAAATTAATAATAGGAAGATCAAGGAAAAAACATCAAATATATGGAAGTTGAACAACATGCTGCTCAAAAACTACCAGGTAATAGAAGAAACAAAAAAAAGTGAAATAAAAAAATTCCTAGAAACAAACAAGAATGAAGATATATCTTACCAAGACCTATGGAACACAGTGAAAGCTGTACTCAGAGGTCAGTTTATAGCAATAAATGCACACATCAAGAAAGAGGAAAGAAACAAAATCAACACTCTAACTCAAGAGCTCCAACAATTAGAAAAAAGCACAACAAAAGAATCCTACAGTATTTAGAAGTAAGGAAATAATAAAGATCAGAGCAGAAATAAATGAAACAGAAAACAACAACAGCAACAACCACAAATAAACAATAGAGAAAATCAACAAAACAAGAAGCTGGTTTTTCTAAAAGATTAACAAAATTGACAAACCATTGGCAAGTCTAACAAAAGAAAAGAAAGAGAAGATGCAAATTAAGAGGATAGTAAACGAAAAGGGTGTTATCACAACAGAACCAATTGAAATAAAAAAGATACTGACAAAATATTATGAAAAACTGTACTTCAACAGATCTGATAACCTAGAAGAAATGAACAAGTTACTGGAATCACAAGGCCTACCTAAACTATCCCATTCAGAGATAGAATACTTGAACAGACCCATAACAAAGGAAGAAATTGAACAGGTCATAAAAAACTTCCCACAAGAAAAAGTCCTGGCCCTGATGGCTTGACTGGAGAATTTTACCAAATATTCAGGGAAGAGTTTACACCTATACTACTCAAGCTATTCCATAACATAGAAAAAGATGGAATGCTCCCAAACTCATTTTATGAAACAAGCATAACACTAATACCAAAACCGGGAAAGATACCACTAAAAAGAACACCTACAGACCAATATACCTCATGAACATAGATGCAAAAATCTTCAACAAAATCCTAGCCAACAGAATCCAACAACTTAACAAAAAAATAATGCATCCTGACCAAGTGGGATTCTTACTTGCTATGCAAGGTTGGTTCAACATCAGAAAACAATCAATGTAATCCACCACATAAACAAAACAAAAGAATCATATGATCTTATCAATTGATGCAGAAAACGTATTTGATAAAATCCAACACCCTTTCCTGTTCAGAACTCTCAGCAAAATAGGGATGGAAGGGAAATTCCTCAACATAATAGAAGGATGTATGCAAAGCCAATGGCCAACAGCATTATTAATGGAGAAAGACTCAAAGTGTTCCCCTTATGAATGGGAACCAGACAGGGATGCCCTATATCACCACTCCTCTTTTAATGTTATATTGGAAGTTCTGGCCAGCGCTATAAGGCAAGAAAGAGAAATAAAAGGCATACAAATTAGCAAAGAGGAAGTAAAACTATCTTTATTTGCAGATGTTATGATCCTGTACATAGAAAACCCAAGAGACTCAGCATAACAACTACTGGAACTAATAGAGAGGTTCAGTAAAGTGGCAGGTTACAAGGTCAATATACAAAAATCAGTTGGATTCCTCTACACCAACAAAGTGACCTCTGAAAAAAGAAATAAGGGAAACAACACCATTTACAATAGCTACTAAAAAGATAAAATATCTAGGAATAAATCTTACCAGAGACACAAAAGACCTATATAAAGAAAACTATAAAACACTACTACAGGAGACAACAAGGGATCTACATAAATGGAAGACCCTTCCTTGTTCATGGATGTTGTTGTTGTTATGTGCCATCAAGTCAGACCTGACACATAGCAACCCCTCCTTGGGTTTCCAAGGCGTATCACTACAGAAGTAGATTGCCCAACTTTCCTTCTGAGGAGTGGCTGGTGAGTTTGAACCATCAGCCTTCTGGTTAGCAGTCAAGTGCTTTAGGCACTATGCTAGATAGACTGAATATTGTGAACATATCAATACTACCTAAAACAATCTACACATTTAATGCAATCCTGATCCAGACACCAACAAAATATTTTAAGGACATGGAAAAAATAATTATTAACTTGATATGGAAAGGAAAGAGACCTTTGATAAGCTGAGCACCACTGAAGAAGAACACCACAGTGGAAGGTCTCACACTCCCAGATCTTAAAACCTACCCTACAGCCACAGTAGTCAAAACAACGTGGTATTGGTACAATGATAGACATATAGACCAATAGAATAGAATTGAAAACCCAGAAATAGACCCATCCATTTATGGTCAGCTGATCTTTGACAAAGGTCTAAAACCCATTAAATGGGGGAAGAGATAGCCTCTTTAACAAATGGTGGTAGCAAAACTGGATATGCACTTGCAGAAAAATGAAACAAGACCCATACTTCACCCCATACACAAAAACAAACTCAAGTTGGATTAAAGACTTAAATGTAAAAGCCCAAACTGTAAAATTTATCAAAGATAAAATAGGGGCAAATCTAAGAGCTCTAGTTTATGGCATAAATAGTCTTACCAAACATAACCCAGAATGCACAGGAGGTAGAAGAGAAGCTAGATGACAGGGAACTTATAAAAATTAAATTCTTATGCACATTGAAAGACTTCATTAAAAGGGCAAAAAGAGAACCTATAGACTGGGAGAAAATATTTGCCTATCACATGTCTGACAAAGGACTTATCTCCAAAATCTATAGAAAACTTCAACATCTCAACAACAAAAAGACAAACAATCCAATTCAAAAACAGGCAAGGGACATGAACAGACACATCATTGGAGACCATATGCTGGCAGCCAACAAACATATGAGGAATTGCTTGTAATCTTTAGTCATTAGAGAAATGCAAATCAAAATAATGATGAGATATCATCTCACCCTAGCAATAATAGCAAAGTTCAACAGGACAGAAAATAACAAATGCTGGCAAGGTTGTAGAGAGATTGGAACTCTGACACACTGCTGGTAAGATTGGAAAATGGTACAACCATTGTGGGAAACCGTGTGGCGTTTCCTTAAAAAACTGAAAATAGAAATACTAGTTGACCCCAAAATTCCATTACTAGGAATATATCCTAAAGAAGTGAGAAGCAAGACATGAACAGACATATGTACACGTATGTTCATCGCAGCACAATTCACTATAGCAAAGAGATGGAAACAACCTAAATGTCCATCAACAGATTAATGGATAACCAAATTATGGTATATTCACATAAAGGAATACTATGCTATATTAAAGAACAATGAAGGATATGTGAATTTTTTCTCAATGTGGATGAGCCTGGATAACATTATGCTGAGTGAAATAAGTCAATTGCAGAACAACAAATATTGTATGAGTCCGTTACTGTAAAAGGACAATGAAGGGTTTGCTTAAGAAAGGGAACTCACTTTATAGGTTACCAGGATGGGGAGGGAAGGGGAGGGAATAATTTTAGGCTAGTTGGGGGCCACATGCTGAGGTGAGTAAGGGGAGGAATAGTATAGAAAGAGTCTGTGATCAGTATGATAACATTGGGGAAAGGGAGGACACTGAATTGTGCACATACGCTAAAGATGACAGACACTAATACTAGTCTATCCACAATATGGCATTACCATTAACACCAAACACCAGGCCACAGATAAACACATAAACAACTGAGAAGATCAGATGGGGGTCAATGAATAGGATTATACTCTAGACCAAGGATAGATTCAGCTGAGGTTAATCTTGCACAGATACCAGTGATAGAAAATTCCCTCAATTCTTAAAGAAACAACAGAAGGCAGACATAGAGAAATCCCTCATAGACAGCCAGATACCGTGGGAGAGAGATCAACAGATCTACCAACTAAGGACCATAGTGTTGGGGGACACCAGACTCAATTGGCACAACTAAATACATAAAAATCTTGTTCCAAAACCTACACCTATGAGTAGTGACTGGGGTCTTAAAAGCTTTTAAGCAGCTATATAATTTGCAGCTAATGATCTCCTATTGCTGGAAGCAAAGAAGAGTGCAAAAAACCAAGGGCATTTGGAAGCACTCAGCCCTAGGACATGATGGACCTTGAGACCAGAAGAACTAGATGGTGCCCCACTACCAATGCCAACCACTCGGGAAAGGATCACAACTGGAGATCCTGGGCAGAGTGGGAGGAAAAACATGGAACAAAGTCCAAAAACACAATAATTATCAGAATTACTGGTGGGATGGAGTCTGGTGGGACTCACAATACTATGGTCCTGGGATACACTTCAGGCCTGGAATAAAACTCACTCCCAGGGGCTGGCTCTCAGCCCAATAGTAAATAAGATGTACATGCAGACTAATCAACCCTGGGTGATGCACCCACATACTCTATGGAGACACATCCCTTGGAACAATTGACCACGGGCACAGAGGGGCAACATTCACATGGAGAAAATGCAGAACACACAGGAGTACATAACTATGAGGGGCATGGGGTGAGGGAGTTTACTGGGAAGAAAGGGGAGGAGAGTAGGTTAGGGTTCGGGATGATAATTGGGGAGTGAAACCAAATTTACATGAAACGTTGAATGTAAAACAAACTCCGCTCTGTAAATTTGCAACTAAAACACAATTAAAAAAAAAAAAAGAAAGAAATTTGGAAGACAGCTACTTGGACAACTGACAGGAAGAGATCCATACTTATGTCCATTCCAAAGAAAGATGATAACAACAGAATGCAGAAATTATTGAATAATATCATTCATAACACAGACAAGTTAAATTTTGCTAAAGATAATTCAAAAACAAGGGCTGCAGTATGTTGACAAGGCACTGCCAGAAATTCAAGCTGCTGAAAAAAAAATGTGGAATTAGATGCATCATTTGCTGATGTCAGATAAATCTTGACTGAAAGCAAAGAATACCAGAAAGATATTTACCTGTGTTTTATTCACTATGCAGAGGCATTCAGCTGTGTGGATCATAACACTTTATGATGACATTGTGAAGAATGGGAATTCCAGAACACTTAATTGTGCTCATGAAGGATCTGTACATAGACCAAGTGACAGTCTTTTGAACACAGCAAGGGAACACTGCACTGTTTAAAATGCAAAAAAAGATACGTTGCAGGGGTGTATTCTTTCACTATAGTTATTTAAGTCATATGCTGAGCAAATCATCAGAGAAGTTGGACCATATGGAGAAGAACGCAGCATAAGAGTTGGAGGAAGACTCATTAACAACCTGTGATGTGCAAATGGCACAATCTTGCTTTATGAAAGTGCAGAAGACTTAAAGCTCTTACTAATGAAAATCAAAGACTACATACAACCTTCAGTATAAAGTATACTTCAACATAAAGAATACAAAAATCTTCACAATTGGACCAATATGTAACCTCTTGATAAATGATTGAAATTGTCAAAACCAAACTCACTGCCCTAGAGTCGGATCCAACTCATAGCGACCCCTCCTTGGGTTTCCAAGGCGGCATCACTACAGAAGTAGATTGCCCAACTTTCCTTTTGAGGAGTGGCTGATGGGTTTGAACCACGAGCCTTCTGGTAAGCACTCAAATGCCTTAGGCACTAAGTCACCAGATTTAGATCCACAATCAATGCCCATGGAAGCAGTAGTCAAGAAATCAAATGGTGTATTGCACTAGGCAAATCTGCTGCAAAAGACCTCTTTAAAGTGTTAGAGAACAAAGAAGTCACTTTGAAGATCAAGGTACACTTAACCCAAGCCATGGTATTTTCAATCGCCTCATATGCATGTGGGCAGAATCGATGAATTTGAATTGTGGTATTGGTGAAGAATATTGAATGTACCATGAACTAGTAGAAGAACAAAGAAATATATCTTGGAAGAAGTACAGCAAGAATGCTCCTTAGAAGCAAGAATGGCCAGATTTTGCCTCAATTACTTTGGTCATGTTTTCAGAAGAGCATGGAGAAAGATATCATGCTCGGTAAAGTAGAGGATCATGGAGAAAAGACAAGACCCTCAATGAGGTGGATTGACACAGTGGCTATGATGATGGATTCATGTATGCCAATGATTGTGAACATGGTGCAGGACTGGACAATGTTTCATTCTGTTGTACATAGGGTCTCTGTGAGTTGGAATTGATGACTCAACAGCAACTAAAAACAACACACTAATTAGTTTGTAATTCATTTTGTTTATGAATCTAAAAACCTTTTAAGGTAAATTCCGAATACTGATATCTTTGTTGGTTAGTGAAAATGCTCAAGCAACCCTGAGTTGTAGATACATAGGAAAGCTGTCAAATATAACTTGATCCATGTTGCTCTTTGAGGACAATAATTTCTCTGTATCATCCTCTTTTATCTCTCATCCCCCAATTATTTTTGCACATGCTTAAAGTGTACAATTTGATAAAGTTTGACATATATATGCATCTATGAAACCTTCACCACTGACAAGATAATGAATATTTCTACCATTCCCAAATATTTTCTTGTACTCTTTTATAATCTTTCCTTCCCACCCTTCCCTGACCCTACCCTTCTCTTTAGGTAACCACTGATCTACTTTTTTGCCACTATAAATTAGCTGGCTGTTTCTAGAATTTTATGTAAATAGAATCATACAGTATATACTCTTATTTGATTGGTGTTTTTCACTCCATAAAATTATTTTGAGATACAATCATGTTGTGTATTGTGTGTATATCAATAGTTTATCCTTTTGATTGGTAAATATTAGTCTGTTATATGCATATACTAAAATTTGCTTATCCATTTACCATTTGATGGACATGTGGGTTGTTTTCCATGTTTGGTTACTGAACATACATTGTGATGAACATCATACAAGACTGTAGACATATGGTTTTATTGTTTTTTGGATAAATACCTAGGGGAGGAATGGCTGGGCTGTATGGTAGGTGTATGTTTATCTTAAAAAACAGAACTTCCAAAGATGTTTTCTAAAGTGGTTGTATCATTTTACATTTTCACCAGCAGTGTAAGAGAATTCCAGTTGTTCTACATCCTTGCCAACATTTGGTATGGTTAGCTTTTTTAACTTGAACCACTTCATAGAGTGTAGTGCACAGGTCAGCAATCTGTGGTCCAAGAGCCAAATCCTGTTTTTGTAGATAAAATTTTGTTGGAACACAGATAGAAGTGTGCCCATTTGTTTATATATTTCCTATGGCTGAATCTGTTTTCCAATGGCAGAGTTGAGAAGCTGAAACTATCTGGCCCACAAAGCCTAAAACATTTTCAGTCAGATCTTTAAAGAAAATGTTTGATGACCTGGTATAGTAATATATCACTGAGGTTTTAATTTGCATTTTCCTAATGAATAATGACACTTGAATGTAACTCAGATATATTTACACTTTAGGATTTTATACCACTAGTTGGTAGTATTCCACTCTTCCTAACACGATTGGAAAGAATCATCAAAATCATGAATTCCAATTACTCTTCTAAAAGTTGGGTCAGCTTTTGCCTCCTGTGTTTAAAATATCATCTTTAATAGTTATTTTTCAAATGTGGTCTAATTTTTCTACAACTCTAATAAATTAACTTCATCACTATAATTTCCTGTACATTTCTAAATACTTTGTCCCTGAAGTAACATTGATTCCCCAAGTTGGGGAATCCTTTTAGGCCAGGGCTGGCCAAAAAGTGGGCTTTGTATCCTTAACCCAGTGCAGAGTATATGATCCTACTACCATACTTGTTCGATCTTTATGCTGAGCAAATAATGCAAGAAGCTGGACTATATGAAGAAGAACATGGCATCAGAATTGGAGGAAGACTCACTAACAACCTGAAATATGCAGACGACACAGCCTTGCTTGCTGAAAGTGAAGAGGACTTGAAACACTTATGAAGATCAAAGACTGCAGTGTTCATTGTAAATTATCCACTGCCATGGAGTTGATTATGACTCAAAGTAACCCCCCTTGGTTTCCAAGGTTGTAAATCTATAACAGAAGTAGATTACCCCATTCCTTCTGCAGAGCTGCTGTGGGTTTGAACCACCAACCTTCTGGTTGGCAGTAAAATGCCTTAGGCACTGTGGCACCAGAATTCCTTTTTCAGTATGGATTACACCTCAAAACGAAGAAAACAAAAATATTACAACTGGATTAATAAGCAACATCATGATATATGGAGAAAGGATTGAAGTCACAGATTTCATTTTATCTTGAATTGACAATCCACACTCATGGAAGCTGCAGTCAAGAAATCAGATGTCATGTTCCATTGGGCAAATATGCTGCAGAAGACCTCTTTAAAGTGTTGAAGAGCAAAGACGTCACTCTGAAGACTAAAGTGTACCTAACCCCAACCATGGTATTTTCAATCCTCTCAGATGCATGTGAAAGCTGGCAATGAATAAGGAAGACCAAAGAAGAATTGATGCTTTTGAATTGTGGTGTTGGCGAAGAATACTGAAAATACTATGGATTTCCAGAACAAGCAAACCCATCCTGGAAGAAGTGCAGCTGGAATGCTCCTTAGAAGTGAGAATGGCCACACTTCATCTCACCTACTTTGGTCATGTGGTCAGAAGGGAACAATCTCTGGAGAAGGATATCATGCTTGGTAAATTTGAGGGTCAGTAGAAAAAGGGAAGACCCTCAATGAGATGGATTGACATAGTGGCTGCAACAATGAGCTCCAGTGTAGCAAGGATTGTAATGATGGTGCAGGACAGGGCAGTGTTTCATTCTGTTGTGCATAGGGTAGCTATGACTTGGAATGGACTCAAGAACACTTAACAACAAGAACAACCTGCTATACGTTCTACTATTTGCTACTTACTTGTTCATTACTTTTATTGTGTGTGTGTACATTTGTGCATAAATACATAAATATATCAATATATCTTTTTAGAATAGATATATTTTTAAAAATTTTGATTGTGATTTGGGTGAAAGTTTATAGAACAAATTCATTTTCCATACAGCAGTTCATACACATTTTATTTCATGACATTAACTGCAATTCCTCACAGTCTAAAAGTTCTTTCCTCACTTCCTCCCTGCAGTCACCGCTTCCCTGTTTCTTTCTTTCTTGTGCATTCCTGTCCCCTGAACTAACTCCCTATGAGAAATACCTCCCTTCTGTTCTCCTGTGATTGTTCTGAGGAGTGTATCTACCTGTTGTAAATGTTTACACTGTATGCCTGTCAGGGAGCTCTGGTGGAGTAGTGCCTAAGACATTTGACTGCTAACTCGAAGGCTGCTGGCTCAACTCCACCAGCCTATTGTTTTGTCTGGAAGCCATGGGAGTGAGTTCAATTCCAAACCTGAAGGGTAATTAGGGGCCACAGTCTCGGGATCTCACCAGGCTCTATCAGATCAGTAAACTTGGTCTTTTGTATGATTTTGAGTTTTGTTCCACATTGTTCTCCCACTCTATCCAGGATCTGTGTATAAATATCATTAATATCA
>NW_006921620.1:14263666-14265853 GCF_000298275.1 Orycteropus afer afer | reverse complement strand
TATCTTTAAAAAAGGAGCTCTGGTGGCATAGTGCCTAAGGCATTTGACTGCTAACCAGAAGGCTGGCAGTTCAAATCCACCTGCCACTCCTTGGAAGGAAGACTGGGCAATCTACTTCCATAGAGATACTGCCTTGGAAACTCAAGGAGGGGTTGCTATGTGTTGGAATGGACTCAACAGCAGTGAGTTTGGTTTTGGTTTTTATCTTTTAAAAATTAAGAAATTGTTAAAACACTCAGAAAATATAGTGCAATAAAGATTTTCAGTTGAAAATCCTATATATCCTTGTTTGTCTTTAGGTACTCTTTATCCTCTTTTCTTCCCCTCAGGCATTGTTCTGTCTTGAATTTGGTGTATTTTATTTCCATGCATGCTTTTGTATTTTCAGTATGTACATGTGTATAAAAAGTAAATAGCATTGTTACATAAATGGCACCACTTTGATAATTATTTCCATCTCTTCATGTTATTTAACAGATCAGCAGCATTTAGCAGAAATGTCTGTTCCATTCTGCTGAAATCCATGTATTTCAGCAATACTTCGGGGATTACCCTCCCTTGGTTCTCCTTTCTGTTATTCTTTTTCCTTTGCTACTTCTACCACATCATTTTGCCTCTAAATGGTGTGAGTTACCTTAGGATGTAGTTCGTGACTTTCCTTCTTTTTTAAAATCTATACTCCTTCCTTCGATGATCTCATCTATCCTAAAGCTATTAAATACCATTTATAAAGTGATGATTCAAAAAATTGTATATCCAGTCCAATCTTCTCCCCAAACTCTAATTTCATATGTCCAACTGCCTTCTTGCCACCTCCAGCAGAATATTGTAATATATTCAAAACGAAAATCTTGATTCTACTCTACATTGTTGAGTGCCATTGAGTGAATTAGTGTCCTATTATTGCTGTAATAAACTTGGTGACTTAAAACAATACACATTTATTATCTTCTAGTTCTGGGTATTGGAAGCCTAAAATGGGTGGCTGGGCTGTGTCCCTTTTGTGGACTCTAGGGGAGAATCCAGTTTCTAGAGGTTGTGCATGTTCCCTGGTGTGTGGCTCTCTTTCATCTTCAGAGTCAGCAATCACACCATATTGTTGTCACATATCCTTCTCTGACTCTGGCCCTCTTCTCTCCCTCTAATAGAGATCATTGTTTTTTATTGGGTCCACCAGGATAATCCAGGCTAATCTCCCCATTTCTAGATGCTTAATTTAATCCCATCCACAAAGTCCCTTTTGTCATGTAAGGTAACATTTTCATAAATTCTGGGGATCAAGTTGTGGATATCTACATGGGAGTCATCATTTGGCCAGTCACAGTCTGAAATTTGGGCTTTTCACAAACTACCCCATCTGAATGAATAAAAATTCCTTCCTTCCATTTAATCTTGACAAAATCCTTGGAGTCCCCTATAACTCTTTCTCTCATAATGTCTACTTATGCACTCCACCCTAGTCCAAACTATTATCATCTCTTCAGTGAATCTTTTAAGCACTTTTATATAATTCCTAAATTAGAAATCTTCTAGTGAGTGACTTTCTATCCCACCCAGAATGAAAACAGAGTCCTTCCTCTGACCTCCCTATATCTTCTTGCCTCTTGGGCTCATCTAACACTCTTTCCCTTGCTACACAGGCCCACTTATGTTCCTAGGACATACACAGTTCCTATCCAGTGCTGTAAACTTCTTGGTCCTCCCTCCCCACCCCGGAAAGCATTCTCTGTATCTTTTCCCTCATTTTCTTCAAGTCTCTGCTTAAATGATATTTTATTACTACTTCTCCCTGACCACCCTATACCTAATAGTGCCTTTTCTCTTTATCCCACCTTATTTTCTTCACTCATTTTTAACCTCTGGCATGTTATATATTTATTGATTGATTTACTCCTTATCTATTTCCTTTCACTAGGATGCAAGCTCTTTAGAACTATAGACTTTGTCTATTTTCCTCTCTGCTGAATCTCTGTTATTTAGAAAAATCTTCTATATTGACACATGGAAGATGTTAAATAAACAGCAATATCCAATGAATGATTGAATACTACAACTAGCTTTTTCACTCAAGATTATATTTTTGAGATTTATCCATGTTTGTTCTCATTGATCTGGCTCACTAATTTTAACTACTGGTTCATTAACTTTAATATACACTAGCATACTATATGAATATATTTCAAACTT
>NW_006921620.1:14247392-14261638 GCF_000298275.1 Orycteropus afer afer | reverse complement strand
GGGGAGGGAACACTGCAAAAAAAAAAAAAAGTGCATCGGCCCATGTCACTTTAGTTTTGTGTATTTCACTGTACATACATTGTGTTTCAATCAAATGCATTAAAAAAAGAAAAGATTTTGGTATGTTGCTTTTTCTTTCTCGTTTGATTCAAGGGATTTGTTAATTTCATTTTTTTTTTTTTTTACTTCTTCTAATACCCAGTTGTTCTTAAGGAGGGTGTTGTTCAGTTTCATGTGTTTGCTCTTTTTCCATGATCTTCCTATTGTTGATTTCTAATTTTATAGCATTGTGATCTGGGAAGATGCTTTGCAGTATTTCAATGTTTTAAAATTTATTAAGGTTGCTTTATGGCCTAACACATGGTCTATCCTGGAGAATGTTCCATGTGCACTGGAAAAGAATGTATATTGTGCTGTTGTTGGGTGAAGTGCTCTGTAGATGTCTAGGTTCAAGTTGGTGGATTATATTGTTTAGCTCTTCTGCATCTTCCTTGAGTTTCTTTCCAGTTATATCTTTGATTGAAGGTGGTGTATTAAAGTCTCCTACTATGACTGTTGAGTCATCTATTTGCCTTTTCAATTCTGTTGAAGTCTGATTTATGTATTTTGGGCCTCTTTCATTGGGTACATAGATATTTATTATGGTTATATCTTCTTGTTTGACTGATCCTTTACTCATTATATAATGTCCTCTCTTGTCTCTTATGGTGGTTTTTGTCTTAAAATCAGTTTTATTGAAGTTAATATTACCACTCCTGCTTTTTGATTTTTTGTCTATTTTTGTCTTTTTCTCAAAGGTGTGTCTCTTGTAGACATTATATTGATGGGTTATGTTTTCTTATCCAGTCTGCAATTCTCCAGCTCTGGAATGGTGCATTTAATCCATAGACATTCAGTGTAATTATCGACATCTATGAATTGGTTGCTGTCATTTTGTTATTTTTTTTTTCTCATGGTGTCCCTGGTTTCTTTGTTCCATATTATTTTCTGTGCTGAACTCAATATGTTTATGAATTGTGTTATAATTTCCCTTGTTCCTATTGTTTTAGTATTTGCTAAATATTTGTCGTTTGTCCTCCTTTTTATTGTGATGTGAAGGTTTATCTTTTTTTTCTGAGGTTACCCTGTGATTTATAATTTTCTCCCCAAGTTTAGAACAGTCCATTCTATTGTGTAACTCTCTTAACTTCCTCACTATTTAGAAGTTCTGTAACTAACAGTACAGTTTTCTCTGTAACAGTTTTTTCTCTCTTTTTGGTTTCTATTTGTCCTCATTTGCCAATTGATGTCTCTAGTTCTCTGTTTACAATCTTGTAAGCTTACTTTACTTTGGATACATCCACAGCTGTGTTGGTTTCTGGGTTATGTCATCTTGTGTATTAATGGTTGATTGTTGTTTGCTATTATTGGTTCTGTGTTCAAAGGACTCTCTTTAGGATCTCTCGTAAGGTTTTAACATCTTCCCCTAATTTCTGCTTATCTGGAAATCTCCTAATTTCACCATCATATTTGAGGGACAATTTTGCCGGGTATACAATTCTTGGTTGGAAATATTTCTCTTTCAGGGTTTTATATATACCATCCCATTGCCTTCTGGCTTGCATGGTTCTGCTGAGAAATCAGAGCTTATTCTTATTGGTTGTCTTTTGTAGGTAACTTTTCATTTTTCCCATGCTGCTTTCAGGATTCTTTCTTTGTCTTTGGTTTTGATGAGTTTGATGATGATGTGTCTTGGTGATTTTCTTTTGGGATCTTTTCTGTTTGAGGTTCATTGGACTTCCTGAATGGATATATTCTCATCTTTCATCAGATCAGGGAAGGTCTCTTCTACTAACTCCTGGACAATTTTCTCAGTAGTTTTCTTTTTCTCTTCCTGTTCTGGAATTCTGATTACATGTAGATTATTCCTTTTGATGGTATCCCACATGAACCTTAGGCTTTCTTCATTTTGCTTTGATCTTTTTTCCTGATTGATCCCTTTCCAAAGAAGTATTCAGATATTTGTCTTCAATATCATTAATTCTGTCTTCCATTGATTAGATTCTATTCCCTTGCCCTTCCATTGTGTTATCTATTTCTGAAAATTTAGTATTAATCTTCTGGATTTGTATCTGTTGATTTTGTATCATTTCTAATTTTCCATTCATTTTGTCATTTTGTTCTTGTATTTTCTTCTGAAATTGTTCTAGGTTTTTTTCTGTGTTTTCCTTAATTTTTTCAGTGTTTTCCTTGATCTGTCTCTCAATCTGTTGAAGGTACCTGAATATAACTATTCTTAATTCCTCATTAGGGAGTTTCAATGCTTCTCCTTCCTCAAGGATGTGTTCTGGGTCTGTACCCTGCTCCCTTGCTTCTACCACTTTACCTTGCTTCTTTTTGTGGTCTGTGATGGTCTGTTGTCTCTGAGACATTGTGATGTTGTTGTATTTAGATCTATGTTACCTGTTTGTGAAGAGGAATTAAGGGTGAGTCAGGCTCTTCTTAGTGGTCATTTATCATTTGCCAGTTGGTGGATAAAGAAGTTGTGTTTCTCACTTAGTAAGTGGAGCTGCAGGAGGCTTGCTTGTGGTTGTGTTGTATGGGCATGGTTGATGTCTCCCACTCAGTTAGACAAAAACATTGATCAAAAAATCATCAAAAAAATAAAAGGAAGCAGACAAAAAATATACCACATAAACACACAGGAACTATCATCACCAAAAAAAAAAAAAAAAAGGAAAAAGAAAAGAAAAGAAAAAAAGCTCCCACAATATCTGAGGAAGGGGCAATCAGAGAAAAAAGGTAGAGTAGGAGAATCATGAAGAAAAATATGGGAAAAAGGCAAAAAGAAAAACAAGGAATGGGGAGAACCAAGAGAAGGGGGGAAAAAAAAAAAAAAGGGAACCAGGAACAGAGAAGAAAAAGCTGAAAACTTGAACCTGGGAAGAGGAGAATAAAGAATAATAATATAAAGCATGAAAAAAAAGTTAAAACAGACAAAAACAAACTGAAAAAAAAAAAGGAAAAAATATCTTGGTAGAGTGGGGCAAGACACCCAGGATCCGTGTAAGAATAACAAGGTATAAGAGGAACAAGGGGAATATTGCACCTTTCCAGTTGTTCGTGTCTGGAATGTCCTTTCTGTCCCAGGCAATTGGAGCCTATTCTTTGGTGCCTGGAATGTGAGAGAATGCTGTCACTTTAAATATCCAAAATGGTCTAACTGCTTGTAAACATTCAAAATGGCTATGCCCTCCACAAAGGCAAAAGTCCACAGCTCAGCCTGTTTCCCTCTTTGCAGCTTCGCCTTTTATCCACCAGCCACCAGTGCAGTCCTCCATGCAACCCCTGGCTAACAAGGCCTATTTTTAGGTTAATTCTTAGGTCTTAACACTCCTTGGCAATATCCAAGCCATCCATGCCATCAGGATCACTGACAGATGCAGCTTCATATGTCTCCTTTTTTGGTATTTTCATGCAGGTTGGAGTTCAGTCCATTTCTGTATGCTTCCTTTCAAAGCCCAGGGCTCTAAGATTATCTTCTATATCTGTGTTAATTGGTTCCCCTTTTCTTTGTTGAAGAGAATCTATGTAGTTTGTCTGCTTATTCTGCCATCTTACTGAAACAAAGCCAAATGGCCCAACTTATCATTCTTGTGTTAATAAATATTTGGGTTCTTTCCAGTTTTTCTCTGTTAGAGGTAATGCTGAAATATATATTTTAAGATATTTCATCTTGTGTACATGTGCTAGTTTCTCCAGGATAGATATGCTGCTAGAAGTGGAATTGCTGAAATGTGAGGTATGTTTAAATTCATTAGGCATTGCCAAATTTCTCTCCAAAGCTCTTAACCAATTTACACACTCACTGGTGATCAGTACATGCTTAATTTATGTAATTTTCCATTAGCATGGCAGGTCTTTTGTGTACTTTCTAGACATGAGCAACACCGATTTAAATATTCTCTGCAAGAAATATTTTCTGCTTTACTTTGGACTTTTTTTTTTCTTTCATTTATTAAATTATAATGAGTAAATGTGACCTATACAGAGTGATAAAAAATGTATACATTTTTTTCTCCCATCAGTGCTGGGAGAAAAAAAAAAAAAAAAACAGAGTATTATACAAATTTTTGTCCTCTCTAAAGAAGTAGTGAAAGAAACAAAGAGTATCAGTAATCAAATAAGGGTTTTATTGTGAAGGGCATAAGAAACATCCTAGCATCTTGGGAGAATTGACAAAATATGCATGAATAACAGCTGTAAGGAGCTTTCACCGGAGGCATGCATGCCTTGGAGAGAGTGGGAGAGAAAAAGCCAGAGGAGGATGCCAAAAGGCAGTTCCTATTTCCATAGGATCCATGCTGTAATAACATGATATGTCACTTGATTCCATTCACACTACCATTTCTTGGAATAGAGCTTTCACATAAGGTAGATGTAAGTCATAGTAGATTAACAGCTTCTGCAATCTTATTTCCTGATGCACAGAGAAAAGTTAAAAGCATAAATAGAGAGTACACATTTGGTTCTTGGACATATACTTTTTTTCCTCCAATATTAATATATTTCAGCATATCACATTACTGCCGAATTTCAGAGCTCTCCATACCTAAAAATCTATGTTAATGGTGCACCCTAGAGGGAAAACATGGTGGTCCTATTTACCAGGCAATTAGATAAAACTTTTTTATACATTCTCTCTCTCTCTCTCTTTTTTTTTTTCTTGCAATAAGTGGTCTAGATAAGCATTTTTAGTCAGCACATAGTTCATAAAACATCTTGCCAAAGGTCAAAGAAAGGTCATATGTCAATTATTTCATAATGGTACAAGGGATCATGATAGAAAACATAAATAGAACTTTGTACTGGAATTGAAAAAAAGATGTTTTACTCATATTTCCATTACTGACAAGGAGATATCTCAGACATGATTATTGACTAAATAAGTCTAAGTTCTCTTTTCAATGACCTCAGTTGTTTCTACTTTGCATAAAGCTTTTTAGCACGACTATGGATCCCAGCAGATGTTGGTGTCAGCAGCATCTTACTGTCCCTGTTGGCTCATTCCTTCAGAATGGGATGTCTTGGCTGTGTTGGTTGGCCCAGAAGACTTGATTGAGAAGAGAATGGAGAAATAATGGACACATGCCATGACAATATTTTCTAATTAAACCCAATACTGTCAAGGTGATTCCAACTCATGGTGACTCTCTTGGTTCTCTAGTGCTATTATAACCAAAATACTACAAGCAAATGGCTTAACAAACAGAGATTTATTCCCTTACAGTTTAGGAGACTAGAAGTCTGAGTTCAAAGTGCAGGTTCTAGGGGTTGGATGAAAGCCCCTAGACCTTGGGCTTCAGCTCTGCCTCCAGTTTCAGGCCCACCTGAGCTGGGAACTTTTATTTAACTCAGATAGCTGCTAGCTGCTGAGGCTGATGAACCCAAGGTTGACAGGCAGAATGGCACAGTCCAAAGATCAGCAGTGAACACAGCAGGCCACTTGTTCAAGTCTAGGAACAATCCCAAGATCAGCAGTCAATATGGTAGGCCACTGAGATGAAGATGTGGCCAAACGCAGGATCTGGAAGTGCCAAAAAGCTTGACACCTTTCCCAAAGCTTCTCCTTATATACTGAAAGCAGGCCATACCCTGATGGAAACTACTGAGCTGCTTACAGCAGATCCCACTGTGGAGATGATTGCAATAACATCATGGGGAATAACTATATCCAACTGCCCAGCCATTCAAAACCATGGTCTAGCCAACTTGACATACAACCTTAACTACCACAATGACACTGTAGGACAGAGTAGAACGGCTCCACAGGATTTCCAACACTGTAAATCTTTATGGAACCAGATTACTACTTCTTCTTCCTGCAGAGTGGCTGGTGGGTTGGAAATGCCAACCTTTCAGTTAGCAGCTGAGCACTTAGTAGCATTTTAAGTATAGGGAACATTTTTGAAACTGGGAAATGACATCACTCTTTTAATGCTCATTAGGGATAAGGAACCCTGGTGACACAATGGTTAAGCACTAGTCTGCTAACTGAAAGGGTGGCAGTTCAAATCTACTCAGTGGCTCAGCAGGAGAAAAGACCTGGTGATCTGCTCCTGTAAAGATTTACAGCCTAAGAAAACCTGTAGGGAAGTTCTACTCTGTTCCATAGGAATCAACTTGATTGCACACGACAACAACAATAATAAGAGATATTAGCAAGGAGAATTATCCACTGGAACCTATGATAGCTGTATAAAATTGCAGCACATTGTGTTCTCAATATGTGGCCCCTGCTTTAGAAAAAAAACTAAGTCTGTAAATTGAGAAACTGACATTCTCTTATAAAATCTCCTACTTATCAAATGCTCAACAGTCTTACCAGACTAAAGCTCAGTAAAATAAAAGGGATGTTACTGTATCCCTAATGTGAGAAGGCTTTCCTTGATATCTTGATATTTAGATTTATATGAACTGATCTATATAAGGACATTTGCAGAGATTCTAACTATGATTTCTTTTTCAACTTATTGAATGAGATGAAAAAAGTGAATTTCCTCACATTTCCTTTCTTTGATGCTTACACATGACATTCCTGAGGGATGTTAAACGTAGAGGAAGCACATCAAAGTTAGCAATTAGTGTTTTGATCAAGTAATATGCACATTTCATTATTCAATTTGCATCAGATATTTTGGCCTTTGAAGAATTTTTTCCTTTTTTTTTCTGCTTAAAGGACAGAGCATTTTCTTTCAAATATAATGCCCTTCTTACTCAACCTATATTATACCTTGTTGATGGGTTTTATTAAAGTCAGTAGATAAATCACTTGACAGAGTCAGTCAATGACAGCTGAATGACACTAAAAACTGTTGGGAAACAGTGAGGACGACTTGTTTATCATGCTTTCCCCAGTGCCAAGAATAGTACTTGTGTAGAATAGGAGCTCAGGATCTAGTTATTGAATAAATAATATAAATTTATGAAAATTCCTGTACACACACACACACACACACACACACAGATCTTGATTAATTTATCGAGATGGAAATGTGTAACAATACTGTTTGACCTTGCCTCATGAATATTCAGACTCATTTTGTGTGTGAGCAGAAATCATGTGCTTCCTTTTCTCTATATTTCTTTTAATAGATAGACAAGCAAAGCATCATCACCCAGGTATCTTTTCTGAGTATTCACATAGTGTGGTGAGAAGGTCCATTGGGGGGAGGACTTCAGGGAAAAACAGTGATGGTTGCCATTTCTAAATTTACAATGAGATGAAGTCTATAATGGAATTCTAAATCTAAAGAACAATAAACTTGATTTTTACCACTGTTTATAATCCTTAAACTAAACATTTTCCTTTAGTTTTTTTTCCCTTCCCTCAAATTTTAAATAAACTACAAAGACAATAAAGCCTATTATTTGGTCATCCTAATATATTTATTAACACTTTTGTATATTCCTGTAGATGCCAAGAAAAACATCTGCTCTTGAAAGTTACCAACATTCATGGGATTGCAGAGCTAAAAAGTACAGTAGGATTTCCACTCAACAGTGAACCACCCACACAGTTTGTCAAGCATATGTCTTATAACAAAAATTTCCAGAATATAATTGTTCCTGGGAGCTAGTGAAAGAAATATTCTTAAATAAAAAAATTATCATACATTTACATGTGGATTGCTCTGTTTTGAAATCCTACAATATGATTTTGTAAATTAAGCTCATCTAAAATACTGCTATTACTTTGGGTAAGAAGAATTTTTCAAACTGCCTCCTTTTCCCCAGCAATGCTTCTTATGTAAGATTCACAGTTCAGCCAAGTTCCTTCATTTTTTTTAGTGTTTTGGAAGAAAGGGATAATAATACTTGTATAACCAACTCTATAGGTGAGATAATAAAAGGATGATTTCTGTCTTAAATCTCTGTTTTATATATTTTTTTCAGAATGCTGGGACATAAAAATGAAAAAAATAAAACAAATACCATTTCTATATAAACACCCTCTTTTTTTTTTTTTTTGAAGAGGGAAGACTTAAAAGAGAATACACTAGAATTGTTATCTTGCCAAATTAATAAATCAGTCATTAAGCATCTTCAGTGAGTAATTTATAGAAATAATATAAGGAAGAAATCTAGATATATTATTTTTGTGGAACTTGATCTGGGTCTTAAAATAGGAAATATTTAAAAAGGATTTCTGAAATGAGTCTTTGAATTTCACCACAGACTACCTTTTATTCCATGAGGCTTAACTCACTTTAGATTCTAACATTGAAGCCTTTTAAAAGACCTCATATGCATATCCATAAATATGTGGTGACACTTGGTTCTACCTCTTGTTCCATTTCACTCCTACAAAAAATAATTCCTGGGTTTCTAGTCCAACTATGTTTCCCTTCCTTCCTAGTGATAAGGTTGAGTGGCATAGAATAATAGCCTTAAGTATAGACGTTTTTCAGGACTTCGAACACAATTAGACTGGTTAGTTGACTAAATGAAATAAGATCTCTCTCTTTTTTAAAATTGAATGACGAAAGTATTTGTTTTTATTTTATGAGTTTTTATTATCTTAACATCCCTTTTCTCTTTTTTTGATAAAATTATTCCCATTTTGGTTTGGGATTCCAATCATGTGAGTCTGGCAAGGCCATTGGTTGCCCTACTCCACCATACTAGCCACAGTGACTACAGACTATGGCATCCCGTCTGCTTCTAACAGGGGAATGCAATTCATTGTTTGGGTCAAATGCAGTCCTTCTCTGAGACTTTTCTGAAGCAGAAACAGTGGACCCACTGCCATTGAGTTGATTTTGATTCATAGCAAACCTTAGAGGACAGCATAGAACTGCCCAATAGGGTTTCCAAGGCTGTAATCTTTACAGATCCAGACTGCCTCATCTTTCTCCCATGGAGTGGCTGGTGGGTTCAAACCAAAACTTGTTGGTTAGCAGCTGAATGCTTTAACCACTGTGCCACCAGAGTTCTTTAGAAACAGTAGAATCCACTTTTTGCTCTGCTTGCAAACAGAGTTAAATCACCACCTTTCATTGCACACACACTGTATGACAGGAGATGTCTGAAGGAAGAGAAGATGATAACAACACATAGAGATATGTCAAGACTAGAGTTATAGTTCTGGTGGCACACTTGTTAAAGCATATGGCTGCTAACCAGAAGTTCAGTGGTTTGAACCACCCATTACCTGTTGTTCCCATGGAAGAAAGATGAAGCAGTCTGTTTTCTTAAAGATTTATCATCTTGGAAACCCTATGGGCCAGGTCCATGCTGTCCTATAGGGTCATTATAAACCTATTTGATGACAGTGGGTTTGTGTTTTGGTTTGTAGGGTTAGAGGCATTCAGTGATGTCATTACTTGAATCCAAGAAACAGAGGTAACCAGGCCAGCAACTTTTTTACACTAATTGAGTCCAAAATTCTCTCCTTTTAAATTTAAGCTTGTTTGAAAGAAGCATGTGATATTTACAATGTAAAGAGCCCTAATTAATGTATTCATCATTTTGCAATAAATATATTTGCATCTATTCTCATATAACTTTCAAGGGAGTTAAATAGTTGTGTTGTTGTTGTTGTTATGTGCCTTCGAGTGGGACCCGACTCATAGAGACCCTTCCTTGGGTTTCCGAGGCAGTATCACTATGGAAGTAGACTTCTCAACCTTCCTTCCGAGGGGCGGATGGTGGGTGTATCTACTACTAAAAGTCATGAACTTATACTTCAAATGGTAAAATTCATGTTTTTTTTTGTCTTCTTGAAATAAGGTAGCTATTCATAAATTTCAAATGGGCATATCTTCTGTTACTCTTGATACATTTTGATAAAATGCAGCGTTTCACTGGATAAAGGAGATAGAGCTATACCAATTGATATCTTCAAGCCACTAGTTAAATTGCTCAAGGCTATCAACTAGTCATGCTCTTGTGGGGGGACTGAAAGGCTTTGATTACTGCACTTACCACGTTGTTTAACAAAGTTCTGTTAGGAGTTACATCCAGGTGTGGCAAGATATAACATTGTCTATAACTTAAAAATTTTGAATCCAGGTTGAGCCTCAGAAGAGAACTACTGGACCCTCTAGCAGCACAGGGCTATAATGGTCAGTCTCATCAAAATCTGGATTTCTTCTGTTTCAAGGATTCCATTTCTGGAATATTGCCTGTTTTCATTCTCTCCTTCTCTCTTTAAAGTATTAAAAAGCAAAGATGTTACTTTGCATGATGTCAAAGATGTCACGTTAAAGACTGAGGTGCACCTGACCCAAGCCATGGTGTTTTCAATAGCCTCATATGCATATTCATATTCTTCTGGACAATGAGTAAGGAAGACTCCAGAAGAATTTATGCATTTGAATTGTGGTGTTGGTGAAGAATACTGAATGTGCCATGGATTGCCAGAAGAATGAACAAATCTGTATGGGAAGAAGTGCAGTTGTAATTCTCCTTAGAAGGGAGAATGGCCAGAATTTTTCTCATTCTTTGGTCATGTTATAAGAAGGGACCAGTCCCTAGAGAAGGATATCATGCTTGATAAAACAGAAGATCAGGAAAAATGGGGAAAACCCTCAACAAGATGAATTGACACAGTGGCTGCAACAATGATATCAAGCATAGCAACAATTGTGACATTGGCTCAGGAACGGGCAGTGTTTGATTTTGTTGTACAGAAGGTTGCTATGAGTTGGAAGCATCTCAGTGGAACCTAACAACAACAAAAACATGTCCTCATATGCTCACCTTACTTACTTTGTCTTGACTTCAAATTCTTGAGTGTTTTTTATCTCTCAGTCACACATTTTGTAGACCCTATGTTTGGCTGACACTGTGCTAACTGGGATCTCTGCCCAAGGCACAGAACTAATACAATAATTCACATCAGTGAAAAATAAACCTAGACTCCTTTTTGTGGAAAACTAGAGTAAGGGTTAAGAGAATGGCATCTGGAATAAAAGATGTTAATTTTGAAATCCTGTCTGTGCTACTGACTAGTTATATAGCTGTCATCTGTAAAATGTGGACAGTAATAGCAATCTCATAGGGTTACTATAAGTATTAAGTAATGTGATGCATTTAAAGTGCCCAACATTGTTCCTGCTTAGAGTAGACAAACAATAAAGTATATACCTTATCATTATTTCTATGTACAAAATGGGCTCCAAAGGGTCCATTTCATAACTGAATAAAATGAGCAACAAACTGTCAGCTCATGGGGGCTCATCTTTATGTTGTTGATGTCCCTTTATCACAGGTGCCTCCAACACGTTCATACCTTTAACCATGAAGTCAGAGGCCAAACATATTGTGAAATAAAGAAACTAAAAACTACTGTGGCATCACAGCTCGCTTACTATATGTAATACAATATACAATGTAAAATCTACTCAGCACCCACATGTGGAACAGTGTGAGATACTGTGGTTGACACAGTTCATGGATCCTCTTGGAAACTGCTCCCCTGAATCTTCCTTCGTTTCCTATATATACAGATCTACTAGCTGCTCTGAGCTTGCCTGCTCACTTCCCACATAGAAGAAGCAATTCAACAGTGTAAAAAATGGTGGTGAAAGCTCACACTAGTCATTCTCAGGAAGCCAGGACTATTTTGAGAAGCTCAATATTGTAGCATTTTAGAGTATAGGGGTTTAGATTTTGTTTATTATCTATATGTGTGACACTGAGAAAATTACTTACTCTCTATGAACTTCAGCTTTCTTTGTTTTAAAACAGGGAAAATAATGTTGTTTGTGAGGATTAAATAAATTAACATATGTACCTAAAACAGTACCCAGCACCTTGTGATCATGAGATGAATATTAACTATCATTATTCTGCTGAGGTCAGCATGAACAGTGTATTAGGATTATTTTAGAAGACCTGGTTCTCCACTTACAGTCACTATTTCCTACAAGTTTGAAAACACTAGAAAGTACATTGACTACCTTCAGAGGCAATGAGCCACTTGAAATGTTTTCTGGATGTCCAAGTAGGTTAATATTATGTGGTATTTTACTTGAAGCAATTACATGGGAGGGAAATTTTCTCATTTCAGAGCTCAAGGGCAATATGTTCTTGTGTTTTAATGAGTAAACTTTTCAAAACTGCTTTTGTGAACTTGAAGGAAAGAATGGCTATCATTAAACTAAGTAGGTTTGAAGGTATTCAGAGGCTACTTTGTTGTAATCTTTCTAATGTTTTGTTAAATAAGAATGCAATAAATAAGTAAATAAATAAAATAAACTTAGCTTAATTTTACCACTGCATCTAACTTTTTTTTGTTAGTTTGCTCATTTTAGGAATTTGTCAACCAGAAGCAGCAGAGTATGCTTTGTTGAGATGTTCTGCCCTACAATATTAATGTCCCATTGCTGGAATCTTCTAAGTCTGGAACATTGCATTTGGGGATAACCAAAAACCCCAAACCCATGCTCTAGAGTTGATTTTGACTCATGGTGACCCCATGTGTTACAGAGTGGAGCTGCTCCATATGATTTTCTTTGCTGTAATCTTTATGGAAACAAATTAACAGGTCTTTCTTCTATGATACCTCTGGGTCGATATGGATTGTCAATATTTGGCTTAGTAGTTAAGCACAGACCATGTGGACCACCTAGGAATGTAGAATCTCCTTACAAATAGAAGAAAGCAGAATAGAGTGACTTCATTTTTAGGTATTTCTGCTAAGTATATCTTAAGTCATAGGCTTCAAAATGGCCACTCTGGGTTTGACTGTTGTGACCAGTCACTCTTCAGGACAGCACTGCTGAGAGACTCTAGTTCTTTATTAAAGCAAAGGGACCCAGAAGAATCCTGGGCCTTGGCTGCTTCAGCCTGGGGCCAAGACCTGTAGCATGGTAAGCATTCTCCTGTTTTAGCTGCATCCAAGTTTAGGATGTGTGAGGAAACTAAACACCAGGGAGAGAACTTAACCCTCATTGCTAAATTTTTGAAAGTTGAGCTTGGTAAAAAAAAAAAAAAAAACACTCTTATTTTCTATAGATTATAAATTGATGGCAATAAAATAAACAAACATAACATACAAACTATAAGGCAGATATTGTTTGTATATTATGTTTGTTTTATTGCCATCATTGTATAATCTATAGAAAATAGTTTTTAAGGCAGATATTAGGAGCTCTGGTGGTGTAGTGCCTAAGGCATTTGACTGCTAACCAGAAGTCTGGCAGTTCAAACCCACCAACCACTCCTTGGAAGGAAGGTTGAACAATCTATTTCCATAGTGATATCACCTCAGACCCAAGGAGGGGTCACTATGAGTCGGATCCGACTTGATGGCAGTGAGTTTGGTTATTTTTTTAGTTTGAAGGCAGACAATTAAATATGGAATGTCTAAACTTTCCAATAAAATATTTTCAAAAATTTTAGTGAGAAAATTGAGCTTTCTTCTATGAAAAAAAAATTGAAAAGAAATTTATTGAAATATACATATAAGAAACTGTGTAAATTATTAGTGTACATGTCTATGAAATTTTACAAAGTGAATTTGTCTATGTAACTACTACCCAGATCAAGATGTAGAAACACTCTCATTCCCCTCTCAGTCAGAATTTCCTAACAAATGTAGTAGACAGAATTCTAAAGATGGTCCCTCAACATTCTCATGAAAGGCTATTTAATCACACACTAATTTTGGTACTGATTCAAAGGGAATTTGTATATGTAATTAAGTCCCAAATGAGATGATCTTAGAGCATAAAGATTATCAGTGTTGGCCTGGCCCAACTAGTAGAGTTTTCTTTGGTTAGTGGCAGAAGATAAGATTGAGATTAAAGGAAGAGAGGGTTTGCTGGCTTTGAAGATGGAAGGGCCACCTGGCAAGAAATGTCAGTGGGTTTCAAGAGCTAAAAGCAGTCCCTAGCTAATAGCAGCTAAGAATTGAGAATTTTAGTCCCATAACCAGAAGGAAATCAATTCAGCTAACAATCTGAATGAGCTTTGAAGCAGATTCTTTCCAAGAGCACTCAGATAAGAACACAGCCTGGTTAACACATCAGTTTTTTCCTTTTGAGACTCTAAGCAGAGAGCCAAGTATAGCCTGCCTGGATTTCTGACCTATAAAGCTGTGAGCTAATAAATGTGTATTGCTTTAAGCTATAATTAAAAAAAAAAAAAAAAAACTTTTTATTTGATTTGGGTAAAAATTTACAGGGCAAATTAGTTTTCCATTCAACAACTGATACATATTTTGGTTCATCATTTTGATTGCAATCCCCGCAATGGAA
>NW_006921620.1:14245993-14247107 GCF_000298275.1 Orycteropus afer afer | reverse complement strand
AGACCAGTAAGCTTTTTTTTTTTTTTTAATTGATTTTGAGTTTTGTTCCACATTTTCTTCCCACTCTGTACAGGCATTTTTTTTTTTTTTTTTTTGTGATCCCTTTCAATGTAGTTGGTAATGGTAGCCAGGCACCATCTAGTCCTGGTTTCAGAGTTGTGGAACCTGAGGTTTGCATGGTCCATTAGTCCTTTGGACTAATAAGCTGCTGAATTAGTGGTAATTTGTTTTAGCAACAATAGAACGCTAATACCATATGTAATCAATTATCTGCCTTTACGCATGATACATTAATTTTGGTTCTTTCTGAACTATATAAAAATGGAATTGAACAATTTGCTTCTTTAGCTTATGTCTGTCATATTCATCTATGCTGTTGCATGTAATAGTTTTTCTTTTTTTTTAATTCTGTAGTATTCCTTCCACTGATATCATTTTTTGTTGTTGTTGTTTATTCTACTGCTGATGAGCATTTGAGTGCTTCCAGTCTTTGGCTATTATGAATTAAACTGTAATGGACATCATTGATTGCTTCATAGATACATGTAGTTAAACCTTTTTGTTAGATCTATGCCTAACAGTGGAATCATGAATTGTGGAATTATCAGGTATACCAGTGTTCTGCTTTAATACATGCTGCTAAACAGTTTTCCAAAGTAGCTGCATAAATTTAAACTTCCAAATCGACTGTATAAATTTCTGTGTGTTCCATATCCTCTTCAACAGTATTTTCAGTTTTTTAAAATTTTATGTATTCTTGGTTGGCAGTGTGCTCTCATTTTGGTTTTAATTTATATTTCTGATGGTTTGGTTTCAATTTATAATTCTGATGATGTTGAGCTCCTTTTCATATACTTGCTGGCTGCAGTTATGTGCTTTTCCTAAAGTGTGTGTTTAAACATTTTATCTGTCTTTTAATTGATTTTCTGTCTTTTAATTGATATATAGCAGTTCTATAAATATTCTGGATGGGAGGCCTTGGTGGAGTGTACATATTGCAAATATATTTTTTAATTCTGTGTCTTACATTCGTATTTTCTTTTCTTTTTTTGTTCCTTCCCTGCCCCTTGCACTCCTGGCAACCAACAAAGAAAGTTTCCCTCCACATACAAAC
>NW_006921620.1:14239995-14244262 GCF_000298275.1 Orycteropus afer afer | reverse complement strand
TTCCTTTTGATGGTATCCCACATGAATCTTAGGCTTTCTTTCATTTTGTTTTGATCTTTTTTCTGATTGATCCTTTTCCAAAGAAGTATTCAGGTATTTGTCTTCAATCTCATTAATTCTGTCTTCCATTGCATCAATTCTATCCCTTTGACCTTTCAATGTGTTATCTATTTCTGTCAATTTAGTATTAATCTTCTGAATTTCTATCTGTAGATTTAGAATCATTTCTAATTTTTCATTTATTTTGTCACTTTGTTCTTGTATTTTCTTCTAAAATTCTTCTAGGGTTTTGTCTGTGTTTTCCTTGGTCTGTCTATCAATCTTTTGATGATACCTAAATGTAATTCTTTTGAATTCCCTATCAGGGAGTTCCAATGCTGCGTCTTTCTCAGGGGTGTGTTCTGGGTCTGTATCCTGGTCCCTTGTTTCTCCTGCTTTATCTTGCTTCTTCGTGTGGACTGTGATGCTCTGTTGTCTCCGAGGCATTGTGAGGTTTTGTGTTTATATTTAATTGGTGATTATAGGTTGGAGTGGCTTGCCCACAATTTTTATTTTCTTTGTTATGTTTGTATGTTATCTATATAGGCAGCGTATTGTGCTATGCTCCTCTACTCACTAGTTGACAGCACTTATACACTCACCACCTGTCTCCTTTCCTGTTGTCAGCCTTTCATAATTCCTTGCTGACCCTGTCAAACAGAGCCTGTTCTTAGATCCCTGGAATCTGAATGAGGATGCTATCACTTTAAAATCCAAAATGGTTGTCACTTGTAAACATTCAAAATGGTCACTTTAAACCCTTGGTCACTTTAAAATTGCTTTCCTATTTTCTTAATGGTGTCTACTTGATGAAAACATTCTTAATATTAATGGATTCAATTTATAAATATTTTCTTTATGGTTAATATTTTTTTAAATCTTTGTTTTCCTAAGGTCATACTCACCACAACTTCTCTGCTAGTTTATCGTACTTTGGTGGCTTGATTGTTGCTATGGTGCTGGAAGTGATGTCACTGGTATTTCAAATACCATCAGGGTCACCCATGGTGGACAGGTTTCAGTGGAGCTTCCAGACTAAGACAGACTAGGAAGATCTGGCAATCTGCTTTTGAAAAAATTGAGCAGAGAAAGCCTTATGAATAGCAGTGGAACATTGTATGTATAGTGCTGGAAAATTAGCCCCTCCAGTTGGAAGGCACTCAAACTATGACTGGGGAAGGTCTACCTCCTCAAAGCAGATTCAACCATAATGGCACAGAAGGAATAAAGCTTTCATTTATGTGGCATGACTCAAAATGAGAAGAAACAGCTGCAAACATCTATTAATAATCAGAATGTGGAATGTAAAAAGTATAAATCTAGGAAAATTGAAAGTCATAAAAAATGAAATGGAATGCATAAAGATCTATATTCTAGGCATTAGTGAGCTAAAATGGACTCATATTGGCCATTTTATATTAAAAAAAAAACCATGTGAAAGGAATGATGAAAAGGAATGGCATCATACTCATCATCAAAAACAACATTTCAATATTTATCCTGAAGTACAATGCTGGCAGTGGTAAGATAATATCCATACATCTACAAGAAAGATCAGTTAATTTGACTATTATTCAAATTCATGCACCAACCACTAATGTCAAAGATGAAGACATTGAAGATTTTTTTTACCAACTTCTGCAGTCTGAAATTGATTAAACATGCAATCAAGATGTGTTGATAATTATTGGTGATTGAAAAGTGAAAGTTGGAGACAAAGGAGAAGGATCAGTAGTTGGTAAACGATAGAAAGTTAGTGATAGAAACAATGGTGAAGATTGCATGATAAAATTCCACAAGACCAGTGACTTATTGTAAATACCTTTTCTCAATGACATAAACAATGACTACACATGTGGGCCTGAGCAAATGGAATATACGGGAATCAAATCCTCTATATCTGGTGAAAGAGACAATGGAGAAGCTCAATATCATCAGTCAGAAAAAGGCCAGGGACAACTGCAGAACAGACCAGCAATTGCTTGTGGCAAGTTTAAGCTGAAGCAGGAGAAAATTAAAACAAGTACACTAGAGTCAAAATATGACCTTGGTTATATCCCACCTGAATTTAGAGACCATCTGAAGAATAGATTTGATGCATTGAACATCAATGACCAAAGATCAAATGAGTTGTGGGATCACATCAAGAACATATGCATGATGAACACAAAAGGTCATTAAAAACACAGGAAACAAAAGATCAAAATGGATATTAGAAGAAACTCTGAAACTTGCTCTTAAAAGTAGAGTAGCTAAAGTGACTGGAAGAAATGATGACGTAAAAGAGCTGAATGGAAGGTATCAAAAGCAACTCAAGAAGACAAAATAAAGTATTATAATGAAATGTGCAAAGGTCTAGAGGTAGAAACACATAATGGAAGAACAAGCTCAGCATTTCTCAACATGAAAGAATAATGAAAAAAATCAAGTCTCAAGTTGCAATATTAAAGGACTTTATGGGCAAAATATTGAATGATGCAGGAAGCATCAAAAGAAGATGGAAGGAGTGCTCAGAGTCAGTGCAGTAAAAAGAACCAGTCATTGTTCAACCATTTCAGGAGGTAAACTGAAATGATGATCAGGAACTGAAGAAATTGTGCTGAAGGAAGAAATCCAAGCTACACTGAGGGTATTAGAGAGAAACAAGGCTCCAGGAATTGACAGAATACTCATTGAGATGTTCCAACAAACAGCTGCAGCACGGGAAGTGCTCACTTTTCTATGCCAAGAAATATGTAAGAGAACTACCTGGTCAGTAGACCAGAAGAGATACATATTCCTGCCTATTCCAAAGTAAGGTGATAGAACAGAGTGCATAAATTATAGAACAAGATCTTTAATATCATACCCAAGTAATTATGCTGAAGATAAAAAATGTTTGCAGCAGTACATCAACTGGAAACTGCCAGAAATTCAATCCAAATTCAGAAAAGGGTGTAGAATGAGGGATATCATTGATGATGTCAGGAAAACAATGTCTAAAAGCAGAGAATATCAGAAATGTTTACCTGTGTTTTATTACTTATGAAAAAACATCCAACTGTGTAAATCATAATGAATTATGAATAACACTGTGAAGAATGGGAATTCCAGAACACTTAACTGTGCTCATGTAGACTCATTACATAGAAGGGGCAGGCACTCATTTGAACAGAATGAGGAGAAAAATGCCTGATTTAAAATCAGGAAAAGTGTGTGTCAGGGCTGTATCCTTTCACGATTCTTATTCAATCTGTGTGGTAAGCAAATAATCTGAAAAGCTGGACTATGTGAAGAAGAACATGGCATCAAGATTGGAGGGAGATCAATATGTCACTTCTGTTCATAGCGTTAAAAACTTTCATATTTCTACTGATTTTTCTGTCTGCTGATCTACCATTTCCTGAGATGTTTTTGTTAAATTCCACTGACACTTGATTTTATATTTAATTTTTAGTTCTCTTAATGTTGGCTTTTTTATTATCAAACCAATTTAAAGGTATGCTATTGTTGTTAGGTGTCATTGAATCAGTTACTATGGGTGATTTCTTTTGGTTAATATTTCCAGGTATACATATATATATATTTAAGTTCTTTTAATTTCACTCTTTTTATGTTTTAATATTAAAATTATTTTTCCTATAAGTATCATTGAGTTATTTTTGCTTTGATCCAACATATTCATCTTTGACTTTTAAGTAAAAGTTTAATTCATTTACAGGCCATGAAAATTTTAATGTAGTGGAGTTTACATCTACCACCTTATTACTTATTTTTTATATGTTCAGTAGGTTCTTTGTTTC
Source organism: Orycteropus afer afer (assembly GCF_000298275.1). NCBI lineage: Eukaryota > Metazoa > Chordata > Mammalia > Tubulidentata > Orycteropodidae > Orycteropus > Orycteropus afer. The sequence continues at coordinate 14,240,441 of NW_006921620.1, read as the reverse complement.
ATTTTTACTTCTTTTTCATGCTATTTTTGATTATTAAAGTATTTTTATTATTACTTTTTCTTCACTATTAATTCAAATATATAATGCTGTTTATTCATTTTATGTTTAGTACTTACCATAGAGATTATAACATGCATTTTATACATATTAGAGTCTCCTTTAATTTAGTACTTCTAATATTGCCCAAGGGATTAGGTGAGGAGAGGAAACTCAGGCCCACCCAAAGCAGCAGGATGGGAAAGCAGGAGTAAGGGGATAAAAGCCAGGAATTTGGACAAAAGAGCAGTAAGCCCCAGGGATACAAGTGAGGAGAGACAACTCAGGGACGCCCAAAGCAGCAGGCCAGAAGAGCAGGAGAAGAGATTAAAAGCCAGGAAGCCAGACAGAGGAACAGTCAGCCACAGGGACCCAGATGGGGGTGATACGAGAGGTCTCCAACAGCAAGA
>NW_006921620.1:14232183-14236685 GCF_000298275.1 Orycteropus afer afer | reverse complement strand
AGTATAGCAGGGATTGTGGGGCTGGCGCGGGATCAGGCAGTGCTTCGTTCTGCTGTGCATGGGGTCGCTATGAGTCGGAAATGACTCGATGGCACTTAACAACAACAATATTGCCCAGAGACAGCTATCTGAACAACTGATTGGAAGAGATCTATGTTTGTGCCCATTTCAAAGAAAGATGATCCAAGAGAATGCAGAAATTATCAAATCTTATCTTTAATATCACATGCAATGAAAATTTTGTTGAAGAGAATTGAAAAATGGATGCAACAGTATTTCAACAGGGAACTGCCATAAATTCAAGCCAGATTCAGATGAATATGTGAAACTTGGCATATCAGTGCTGATGTCAGACTGCTCTTGTCTGAAAGCAAAGAATAGCAGAAATATGTTTACTTGTGTTTTATTGACTATGTAAAGGCATTTGACTGTGTGGATCATAACAAATTATGGATGACACTGTGAAGAATGGGAATTTCAGAACACTTAATTGCACTCACGAGGAACCTGTATATTGACCAAAAGGCAGTCATTCGAACAGAACAGAAGGGGATAGTAAATGGTTTAAAATCAGGAAAGATATATGTCAATAGTCTATCCATTCATCATATTTATTCAATCTGTATGTTGAGCAGATAATCAGAGAAGGTGTATAATATAAAGAAGAACATGGTATTAGAATTGGAGGAAGACTCATTGAAAACCTGTGATATGCAGATGACAAAACCATGCTTGTTGAAAATGAGTAAGATTTGAAGTACTTACTGGTAAAGATCAAAGACTAACCCCCTCAATATGGATTACACCTCAACATAAAGAAAACTAAAATCCCTTCAACTGGACCAGTAAGCAACATCTCAACAAATGGAGATAAGATTGAAGTTGTTAAGCATTTCATTGTAATCGGATCCAAAATCCACACTCAAGTAAGCAGCAGTCAAGAAATCAAGTGATACATTGCATTGAGCAAATCTACTGCAAAAGACCTCTTTGAAGTGTTTAAGAGCAAAGATGTCACTTTGAAGACTAAGGTTGACTGACGCAAGCCATGGTGTTTTCAATAACTTCATATGCATGTGAGAGTTGGACAATGAATAAGGAGGAACATAGAAGAATTGATGCTTTTGAATTGTGCTGTTAGTGAATAATATTGAAGGTACCATGACCTTCTAGAAGAATGAACAAATTTGTCTTGGAGGAAGTATGGCTAGTATGGTTCTTTATAAGCAAGAATGCCCAGACTTCATCTCTCATACTTTGGTCAGGTTGGCAGAAGGGACCAGTCCCTGGAGAAGGATATCATACTGGGTAAAATAGAGGGTCAGCCAAAAAGGGAAGAACCTCAATGAGATGGTTTGCACAGTGACTGCAATAATGGGCTCAAGCATAGCAACTATTATGAGAATGGTGCAGGAGCAGGACTGGGTAGTGTTGTACACAGGATCTATTTTATATAGGGTTGCTATAAGTTGTAACTGACTCGAGAGCTTCTAACAATAACAGCAACAATGATGCCCAGAAAACACAAAAACTTTAAAATACTTTAACTCAATTCACCTTCTTCACAAATCTTGTATTATTTTAAATCTGTGGTTATAGTGGGTACTCATATGAAAATATTATAATTGTTTTAATGAGTATTAATTTTGATTTACCTTCAAAACAATCTTTTGTGCTCTTTATTACTTCTTGTATTATTTCTTTTCCATTTGTTAATCATATTCATTTTTCCTAAAGTATGATCTTTTAGTGTTTCTCTTGGTGAAAATCTATATAACATAAATTCTGTAAGCTTTTATTTTTATAAAAATTTTTTTATTTTGGTTTCATTTTTGTAATGACATTTTGCATGGCACATAATTCTCTGTTGACAGTTATTTTCTTTCAGTACTTAAATGATGCCATTTCTTCGTTTTTCAGCTTTAATATTTTCTGATGAGAAGTTAGCTGTTAGTTTTATGGTTGTTTCAAGATAATGTCTTATATTTTGCATAATTTATGTTTTTATTTCCTCTTTTCTTTGGTCTTTAGAAGTTTTACTATAATATGTCTATAGGTGATTTTCTTTGAATTTATTTTGCTTAGCAAATAAAAGGAACTTTTCTCCAAAGAAACAACTCTTCTGACTTTCAAAAATAATCCAAGTGATTTTCCAACACTCCATTCACTGTCCTGTTATCTCGGTCACCATGCTGACTCTTCTACTTTTGGAAGTAAAAGAAGGAGGTAGGAGAAGATGTAAAGAGAAGGTTGGCATTATCTTTTAAAGATTGTTTCTGCTCTACTTTCTCTCTCTTCTCTATTCTGGCACTCCAATTACATATATGTTTGTCCTCATTTATTTATGTCTTTTACTGTCTGCATTAATTTTTCCTCTTCTTGTCTTCTTCTGAAAATGTTTTTCTGTGCTATGTGGTGGAGTGCCTAAGATATTTGACTGCTAACCAGAAGGCTGGAAGTTCAAACCTACCAGCTCTCCACAGGAGGAAGATGGAGCAATCTACTTCTGTAAAGATTTACCACCTTGGAAACCCAGTGGGGGTCACTATGAGTCAGAATTGATTTGATGGCAGTGGGTTAGGTTTAGTTTTGAAATTATTTTCTAGTTGATTAATATTTTATTCTATTGTGTCTAACTTACTACAAAAGTCATTGATTTAGTTCTTAGTTTTATTACTGTAGTTTTTCAGTTCTAAATCTGTATTTTTTAAATTTATGCTTTATTATTTTTTTTTTTTCTAGTCATCTGTTTGTCTTTTATTCCCTTAAATGAAGTAGGCATTGTTATTTTAAGGTTTGCATCAGACAGTGTCACTATCTGAAGTCTCTGTGAGGTCTGTGTTTTTGTCTGTTATTTATACTGGTAATTGTTCCTATTGGTTCTCTTGGTTATCTCTGTACTCTCTTTCCTTTTTTTTTGTTGTTGTTAAACACTGAAACTTAAAAAAATGTAAAAATAATTTGAGGCTTAGCGTTATGCTATATTCTTCAAGAAGTAGTTTTTTGTTTTCTACTGACACACTTGTAACTAGAAATCCATTATCCTTTAATCAAATTCAGGGTATGACATTTTCTAGGCCATTCAAATATCTCAAAACTAAACTAAGAGTCAAAACCAAAAGCATGGGTAGATAAACCAAAAAGAACTTAAACAAGTTACATTGAGTTGATTCCAACTCATGGCAATCCATGTGTCACCAGGCTTTTCTTCTGAGGGGCTTCTGAGTGGATTCAACCACCAACTTTTTGGTTGATAGTCAAGCACTTAATTGTTTGCACCACCCAAGAACTCTATGGATGGACTACCTAAACCAAAAACCAAATCAAACTCACTATCATCGAGTCATTTCCAACTCATAGAGACCTCCTTTGGATTTCAAAGTAGTAAATCTTTACAGAAGTAGCTTGCCCTATCTTCCTTCTGCAGAGTAGCTGGTGGGTTGAACCACTGACCTTCTGTTTAGTATCCAAATGCCTTATCTACTATGCCACCAGAGCTCCTTTCTTAGTCACAGGATGCTGCCTATAGCACTGTTTACCATTTTGGTTGCTTATTTCAGGCACTTCCATTTCCCCAGGGCAAAAGAAGCCCAAATCTGGGGCTCACCTCTTTGGCTTTTTTCTTTTTCAGGATCTTGCCCTGGTAATTCTTCACTGTATTTTTTTTTTTTCCCTCTCCTTCCTATGATACCTTAAAGAATATATTTAAAAAATATTTTATCTAGCTTTTCAATAATCTTAGTGGGAAGATTGACCTGAAATAGCTATTCTGCCAGTATCAGATGAGGAAGTCCTCAGGATTTTGAATTATTTTCTGAGTAAGGTTGTTAACCATTAGAGGATTTGAACTGAGGAGTGACAGTACCACTCTAACTGCTCTGTAGATAATAGATTGGGAGACAGTGAGGCCAATTTGGAGGTTATTGCAATAGACAAGATGAAAGATTTTTGGAATAAGCTGGTAAAGATGATGAGACATAGTCTATTCTGGATGTATTTTGAAGTTATTAATGACAAGATTTGCTACTGGATTGAATGATGGTGTGTAAGAGAAGAGACAAGATAAAAAGTAGAAGTGTGTGGGAGGAGCAACATGTGATTTTAAACAGAGTTGAAAATCTGGAGTTTGATTTTAGATTATATAATTTTGAGCTGCTTATCCAGGTGAGGAGAGGGAACTCAGGCACACCCAAAACAGCAGTGTGGGAGAGCAGGAAAAAGGAGATAAAAAGCCAGGAATTTGGACAGAGGAGCTTCAGCCGCAGGGATCCAGGTGAGGAGAGGGAAATCAGGCATGCCCAAAGCAGCAGGGTGGGAGAGCAGGAGAAAGGGGATTAAAAGGCCTAGGAATCTGGACAGAGGAGGAGTCAGCCACAGGGACCCAGGTTAGGGTGGTACAAGAGGTTTCCAACAGGGAGACAAACTTATCTGTTGGTTTGTCCTACCATGGTGACATGTTGATATGAGTTTTGAGGCTGAGCCACTGGTGTTTCAAACCCAGC
>NW_006921620.1:14227838-14228763 GCF_000298275.1 Orycteropus afer afer | reverse complement strand
GATGAAAGAGGGGGAGGCCTTCAACGAGATGGATTGACACGGTGGCTGCCATGATGGGCTCAAGTTTAGCAGGGATCGTGGAGCTGGTGCGGGTTTGGACAGTGTTTCGTTCTGCTGTGCATGGGGTCACTGTGAGTCAGAAATGACTCGACAGCACCTAACAACAACAACATCCAGGTGATGATGTCAAATAGGCAGTTGCTTATATGAGTTGAGAGTTCAGGGAATAAGTGTGGGCGGCAGATAGATTTATTCATTTGCTGTCGGTTTTTTTTTTTTTTTTTTTTTTTAAGTTGTCACTATGAGGATAGGACCTGAGAACATCTAGGGAGTGAGTATAGATAAAAATACAAATACAAGGCTGAGTCCTGGGGCATTGTACTATTTAGAAATTGTATATTCAAGAAATATCCAAATAAAACATTGGAAAGATCCTCTTTCTCCTTCAGAATGTCCATTCAAGCTTTGCTGAGGTCAAAGGAGAAGAGCATATTTCTTCTCTTACTATTTAATGATGAAAAGAATAGATTCTCTTTCATTCTTTCTGTTTGTAATATGTTCTCATATTTTATTTGATTTAATTCTCACAAGAATCCTTGAGTTAAACAGGATATAGATATTATCAACTTCGTCTTCTGCTGAATAATGAAAGCATAGAAGCTTTTTCCCTTATTTCAAATGATGTTCATTTGTAGCAACTAGTAAATTAATTTTTTGATAGAAAGTACTATCTTATATTTCTCTGACAACTCTTATAAATTTGCAATATAATCTGCATACGTCTTAAAATTTCAGTGAATTTTTGATGTTAATTTTCTTATTAAAGAAGCATTGGGCTTTAAGCTAAGTATGAACTTTAAGCTACTATGATGTTTTCTGTTGCTGTTGTTAGATGCCATTGAGTTGTCCCAGACTCATGGCAACC
>NW_006921620.1:14221126-14227108 GCF_000298275.1 Orycteropus afer afer | reverse complement strand
GGGTTTGAACCACCAGCCTTCTGATTAGCAGTCAAGGGCCTTAGGCACTATGCTACCAGAGCTCCCAATTCTTCTTTAGTCTTTCTTGTTATGGCTTTCAGATGCATTTGTGGTGATTGAAAAAAACAAAACAAAACATGGGTTGGGTAAGGCACACCTTAGTCTTCAAAGTGATACCTTTGCCCTTTAACACTTTAAAGAGATCTTCTGCAACAGATTTGCCCAGTGTCTGATTTCTCCTCTGATTTCTCAACTGCTGCTTCCATGGGTGTTGATTATGGATCCAAGGAAAACGAAATCCTTGATAACTTCAACTCTTTCTCCATTTATCGAGATGTTGCTAATTGGTCTAATTATAAGGTTTTTTGTTTTCTTTATGTTGAGGTGTAATCCATACTAAAAGCTGTAGTCTTTGATTTCATCACTAAGAGATGTGCTTCAAGTTATCTTCACTTTCAGTGAGCAAGGTTGTGTCATCTGCATATTATTGGTTGTGAATGAGTCTTTTCCCAACCCTGATCCTACATTCTTCTTCATAAAGTCCAGCTTCTTGGATTGTTTGCTCAGCATGCAGTTTGAATAAATATGGTGAAATGATATGACCCTGACACACACCTTTCCTGTTTTTGAGCCTTACTCTGTTTGAATGACTGCCTCTTGGTTCTGTGTACAGGTTTCTCACAAGCACACTTAAATGTTCTGGAATTCCTATGCTTCTCATTGTTGTCCATAATTTGTTATGATCAACACAGTCAAATGCCTTTGCATAGTCAATAAAACACAGGTAAATATCTTTCTGGTATTCTTTGCTTTAAGCCGTAATCCATCTGACATCAGCGATGATATCCCAAATTCCACATCCTTGTTTAAATTCAGCTTGCATTTCAGGCAGGTTCCTGTCAATAAAATGTTGCAACCATTTTTGAATTATCTTCAGCAAAATTTTACTTGTGTGTGATATTAGTGATATTGTTCCTTAATTTCCCATTATGTTGGATCACCTTTTTTGGGAATGGGCATAAATATGTATCTCTTCTGGTCAGTTGGCCAGGTAACTGCCTTTCAAATTTCTTGGCATAAACAACTGAGTGCCTCCAGCACTGGATCCATTTGTTGAAACATCTCAGTGGGCATTCTGTCAATTCCTGAAGTCTTTTGTTTCTTGCCAATTGCTTCAGTGCAGCTTGGACTTTTTCCTTCAATACCATTGAGTCTTCATTGCATGCTGCCTCCTGAAATGGTACAGTGACTCTGTGTATTCTTTCCATCTTCTTTTGATGCTTCTTATAACCTTCGAGCTCTGGTAGCATAGTGGCTAAAGCACTTGACTGCTAACCAGAAGGCTGGCGGTTCAAACCCACCAGCCACTCCTCGGAAGGAAGGTTGGGCAATCCTACTTCCATAGTGATACTGCCTCGGAAACCCAAGGAGGGGTCGCTATGAGTCGGGGCCGACTCGACGGCACATAACAACAACAACAACAACAATAACCTTCGATATTTTGTCCACAGAGTCCTTCATTATTGCATTTCAGAACTTGAATTTTTCATTCAATTCTTCCAGCTTGAGAAATTTCAGGTACATTCTTCTTTTTTGGTTCTCTAATTCCAGGTCTTTGCACTTTTTATTATAATACTTCACTCTGTCTTCTCAAGCTGCCCTTAAATCTTCTGTTTAGCTCTTTCATTTCATCTTTTCATCCATTAACTTTATCTGCTCTCCATTAAAGAATAAGTTTCAGAGTCCCTTCTGACATCATTTTGGCCTTTTCTCCCTTTCTTGTCTTTTAATTGACCTTTTGGTTTCTTAATATATGATGTTCTTGATGTCATCCATCTCTGGTCATTGATGTCAGTATGTCAAATCTATTCTTGAGATGGTCTCTAAATTAAGATAGAATACAATCATGATCATATTTTGGCTCTTTTGGACTTGCTTTAACTCTCTTCGGCTTCAACATAAACTTGCATAGTAGCAATTGACGGCCTTTTCCAGAATCAGGTCCTGGCCTTGTTTTGACTGATAATATTGAGCTTCTACATCACCTCCTTCCACAAAGGTAGTTGATTCGATCCCTATGTATTCCATCTGGCAAGGTCCATGTGTATAGTCACCATTTATATTGTTGAAAAAAAGGCATTTGAAAGAAGTAAATCATTGGTCTTATAAAATTACATCATGCAGTTTCCAGTGTCATTTCTATCACCAATGCGATATTTTCTATCTACCGTATGCTCCAACTACGTACATTTCCTATGCATACATACTGTTTCTACGTTTGATAGAGTTTTAGAGATATGAATAGGTACATTTAACGTGTTGTAGAAGTCACACATTTGGTATTTGCTGCTGATTGAAGTAATTAGGTCCTCAATTCCCTGTTGCAAAGTAATAAAATAATTTAAAGACACACAACTGATCTCTGGAAAATATTATTATAGTATTTAAGATACAGCCATCTACAAAATTCACCATGCATGAATGAAACCACATGGTCACTTCCTTTTTACTGAGTAAGAAAACAAACAGGGAAAAATGTATAGAGTTGCAGCTAAGTGGGCCCTAAAGACTCTCAGCTTCCTTTGTGTAATGGTCAGTCCTGGAATTCCTTGTCCTTTAACTGTTGAGTATATCACATTATTTGAACTGAAAGGACATTCATTAGAAAGGTACGTTGGTCAGCTAAATGGTAAGGTGATTATACACTTTCTTTATTTTCCAACCTGGAAAAAATGCTAAATTGAACTTGATGTCTAGATGATTGGTGTAAACTGAGACCAAGATTTATGATCACCCTATTAATGTTTGACTAAAAGAGCCAATTTTATTTTTTGTTGATATTGATGATTAATGTCTATAAATATTCCAAATAAGAAATTTTATACTTTTCTTACTCATTGCTCTGATTAAACAGCTGACATTTTTAGTTTATGTTTTTCTTTGCCTCAACATACCATAAAATTTAACCTCTTCCAAGAAGCCATCCCTAAACCAGGTTTCTCTTTGCTCTGGTAGCATAGTGGCTAAGACACTTGCCTGCTAACCAGACGGCTGGTGGTTCAAACCCACCAGCCACTCCTCGGAAGGAAGGTTGGGCAATCCTACTTCCGTAGTGATAACTCCCTCGGAAACCCAAGGAGGGGTCGCTATGAGTCGGGTTTGACTCGACGGCACATAACAACAACAACAACAATATCCAATTGCAGCTATTGTGGTTAACACAGAGAAAATATCTGACAATTGTAATTCCTCATAACCATTTGATTTTAAGTTTCAAATTTTTAACGGAGGAAATTTAGCTAATCACTTAACCAGAATTTAATGAGCTCACACTATGTATTCAACTCCTTACCTAGCACTAATGAGGGTATACACACATGCTGAAAAAAGATGTTAAGAGTTTGTACTAATCTATGTGGAGAAAACAAATTGCCATTAAAAATATCAAGATATGTGAACATATTAAGATTCATGAGGGTAGTTTGATTTAAGAAGAGAGTTAACTTTGTCTGTGAGAAGCACACTGAGCTCTTGCTTATCAGTCTCACAGTTTTCTCTGAAAAAGAAGGAATAAACAGCAAATTGGGTTGGGAGTCTCTGTCCTGGTCTCTGTATTTTGAGGAAGTCAATTAAGCTATAAAAATTAAGAGTCTTGTCAGTGAATTAGGGATCCTGTTTCTCTATATTTATTTGTATTTGTTAGTTCATTTCCTAATATTAATGCCTAAAATGTTAAATATGATCCTCTTATCAGTAACTCTGATTAAAAATTTGTTGGTCTAAGAGGAAAAGATAACCACAGGGAGGAAGTGGGAAGAGAGCTGTTACACTGTGGGGATTGTAATCATTGTCACAAACAAAAAGTATTTGAACTATTGAATGAAAAACAAATTTGCTCTGTAAATTTCACCTAAATCACAATTTAAAAAGAAAAAGTTTGTTTGTCTAGTCTTCTGGAACTTTTGGGTGAGATTGTGACATCAGCTGGTGCTAAAATAGCAGAGGCTTATAGAGCTACATACACCTATTAGCTTCCTTTCCGAAGTCATTTCTAACACAGTCCTTCTTTATTCAATTTCAGCTTCTTGGTATTTATTTCCATTTTACTTCATCTGAGGAACACCCTTAACAAACCTTGACCTTAAGAGATAATAACTAACAGTTAACACAGAAATAGGTTTGCACATCAGTTCTGTAGGGGTCTCTTCCCTCAACTAAAATGGTTATTGTGCCTAAATAGTGTCAAAACATCAGTGTTATTTGGTCAACTTGGTCGAATCTGCTTAAGAAAAAAAAAATTAAAAAAGAATGAACAAAAGAATGAGCAAAAGAAAAAGGATTTAAGCTTTCCTGCTTAATGAATACTGATAATTTCCTAGTTCTCTTTGGATGTAATATTTCTTTCTCATTTGGAGTATAAGTAGCAATTGCTTTACCTGCCCCAAATCACATCTTTTACTTTTTCTAACAAATGCTTCTATCCTGAATCTCCATAACCAGGAGGCCTGAAAGTTCAATTAGATCCTCCTTCTTTGGTATCAATGATTTATTTAAAGGTGGACACCTTACTGAAGCTGGGCCAATCAGAGCTCTTCCCTGCAGTTTTTATACTCAGGATTGGAGATACTAGATTCCAGGTTCCTGTGGTAATAGAAATTAGAGGCTGTGGCATTGATGGATGAACACACATGCCTGGGAAAGAAGCTTATTCATAGTTGACAGAAATGAAACCAATAAACAAAAGCAGAGTCAGCTAGCGAGGCCTCCTTCCCCACGCTTTGTTTACCTGAGGCAATATCAGTTACCATTGAGTTGATTCCAACTCATGGCAACTGCATGTGAGTCAGAGTGAACTGTGCTCCATAGAGTTTTCAATGGATGATCACCAAGGCTTTCTTCTGAAGCATCTGTGAGTGGACTGAAACCTCCAACCTTTGAGTTAGTAACCAGATGTGCTATGTGTACCAATCAGGAGCTCCTACCGTCAATAAACTCCTCCTTTCCTTAAGCCTAAGGAGCTCTGGTGGCACAGTGCCTAACACATTTGACTGCCAACCAGAAGGTTGGCAGTTCAAATCTACCAGCCACTCAGTGGAAGAAAGGTGGGGCAATCTACTTCCCTAAAGATTTACCACCTCAGAAACCCAGTGGAGGTCATTATGAGTTGGAGTCAACTCAATGGCAGTGGGTTTGTTTTTTTGTTTGGTTTCCCTAAGTTGGCTTTCTGACAATCATAGCCTTCTGACTAATATATTTCCTTTTGTTTTCCAGAGGACTTAAATTTATAGTTTTAATTACCGTGGCTTAAATTTTACATCTGTTATTTCAATAGAAGCAGTCTGGTATACTGGAAAGAAAACTGATGAAGAGATTTGAAGACCCAGAAAGTTACTTTTCCTCTTTGAGTCTCCAAATTCCCAACTATAAAATGGGGTAAATATTTGCATATCATATAGCATGTGACAAGGATTAATTGAATTAATACAGGTGAAAAAATTTCCATGAAATAGTAGATCCTGTGAGAAGGTAAGTTAGGTATTATTACAATAAGTTTGATGAGAAAACTCATCTTCATAGAATTCAATAAACCAAATATTTATTCTATATTTTGTATGAAGTGCTTGTTGTTGTAACAGATATAAAACGAAATATGACACAAGAAGTCCAAAATAATTATCCTTACCATATGTTGCAGATGTCATAGAGCTTCACCACATCACATCCCTTGGCTCTTTTTTCCTAACAAAGCCCAAAGCTATCCACAGCTCCCTACCACCTTCCTGCTCTAAAACTGACTAGCAACTGTTTTATGAAATGAAATTGATTTTGACCTATATTTAGATGAGACTGCTGTAACATAATTCTGATTGTGCTGTCAAATACAATAATATATTTTCCAAGAGAAAACAATCATATGTAAAGCAAAGATGTTTTCCATTGTTAGTGTGTTGTTGTTGTTGTTATTATGTGCCGTCGAGTCGG
>NW_006921620.1:14212112-14219006 GCF_000298275.1 Orycteropus afer afer | reverse complement strand
AGACACTTGCCTGCTAACCAGACGGCTGGTGGTTCAAACCCACCAGCCACTCCTCGGAAGGAAGGTTGGGCAATCCTACTTCCGTAGTGATACTGTCTCGGAAACCCAAGGAGGGGTCGCTATGAGTCGGGGCCGACTCGACGGCACATAACAACAACAACATAGATAAACCTTTCCTTAACTTTTACAATAATGGACTAATACAATATTTGTCCTTTTGTGATTGAATTATTTTACTCAGCATAATGTCCTCCAAGTCCATCCACGTTACGCAGTGTTTTGCAGATTCTACATTATTCTTTAGTGTCACATAGTATTCCATTGTGTGTATGTACCATAGTTTGGTTAGTCATTCCTCAGTTGATGGAGACATCTGATTTTTTGACTCTTGCTTCTGTTGGTGTTGATTGTGGAACCAAGTAATGTGAAATGACAACTTCAATCTTTTCTTCATTTATCGTGATGCTATTAACTGGTCCAGTTGTGAGGATTTTCGTTTTTGTTTTTATGTTGAGGTGTAATCCATGCTGCAAACTATAGTCTTGAGTCATCATTAAGTGCATCAAGTCATCTTTACTTTCAGCAAACAAGGTTTTGTCATTTTTCACATAGCAAGTTGTTAATGACTCTTTGGTCAATCCTGATGCCATGCTTTTCTTCATATAGTCCACCTTCTCGGATTATTTGCTCAGCATACAGATTGAATAATATGGGGAAGGGGTACAACCTGATTCACTCCCTTCCTGATTTTAAACCATGCAGTATCCCTTTGTTCTGTTTGAATGGCAGCCTCTTGGTCTGTGTACAGGTTCCTTGTGAGCACAGTTAAGTGTCCTGGAATTTCCATCTTCTCAATGTTATCTATACTTTGTTATGAACCACAGAGTTGAATGCCTATGTATAGTTAATAAAACACAAATCAACATCTTTCTGGTGTTGTTTGCTGTCAGCCAAGATCCATCTGACATCAGCAAATAGCCCTTGTTCCATATCCTCTTCTGAATCCAGGTTGCAGTTCTGGAAGCTCCCTGTCAATATGTTGCTGTAACTGTTTTGAATTATCCTAAGCAAGATTATATTTGCATGTGATATTAATGATATTGTTTGATAATTTCCACATTCTGTGGGATCACTTTTCTTTGGAGTGGGTACAAATATGGATCATTTCCAGTTAGTTGGCCAGGTAGCTGTACAAGTGAGTACCTCCAGGGAAGCATCCATTTGTTGAAACATCTTAGTTGGTATGTCGTCAATTCCTGGAGCCTTGTTTTTCACCAATTCCTTCAGTGCAGCTTTGACTTCTTCCTTCATATGTCACCTCCTGAAATGGATGAACATCAACCAAACCAATTCTTTTTGGTATTGTGACTCTGTGTATTCCTTCACTCTTCTTTTGATGTTTCTTGGGTCATTCAATATTTTGCCCATAGAATCTTTCAATATTGCATCTTGAGGCTTGAATTTTTCTTCAGTTCTTTTAGCTTCAGAAATGATGAGTGTGTTTTTTCCCTTTTGCTTTGCTAACTCCAGATCTTTGCACAGTGCATTATAATAATTGACTGTTGTCTTGAGATGCTCTTTAAAATCTTCTGTTCATCTCTTTTATCTTGTCATTTCTTCCATTTGGTTTAGCCACTCTTCGTTCAAGAGTAAGTTTCAGTCTCTTCTAACATTTGGGTCTTTTCTTCCTTTCCTGTCTTTTTAATGATGTTTTGCTTTCTTCATATACGATGTTCTTGACATCATTGCACAATTCCTCTAGTTTTGGTCATTGGTGCCCAATTCATCAAATCTATCCTTTAGATGGTCTCTAAATTAAGGTGGGATACAATCAAGGTCATATTTTGGCTCTTGTGGAATTGTTTTAATTGTCTTCAGCTTCAATTTGAACTTGCATATGAACAGTTGATGGTCTCTTCCACAGTAAGCTCCTGGCTTTGTTTTGGTTGAAGATGTTGAATTTCTTCATCAGCTCTTTCCACAGATGTAATCAGTCTGATTCCTGTGTGTAACACCTAGGGAAATCCATGTGTATAGCCACTGTTTATGTTGTTGAAAAAAGGGTATTTACATTGAATAAGTCATTGGTTTTGGAAAATTCTATCATACAATCTCCAGGGTCATTTCTATCACTATGGCCATATTTTCCAACTATTGGTGATTCTTCGTTGTTTCTACCTTTTACATTCCAATTACCAATAATAATCAATGTATCTTGATTGGATGTTTGGTCAATTTCAGACTGCAGAAGTTGGTAAAAATCTTGTTTCCTCCTCTTTGGCTTTGGAGGTTGGTGTGTAAATTTCAATAATTATAGTATTAACTGGTCTTCCTTGTAGATGTATGGATATTAACCTAGCACTGGCAGCACTGTACTTCAGGATAGATCTTGAAATATTTTTTGTGACAATGAATGCCACACCATTCTTCTTCAATTTGTCATTCCTATCATAGTAGATCATATGATTGTCTGATTCAAAATGGCCTAAGCCGGTCCATTTCAGCTCACTAATGCCTAGGATATTGATCTCTATGCATTCCATTTCATTTTTGACAATTTCCAATTTTCCTAGATTCATACTTCATACATTCTGTGTTCTGATTATTAATGGATGTTTGCAGCTGTTTCTTCCCATTTTGAGTCATGCCACACAAGCAAATGGAGGTCAAGACAGCTTTATTCCATTCAAGTCATTAAGGTCAACTTTACTTTGAGGAGACATCTCTTCCCCAGTCTTATTTTGAATGCTTTCCGACCTGAGTGGGCCATCTTTTGGCACTGTATTGGACAAAGTTTCAGGGCTATTCATAAAGTTTTCCAGTATCATATCAGACAGTGTTTCACTGCTATTCATAAGGTTTCCACTGGTCAATTCTTTGAGAAGTAGATGGCCTTTTCCTTCTTCCACATCTGTCTTAGTCTGGAAGCTCTGCTGAAACCTGTCCACCATGGGTGACCCTGCTGGTACTTGAAATACTGGTGGAGTAGCCTCCAGCCTCATAGCAACATGCGAGCCACCACAGTATGACAAACTGACAGATGAGTGGTAGAATTATTGTTGCTGACAAATCAACTCCAACTCATGGTAACCCCTTGTACAACAGAATGAAATATTGCCCAGTCATGCACCATCTTCAAAATACTTGGTATGCTCAATTGTTATGTCTGTTGCTGGTCCATTGGGTATTGTAAGTGTCTTCTATCCTATGGTGCTCATCTTCCAGCACTATATCAGACAGTATTTTGCTGTGATCGATATGGTTTTCACTAACTAATTTGCAAAAGCAGGTCTCCAAGTCTTTCTTCCTAGTCTATCTAAGTCTGGAAGCTCTGCTGAAAACTGCACCATGGGTGACCCTGCTAGTATTTAAAATGTCAGTGAAATAGCTCCTACTGTCATAACAACATGCAAGCCACCACAGTATGACAAACTGGTATATGGGTAGTGGTAAATAATATTAGACAGTAAACATTGTTAAGCATATGTTAAGTATAGAAAGACATCTATTTCTCATTTCAAAGAAGCCAGTTGTTTTTCCATTAAGCCCAAAACTAAATGTATCATATCTATTTTTCTCAGAGGCCAGAGTTTACTCATAATATTGATGAAAGACATAAGAGAAAATATGAGAAATAATACCTTCCCATCTCCACACACACACAGGACAAAGCAGGGGCAAGCAAGAGAGTAATGGGTCCAAGGGCAAGTAAGGAGTATAGATGTGAGAGGTCCTTCATCTCACTTCCATGACTGAGCTCTATAGAAAAATAAAAATAAAACAATACAAATCCACATGGCTTCATGAGGGCCTAGAAGGGGAGAAAGAAGCCCTGTTGGTATAGTGGTTATGATCTTTGGCTGCTAACTGAAAGTGGACAGTTTGAACCCACCAGCCACTCCATGGGAGAAAGATGCAGTAATCTGCTTCCATAAAGACTTATAACCTTGGAAACCATATAATGCAGTTCTGCTTTGGCCTATAGGGTCACTATGAGTCAAAGTTAAATCAATGGCAATTGATTTGGGTGTGTTTTTTTTTGGTGGGGGGGAGTTAGAAAGGGAAAAGAGAGGTGTCTTCTTTCCTAGTTAAAGCTCTGGGAAGCAGCAAAGCTCCGGAAAGTAGAATTGGCTGACAGGCATACACACAGGACCTTCAAAAAATATTAAGTTTTCTATACACCATGCAAAGAAAAAAAATTCTTTGTACTTCAGAGAAACACAAAAGTAATGGAGACAGTTGCAAAACACGATGGAATCTTATTAACAAGAATGAGGGAAACCTCAGTGTGATATGTAGGGAACGATGACTGAGGCAGAAGTGAGTCATGAATATTACTATTGATTTTAGTATCAATAGCTGATAAGATGCCTTCCCTCAGCCCCAGTACCTTGGCACTATGTAACTCCTGGAGCTTACATGCAACTCACTGAATTGGCCCTGTTTTCATCTCCCTGGAAGGGTTATGATACAAAATAGAAATGAAGTTAAATGACAGAAAATAAAGAGTTTCTGTATACTTTGTGAACTGTATGAGGTACACACTAATCATCATTGTGTTCTCAGTAGAAGTTTTGCTTTGTCAAATGGTGCAGTTCTTCTTTCATCTAGACTAAAAACAAAACAAAACAAAACAACAACTCCTTATAAAGAACATTTTAATGTGACTTTTCTTCATTTTATATAAGCACTGTCAAGCCAAGGGGGGGGGAACATGCTTAAGATTTAAAGAAAACTGAAGGTTGCTTCCTTTTCCTTGACATGTACCTCCTCCATCTGGCACAGCTGTCATTGTGAAAACTCTGTGTACAGTAGGCCTAAAATTCATACATTATCTCCATGTTACTAAAAGCTTTTGGTGTGATTCATGAATGTCACGAAGCAAAAAAAATGTTTTTCTGATTGTTATGTACTATTTGACAACCTCCTACTCAGAGCGAATTGGCAATTTGCTGGATAGTTATTGTGCTTTACAAAAGGAATTATTACAAGGAAATGCTCATATAACAGGAAGGAGAAAAAAGTGAAAGTCACACATTTCAGCACAACATGAGTTGATTCACTTCAGACAATGAATATATCCATGTTAAAGTTATGTAATTAAGATCCTTCTCATTTAAATTTGCTTAAATTTTCTTTAAAGAGATAAATTTTCTTTCATTAAGAAAAGAATATTATTCTTTCTCCTCTCTCTATATATACATATTACTAAAATTACAATAATTTATGCTTAAGAATCATCAACCCTGATTTATCTCCATATAGTGCCCCCTCCTATTTCCATTTCCACTCATACATTCACTTTGTAAATTGCTTTTCCAGATTCTTCAATGTAATACATCTCTTGCATTGATGGCCACAATTGCTGGTCTTCTCTTATTCACCATATTTACAATGCGACCTTGGAGATTCTTCCATCAAAAGTTTAGTCTATTTTCATACTCCTGTCTTGTGACTGGCTTTGCCAATCAAATATGGCAGAAGTGACAGTGTGAGATTTCTGAGCTTAGGCTTCATCTCAGGAGGTCATGGATGTGCCTACTTTTTCTCTTGGAACCATGTCACTGTCCTGAGAATAATCATAGGCCAACCTGTGGAGAGGGAACATGTGGACAATTATCCCAGCTGAAGCTATCCTGCATAAGGCTACAGCCAGCGAGGTAACCCCAAAATGTGTGAGATGATCCAGCCAAGATAGTAGAATTTCTTACTTGATCCACAGCTGACTCAGCTGTATGAAGCAGCCCAGCAAGAACACAAACCGATTCATACTAAGTGCTTTTTTCTTTTTTTTTTAAGCTACTGAGCTTTGGGTTTTGTTTGTTTGTTTCATCGCAATGCTACAATGCTAATTGATGTACCTTATAATTAATTCTTTTCTTCAAAGTTTACATTTTACCCCAGGATCTTTGAAAGTTGTAGGATATTTGGACACAGATTTATAACTCTTATAATACTTTATAGCATTGAGACTTTTCATGAAAACTGAGTATTTAGGTATTTCTTTCAATACTTGTTTGTATCTTAATATGGAGTCTAAAGAAGCCATCTTACTTAACCTCTAAATAATGTGTGTGCATGTCTAATCTAAATTTCCTAATAAAGAAAATCAAACACTGTATATAAAATATTCCTGGCAATAATGTTTTAACAACCATGCCTGTAATAATCCATGTCTCTTAGAGTCAGTAGATTCCGACTTATGTCTACTTAAAATTTTCAATTTGTTTTAATTATACTGTTGTAGTTATCTTGTGCTGTTATAACAGAAACAGCAGAAGTGGGTGGCTTTAACAAACCAAAATTATTTTCTCACAGTTGAAGAGGCTAGAAGTCTAAGTTCAGGGCATGGGCTCTAGGAGAAGGCTTTTTCTCTATATTAGCTCTTGAGAAAGGTCCTTGTTTCTCGCTTACTGGTGATCTTCATGTGGTGTGGCATCTATGTTCCCCTTCTTGATTTGCTTATTCTACTCCATATGTTTTGTGAGAAATTGGTTCAAAACACACTTTATACTAATCCTGCTTCATTAACATAACAAAGACAGCCCATTCCCAAATAGGATTATAACCACAGGTTAGAATTAACAACACTTATTTTGTGGGGACACAATTCAATCCATAACATTATTATTATTATTTATTTTTTGTACATCTAGAAAGTAAATGATTGCTGTACAATCCAAAGCCTTCAGTTTGAAGGCAGAATGATCAGATCATTATTTCCTCCCCTCATAATGTTTACTAATACTCAATTTTATGTTTTCTAGTACTATATATAAAACTAATAATACCGGAGGCAGGGCAAGATGGCGGACTAGGCAGAAGGATTGCACAGACCCTCTTCAACAAAGAAAAGGGAAACCAATTAACACAGACACAGAAGATAATCTTGGA
>NW_006921620.1:14200066-14202842 GCF_000298275.1 Orycteropus afer afer | reverse complement strand
GTATGGTTAGCAGGCAAGTGTCTTAGCCACTATGCTACCAGAGCTCCTTCTTTTAGGATAAGAAGCAAAAATTCGTTTGGTTTTAGTTGAGATAATGGATGTTGACATCAGTATAGAAACTGATCTCTTTCATTCATCTCTATATTTGGCTTCCTACCTCATCTATGATTTTGTCGTACTGTGGTGGCTTGCATGTTGTTATGATGCTGGAAGCTATGCCACTGGTATTTTACCAGCAGGGTCACCTATGGAGATCAGATTTCAGCAGAGCTCCCAGACTAAGACAGATTAGGAAGAAAGGCCTGGCAATATACTTCTGGGAATTAGCCATTGAAAACCCTGTGGATTACAACAGAATATAGTCCGATAAAGTGCTGAGAGATAAGTTCTCTGGGACTCATTATTGTGAAGGCACTATACAATAGCCATATAAATAGACTTAAATGTACCAAAAATCATAAAGATGGAACTGAACTGGCAGCATTTAAGTAGGAGCTGGCTCATTTGCAACCAATAACAACATTTGGTTTTAGTCACTTTCTTATGAGTATACTGTATTAATTCAGAAGGGGACTTGGAGTGAGGGATATCATTGCTAATGTCAGCTGGATTTTGGCTCAAAGCAAAGCATAGCAGAAAGATGTTTACTTGTGTTTTATTGACTATGCAAAGGCATTCAATTGTGTGGATTATAGCAAATTGTGGATAACACTGAGAAGAATGGGAACTCCAGAATACTTAATTGTACTCATGAGGAGCCTGTACATATAGACCAGGAGGCTGTTATTTGAACAGAAAAGGGATACTGCATGGTTTAAAATCAGGAAGGGAGTGTGTCAAGGTTGTATCCTTTCACCATACTTATTCAATCTTTATCCTGAGAAAATAATCCAAGATGCTGGACTATGTGAAGAAAAAAAGTGGCATCAGGATTCGGTGAAGGCTCATTAACAACCTGAGATAAGCAGATGACACAACTTTGCTTGCTGAAAGTGAGGATGACTTGGAGGATGAAGATTAAAGACTATTGTCTGCACTATGTATTATACCTTAACATAAAGAACAACAATCCTCACAACTGGACCTATAATCAACATCACAATAAATGGAGAAAAGATTAAAGTTGTCAAAGACTTTGTATTACTTGGTTCTACAATCAATGCCATTGGAAGTAGCAGCCAAGACATCAAAAGATGAATTGCATTGGGCAAATCTGTTGCAAAAGATCTCTTTCAAGTGCTGAAGAGCAAAGATATCTCCTTGAAGACTAAGATGTGCCTGACCCAAGCCATGGTATTTTCAGTCACCTGATATGCATGTGAGAGCTGGACAATGAATAAGGAAGATCAAAAAAGTGTTGATGTTTTTGAGTTGTGGTGTTGGTGAAGAATGCTGAAAGTACCATGGACTGCTAAAAGAACTAACAAATCTGTCCTGGAAGAAGTGCAGTCAGAATGCTCCTTAGAAGTGAGAATGGCCAGACTTCATCTCACCTGCATTGGTCATTTTGTCAGAAGGGACCATTCTCTGGAGAAGGATCATGCTTGGTAGGGTCAAGTGGAGGGTCAACGAAAAGGCGGAAAGCCCTCAACAAGATGGATTGGCATGGTGGCTGCAGTGATGGGCTGAAGTATAGTAGGGGTTGTGAGGCTGGCAGAGGACCGGGCAGTGTTTCTTTCTGTTGTACATAAGGTTGCTATGATGACTTGATGGTGTATAACAACAACAACAAAAACACTACTAATCTCTGTCATTTTTTTCCTTCATCCTTAAATTAATTTCCTTGATTCGCTTAATCCCACAACTAATAATTAGTGAGATTCTACAATATATTAAGTGGAGATATGTTGTGTTGTTGTTGTTATTTGCCATCAAGTCAGCCCTGATTAATAGCGACCCCTCCTTGGGTTTCCAAGGCAGTATTACTACGGGTAGGCAAAGGGGACCGGAACAGATTGAGAAGTCATCTGCAGGGACCCAGGTGAAGAGAGGGAACCCAGACCACGCCCCACAAGGAGTAAGGTGGGAAGACAGGGAGAGGACAGAAAAGGCAAAGAGGATAGGAACAGATCGAGGATTCAACCACAGGGAGCCAGGTGAGGAGAGGGAACCCAGGCCACCCCCCACAAGCAGTGAGGTGGGAAGCAGGGAGAGGACAGAAAAGGCAAAGAGAACTGGACCAGATTGAGGAGTTAGCCACAGGGATCCAGGTAAGGGTGGTTGGAGGGGTTTCCAACAGCTAAGGGAGACAAACTCATCTGTTGGTTTATCCTACTGTGGTGACATGTTGCTGTGAGTCTTGAGGCTGTGCCACTGTTGTTTCAAACCCAGTGGGGTGCACCTGTTGCACAGGTTTCAGCTCAGCTTGCAGACTGAGACAGACTAGGATGAAGGAGGAGACCATCCACTTCTCAAAGAATTGGCCAAGGAAAACCTTATGAATAACAGAGAAACACTGTCTGATACATTCCTGTGCAACTTTATGAATAGTCCAGAAACATTGTCCAATACAGAGGAGGAAGATAAGTCACTTAGCTTAGAAAGCTCTCAGAGTAGGACGGGGCAAGAGCTGCATCATCTAAGTAAACCCAGCCTTACTCATATGGATAAGGTAAAGCTTTCGAGACCTCCATTTGCTGATGTGACACCACTCGAATTGAACAGAAACAGCCACAGACATTCATTAATCATCAGAACATGGAATGTATGCAGTATGAATCTAGGAAAATTGGAAGTTGTCAAAAAGGAAATGGAACGCATAAAGATTGATATCCTC
>NW_006921620.1:14160429-14199466 GCF_000298275.1 Orycteropus afer afer | reverse complement strand
ATTTAGAGACCATCTAAAGAGTAGATTTGATGCATTGAACCCCAACGACCGAAAGCCAGATGAATTATGGGAAGATATCAAGAGCATCATCCATGAAGAAAGCAAGAGGTCACTAAAAAGACAACAAAAGAAGAGAAGACCAAAATGGATGACAGAAGAAACTCTGAAACTTGAACTTGAGCAGAGAGTAGCTAAAGCAAATGGAAGAAATGACAAGATAAAAGAATTGAACCAAAGATTTCAAAGAGTAGCTCGAACAGACAAAACCAATTACTATAATGAAATGTGCAAAGACCTGGAGTTAGAACACCAAAAGGGAAGAACAGGCTTGGTATTTCTCAAGCTGAAAGGATTGAGGAAAAAATTTAAGCCTCGAGTTGCAATATTGAAAGACTCTAACGGCAAAACATTGAATGATGCACGGAACATCAAAAGAAGATGGAAGGAATACACAGAGTCACTGTACCAAAAGAACTGGTCCATTTTCATCCATTTTAGGAGGTGGCATATGATCTAGAACCAATGGTACTGAAGGAGGAAGTCGAAGCTTCAATGAAGGAATTGGCGAAGAACAAGGCTCCGGGAATTGACGGAATACCCATTGAGATATTTCAACAAACGGATGCTGCACTGGAGGCACTCACTTGGTTATTCCAAGAGATTTGGAAGACAGCTACCTGGCCAACTGAATGGAAGAGATCCATATTTGTACCCATTCCAAAGAAAGGTGATCCCACAGAATGTGGAAATTATGAAACAATTCATTAATATTGCACACAAGTAAGAGGTTACTAAAAATAATTCAAAAACGTTTGCAGCAGTATACTGACAGAGAACTTCTAGAAGCGCAAGCTGGATTCAGAAGAGGACGTGGAACAAGGGATATCATAGCTACTGTCAGATGCATCTTGGCTCAAGGCAAAGAATACCAGAAAGATGTTTACTTGTGCTTTATTGACTATGCAAAGACATTTGATTGTGTGGATCATGACAAATTATGGATAACTTTGAGAAGAATGGGAATTCCCAAACACTTGATTGTACTCATGGAACCTGTACCTTGACCAGGAGGCTTTCGTTCTAATGGAACAAGGGGACACTGTGTGGTTTAAGATCAGGAAGGGTGTGTGTCATGGTTGTATCCTTTCCCCATATTTATTCAATCTATATGCCGAGCAAATAATCTGGGAAGGTGGACTATATGAAGAAAACCATGGCATCTGGATTGGAGGAAGAATCATTAACAACCTGAGATATGCAGATGATACAACTTTGCTTGCTGAAAGTGAGGATGACTTGAGACACTTACTGATGAAGATTGAGAAACACAGTCTGCTGTATGGATTACATCTCAATAGAAAGAAAACAAAAATCCTCACAACTGGACCAATGAGCAGCATCACAATAAATGGAGAGAAGATTGAGGTTGTCAAAGAATTCACGTTGCTTGGTTCTACAATCGATGCCAACGGAAGCAGCAGTCAGGACATTAGACGATGTATAGCATTGGTAAAATCAACTGTGAAGGAACTGTTTCAAGTGCTGAGGAGCAAGGATATCTCCTTGAGGACTAAGGTGCGCCTGACACAAGCCATGATATTTCCAATCGCCTGGTATGTATGTGAGAGCTGGACAATGAATAAGGAAGACCAAAGAAGAGTTGATGCTTTTGAGTTGTGGTGCTGGCGGAGAATGCTGAAAGTACCGTGGACTGCTAAAAGAACTAACAGATCTGTCCTGGAGGAAGTGCAGCCAGAATGCTCCTTGGAAGCAAGAATGGCCAGACTTTATCTCACCTATTTTGGTCATGTTGTAAGAAGGGACCATTCCCTGGAGAAGGATGTCATGCTTGGTAGGGTGGAGGGTTGATGAAAGAGGGGGAGGCCTTCAATGAGATGGATTGATATGGTGGCTGCGATGATGGGCTCAAGTACAGCAGGGATTGTGGGGCTGGCATGGGATCGGGCAGTGTTTCGTTCTGCTGTGCATGGGGTCGCTATGAGTCAGAAACAACTCGACGGCACTTAACAACAACAACAACAACAACAACAATTCATGAGAAGCTGAGAGTAAGAGAATGTTAGTATCTCTTAGCTATATTTACATATGTCTACACTACTGGGTACACAATTTTTGAATCACAGTGCAAAATGAAAATTCATGGCTCTTTATTTAAAAATTATTGAAAATTCCAAGAAACATGAGCATTAAACCAAGTCCAAGGCCCTTCTTATGGAAGACCCTGTGTTCAAGAAGCTGGGCCCAGTTCTCATAATAGTAAAGCTCTTTGTCAAAACATCCTACCTCATTCGTGGCTCAAGGTTCAGGGTAATTCTGGTAGATTTAAGTAGTATTTGATCTGGATTAGTCTATGTGGTCCTTCTTAATGTCACCCATTAATGCCTTGTACATGAACATTTGGAATAGTTCTAATACTACTCTTTTGTTTTCCATTTTACAGGTTATATGCAGTACAGAGAAACCCTTTTAGAAGGTAACATGTGGGAATTGTTGCCTCCTGACTGCACAAAGAGGACTTTATTCAACAACAGAGCTATGGGCCACCATTTAACCATTAACCTGATGATAATCTGTTGAGAAGGTACCTGGAAACAAAGGACATAGAATACCTACTGTGTGCCTAACTTGACAGAATGTCATATTCTATAATGCCTATTGATAGATATATTATTGAAGGTAGAGATCAATGATCAAGGTAAAAAAAAAAAAAACTTGGCAAAGTGAAATCAATGTTAGCTTAGGGATGACTTGGTGGCCTCACATACATATTACTTTTTTTTTGTTTTGTTATTTGCCGTAGAGTCAGCCCTGACTCATAGCGACCCCTCCTTGGGTTTTCGAGGCAGTGTCACTAAGGAAGTAGGATTGCCCAACCTTCCTTCCGAGGAGTGGCTGGTGGGTTTGAACCACCAACCTTCTGGTTAGCAATCAAGTGCCTTAGGCACTATATTACTAGTAACCCTTGTATTCACTGAGGGCATCTATGGGAAGTTCTATGGCATGTTCAATTTAAGTTTATTGAGCCTGTGGAACTCAACATTTTGGCATCAAACACATGCTCAAATTGTACTCTAACAATAAGTCCTCAATGACAATAACATATTTGGTGAGAAAAACTAACATAAACCAAAACATTCTGAAAGAGAATTAGGTGAAATTGGTACAGGTCCAGAAGTCCTAGGACAAGTCAAATTATGAAGAGAGACATACTGAAGGAAAATGCCATAATGAGTCCTTTGAAAAGATGCTAGTTTAGAAGGAAAGTTAAGAATGGTAATTGGCCTGGACAGAAAATGCAGTTTTAGAAGAACTATGAAACAAACTCTTGTTTGAAAAACAACTTGTGAAGGGAAATTATAGGAAAGAGCATTTGTGCTGACCCAAGAAGGGTGGAAAAGAAGATTGCTCAAGGAATATGATCTTGGAAGCAGAAACACAAGGGAAAGACTTGTGGATAACATTTCTTCCTAGTAAATGTGAGTTTGTAAATGGAGAAAGTTGAAGATAGCTTTCTGTGGAGAATTGGAAAGAGGATGATGGAGAAGGTGCAGGAGGCTACATTTAAAAAATGAACATTATATAAGTATTTGATTTATGAAATTAAGTAACTTTGATATCACTACCTTTATAATATTATATAACTATCTCTTTGTAACACACATACAAACAATATCTTTGATAACAATCCAATTATAAAGTAAAATCTCTATTGAGAGAAATAAGGACTCTTATGAAAACATGCAAGTCATCCATTTTTCTGGGCTATGTTCTGAAATATATTCTTTATGATAGATTATCAAAAAGCTGTGTCAGTACACATTACAGAAGCAACAGAAGACAGATTTGGAGTAATCTCTCAGAGACAACCAAACATCAGGCATGTCAATTTGGGACCATAGTCTCAGGGACACCAAGCTCAAGAGGCACAACATAGTACATAAAAATCTTGTTCCACAACCTTCTTTGGTCAGTAGTGACTGTGGTCTTAAAAGCTTTCAAGCGACCATCTAAGATGCAGCTATTGGTTTCCTCTCATATGAAGCAAAGAAGTGTGAAGAAAATCAAAAGCATCTGGAGACAATTAGCCCAAAGATATGAAGGACCCCAAGACCAGAAGAAGTAGATAGTGCCCAGCTACCAATGCCAACCACTCAGAAAGGGATCAAAACTGGAGATCTTGGATAGAGTGGAGGGAAAATGTGGCACAAAATTCAAAAACACAAAAATGACCAGAATTACTGGTCAGATAGAGTCTGGTGGAAGCCCCAAGGCTATGGCCCTGGGTTACCCTTTGGGCCTAGAATTGGACTCACTCCCATGGATTGGATCTCAGCCCAACAGTAGAAACACCTACATGCAGAACACCTACCCCAGGGTGATGCACCCACTTACTATAGGGAGATACACCCCTTAGAGCAGTTGGCCATGGGACACCAGAGGGGTAGCATTTACATAGAGGGAAAGCTGGACAGACAGTGCTCAGTTAAGAAGGGCACAGGGAGGGGTAGTCTCAAGGACAGGAGAGAAGGAGACTTTGTTATGGTCAGGGATGGTAATCGGGGCATGAAATCAAATATACATGAACTGTTGAATGTAAAACAAAGTTTGCTTTGTAAATTTACACCCGAAGCACAATAAAATTAAAAAAAAAAAAAAAAAAAAGAAAAAGCCATGTCAGTGGACAACATTGTTTTTACTAAATTGCACATTGGCTTAGAATTTTCTGCCTATATTAATGAAACTTTTTTGTCTTTTTTTACTGTAAAGGTTGTTGTTAAGAATGTATAATGCAGGAGAATGTTTTCTCTTCTCAGTACCAGATATATTTCTCCCAACCAAGTTTGCTTTTATTTTCTGAACATAGCAAGCCAAAAAACTGACAGTATCTCTGTAAGATGTCAGAAAATTCAGAGGGAAATTTCTTTCACCTATAGTAAATATATAGGCTGACTGAGTATGTATTTTGTTTACTAATTAACTCCTTACTTCATTATTGTCTTTCCCTTTCCCTGATATCATCACATATTTTATCCCAAATTGCATGGCATTTTGTAAACTTTTTAAAATGTATTTTCAAACAAGAAAAATAAAATAAACAAGTACATAATAATAAACTTATTATCCACTGAAATAGAGAATTATTTCTGAGTATTTTTAATCTCTAGAGACAAAAGATATATATATAGTTATAATTCTTCTAATTATTTATTTGGAAGATCTTTGTTTTCCTCAATTTAATCCACATTTTCCAGTCTTGGTTTTAAGTAAATGTCAAGGGAGACATTTAATTAAATTTGAAATCAATATACATACTCTTCATTTAAAAATCATAGGATAATAGAGTCTTGGGTAAGAAATGGTTATAGTGGTTTTCTAATCCAAAATCCTGTGAGTATACACTTTATTCCAATTTACTTTTCCTTGTTCCCTGGGAAATCCTTTCCTTAAGCTGATGTATATATCAGCTTAGTGATACTGTAGTGATACTGTAGTGATGTTGTTGTTGTTGTTATGTACCGTCGAGTCGGATCTGACTCACAGTGACCCCTCCTTGGGTTTCCGAGGCAGTATCACTATGGAAGTAGATTGCCCCATCTTCCTTCCGAGGAGTGGCTGGTGGGTTTGAACCGCCAGCCTTCCGGTTAGCAGTCAAGTGCCTTAGGCACTATGCTACCAGAGCTCCCACTGTAGTGATACTGCCTCAGAAACCCAAGGAGGGATCGCTATGAGTTGGAATCGACTGGAAGTCAATTTTTATTTTTTGTTTTATGTGGTATAGACCGTGCTCAGTACTAGGGATATTCACTCAAATGAATAAAACAAGCTCCTTCAGCATGTTCCTTTCTAAAAGCCTGTTTCCTCATGCATAAAATGTGGATAATAGTCGTACCTATCACATAGAATTTTGGCCTGAATGTTGACTGTGATAATGCCTAGAAAGCATTGACCACATTGTTAAGTACCCAATAAATGTTTGCTGCTGCTGCAGCCACATATTTCACAGGCTTGTGAACATTAAATAAAGCACTTGTAAAGTCTATGGAACCATTCAAATATAAGGAAGTACCATAAAATTAAATCTTACTAGTGTTAGGTTATGATTTCAGCCAACTGAATGCTTTTTAAATTCAATTCAGTTTTGAAGCGTATTAGGTATTTGCACATTTTTTTTAACTGCATGTGGATCTTAACATTTATCCCCTTTAAATTTCATACTTAATCCTTTATTCCAACTTAGTATGTCATTGAATTTTTATTGTCATTGCCAATGCATTTCCACTTTTATGTCTTGCTAATGTTATAAACATACTTAAATCTAAGTCATTGTTTTGTTTCTCTAGTGCTGCTGTAACAGAAAATACCACAAATTGGTGGCTTTAACAAACAGAGATTTATTTCCTTACAGTTTAAGCAGCTAGAAGTCCAAGTTCAAAGTGCCATCTCTAGGTGCTGGATGAAGGCCCCTCTACCTGGGGCTTCAGTTCTGCTTCTTGCTCTCAGCAGGCTTCTCTTAACTCAGGAAGCTGCTGGCTGATGAGGCCAACAAACCTAAGGTCAACAAATAAAATGGCATGGTCCCAAGATTACCAGACATCATTGCAGGCCACTAGTTCAAGTCCAGAGATAGTCCCAAAATCGACATGCAACATGGCAGGTTGCTGAATGAAAACTCAGCTACATGCAGGATCTAAGAGTACCAAAAACTCTGAGACTTTTCTCAAACTGTCTTCTTATATACTGGAAGCAGACCACATCCCTAAGGCAGCTATTCTGCTGCTCTAGTAGATTCCCCTATGGAGTTGATTACCAGTTTCATCATGGGGAATAACTACATCCAGCTGCCCAGCCACTCAAAACCAGGCCAGGCAAGTTGACACACAACTTAACTTCCACATTCATTGACAATACAGTTGATATATGGATGAATATTACTTTGCATCGTATCATAACTATTATTTAATCAATTGTCTTTGGGCAATCCATTTTTATCTGGAAAAGAACTTTATTTATTTATTTGTTCCTCAAACCTATAGAAGCAAAAAGACTAGGATAAAACCTATTCAAAAACCTTTGTTACAATGAAGACATTATCTTTTATTGTGGTAGTTTTAGTGAACAGCTGTCTAGTTGATGCTGGATGTTTAAATGTCAGAATCAATAGTAGAATTTAGAAATGGCATAACTTTGTTAGTAGCTGAAGCAAGTCCTATTATCTCTATTTACTGAGAAGGTTGGTGTTAATTGGGAGAGGAAAAAAAACCTCACAAAACCCAAACATATCAATTTGTACTAATTATGACATTAAGAATTTTGTATCAGGAAAGACAGTCTTAACTAAAGCTGTACCGTATTGATTATTGTTGTTTTTGTTATTAACTTCCATTGAGTAGGCTGCTGAAATATGATGACCCACACACAATGGAACAAAATGCTGCTTAGCCCTGTGCTATCCCCATGACCATTTGTGGATCATAATGGTTGTTGTTGTTGTTTGCTACCAAGTCAGACCCAAGTCATAGCAACCCCTCCTTGGGTTTCTGAGGAGGTATCACTATGGAAGTAGATTGTCCAACCCTCCTTCCAAGGAGTGGTTGGTGGGTTTGAACCGCCAGTCTTCTGGTTAGCAGTCAAGTGCCTTAGGTACTATGCTACCAGAGCTCCCACCATAATGGTAGGAAAGTAATTCAGGTGATGAGTATAATCTGTGTTCAATTTGAGGTTTATGAGTTTTCTTTCACAATGAAACAATAAATTGTATAAATCTGTATATCTTGGGAACCACATTTTGAGTGTATGGTTCTCCTTTGCCCATACTCACAAATAATCTAGCCTAATCCCATATCTACCACTCATCTGTCAGTTTTTTGTATTGTGGGGCTTGGAAGTTGCTCTGATGCTGGAAGCTACATGGGCAAGTTTCAGCAAGTTTCCAGCCTAAGATGGACTAGCAATATGGACATAGCTGTCCACTTCTGAAAAAACTGGCCACTGAAAACCTTTTGAATGGCAGTGGAACATTGTCGGATATAATGCTGAAGATGAACCACTCAGGTTAGAAGGTACTCAAAACAGGACTGGGAAGTTCTTCAACCTCAAAGTAAAGTTGACCTTAATGATGTGGATGGAGTAAAACTTTTGGGACCTTCATTTGCTGATATGACATGACTCAAAAAGAACAGAAATAGCTGCAAACATCCATTAATAACCAGAACATGAAATGTACAAAGTATGAATCCAGGGAAGTTGGAAGATGTCATAAATAAAATGGAACACATAAAGTTTTATATCTTAGGTATTAGTGAGCTGAAATGGAAGTTTTGAATCAGTCAAACTTATGGTCTACTATGCCAACAATGACAAATTGAAGAGGATTGGTGTTGCATTCATCATCACAAAGAACATTTCGACATCTATACTGAAGTACAATGCTATCAGTGATAAGACAATATTCATACACATACAAGGAAAACCAGTTAATAAGACAACTATTCAAATTTACACATCAATCACTACTGCCAAACATGAAGAAATAAAAGATTTCTGCTGTCTGAAATTGATCAAATGTGCAATCAAGATGCATTGATAATTACTGATTATTGGGCAATCTACTTCCATAGAGATACCTCCTCAGAAACCCAAGGAGGGGTTACTATGAGTCAAATTGACTTGATGGCAGTGAATTTGATTTTTGGTTTTTGGAATGTGAAAGCAGGAAACAAAGGAGAAGCATCAGTACTTGGAAAATATTGTTTGGGATAGAAACGAAGTTGGAGATCATGTGATAGAATTTTGCAAAACCAACAACTTATTCATTGCAAATGCATTTTTTGAACAATGTAAATGGTGACCATACACGTGGACCTCACCAGATGGTGAGAATACGCAGGAATAAAATGGACATGTATGGAAAGAAATGATGGAGAAGCACTACATCATCAGTCAGAACAAGGATAGGGGCTGACTGTTGTACAGACCATCACTTGCTCACATGCAAATTCAAGTTAAAGTTGAAGAAAATTATAACAAGCCCACACGAGCCAACAGAATCATCTTGAGTACATTCTACCTGAATTTAGAGCCTATCTCAAGAATAGATCTGATGCATTGAACACCCATGACAAAAAGCCAGATGAATTGTGGAATGATAGCAAGGATAGATCACACATGAAAAAAAGTGAAAGTTCACATAAGGAGAATGGAAGTGGTGTCTTACCGGTAGCTCACATGCTAATTCCCTCTAGAATCTTAGTGCCTAGAAAACTAGGTGCAGCAGCTTGAAGAAGGAATTCTGGCACTCTGAACAGCTCATTAAGTCAGAGTGCACCAAATTCAAGAGACTAAGATTAGAAAGGAGAGAGAGACAGTGTAATTACCTGGAAAAAAAAAAAAAAAAAAAAAGATAGGCAAACCTGTCCTGTGGAGTGTTGACTAGCCAGAGAGATGAGGCTTTGGAGGGCTCCCTGGGGCAGTACACAGAACGTATTGGAGGATCTGCAATTGCTCCATGGATCTACCTTTAGCATCCACTTTTAATGGTAAACTTGGGACCACAGGGAGGGAGCAGAGACCCCTCTGGGCCTGGGTGCTGCTCAGTTGGGAGCAGAGAGGGAAGCTCACTGCAAGTGGGTGGACCCTGGGACTAACTCCTGCAGACCCTGGGACTAACTCATGGTGCCAGTAAGGCAGCTATCTCAGGACACCTTTTTGGCACAGAAGGACCTGGAGTATGGGTTTTTCACAGCTGTATGAATCTGGTGGAAAGTGGTGGCCCCAAAACCATTGGGGTCTTTGCCAAACTTGAGCTGTAGGCCTGTGACTAACATCATCATTAGTAGTCTACTCAAAGCCCTGGGAACAGCTACTGGTGCCTTGGTTTTTTTTTTTTTTTTTTTTTTTTTTTTCTCCTTTCCCTGCCTCTCTCCTGCCTCATTCAATAGAAAACCACATTAAGCCTCAACTACATCTGCTGGGTTGAATCCTAAACCCCCTTCATGATGAACAGAGACCTGTATCCACATTCCACACAGTGATTCCATCATCACAAAGAAAATTGCAGAGCAACCCAGCATACCTGAATTAATAACCAAAAAAAAAAAAAATACACCAGCTCCACCTTTGCAAAAATATTAAATCACAGAATCAAGACAAAACAAATCAATACATAAATAATAGTTAAAGACAATTTCAGAATGTCTAGGAAACAACAGATAATCTCAAATCAAACAAACAAAAAAACCAAGATAAGGCAATAGAAATAAAATCCCAAACAAAAGTCTCATTAAACATGGAAGAAAAAGAGGCAATAAATTATCTGAGAAGGAATTTAGAAAGTATGTATATAGAACTCTACAAGAGCTCAAGGAAAACTCAAACAGAATCAAGGAGAACACAGGCAGTACCCTGGAAGAACTCAGGAAAACCATACAAGAACAAAATAAGAAGAGCAATGCACAATCAGAACTCATACAAAAACAGCAGTTAGAAATCCAGAAGATAAATACCAAAATTAGAGAATTACACAACACAGTGGAAGCACAAATGAATAGGCTAGAACTGGCTGAAGAACACATTTCCCAACTAGAAGATAAATCCCTTGACACCAGCTTGTATGGGACAACATGAAAAGAAACAGCATACGCCTCATTGGAATTCCAGAACAAGAAGAGGCAAAACAACAACAACAACAAAAACAAAAACAAACAAACAAACAAAAAAAAAAACACTGAGAAAATTGTGGAAGACTTACTAATAGGAATATTCCCCCATATTATGAAGGTGGTTGTTGTTGTTGTTATTTGCTGTCGAGTCGGCCCTGACTCATAATGACCCCTTTTTGGGTTTCCGAGGCATTATCACTATGGAAATAGGATTGCCCAACCTTCCTTCTGAGGAGTGGCTGGTGGGTTTGAACCACCAGCCTTCTGGTTAGCAGTCAAGTGCCTTAGGCACTATGCTACCAGAGCTCCTATATTATGAAGGAAGAAAAGGTATCTGTCCAAGAAGCTCAAAGAACCCCATACAGGATCGATCTCAAGAGAAAAACACCAAGGCATATCATAATCAAACTCCCCAAAAGCAAAGACAAAGAAAGAATCATGCAAGCTGCCTGGGACAAAAAAAAATATTACTTACAACAATCAAACAGTTAGGCTGAGTTCTGGTTACTCAGCAGAAATCATACAGGCAAGAAGGCAATGGAATGGCATATATAAAACACTAAAGGAAAAGAACCTCCAACCCAAATCCTATATCCAGACAAACTGTCCATCAAATATGAGGGTGAAATCAAGACATTCTCAGATAAACAGAAATTAAGGGATTTTGTGAAAAACAGAATAACCGTACAAGAAATGCTTAAGGAAGTCCTTCCAATAGAGAACCCACAACAGAGAACAACAAAATCCAGACACATGACATCAACACTAAAATCAAATCAGAAATAGACAATCAAAACAAGACCTTAAAACATTGTACAATAAAAAAACAAGGAAATCAATCTGCACACAACAACAGCAACTAACCAAATAGAGGGAATGAAAGTTCCAGGTACAAAACTTCTAAATGGAGAGGAAAACAGGACAATGTCATCATAGAACAGACTGTTCCAAAATAGAGAGACAAGAATTCACTCCAAGGTAACCACAGAGAAAATTAACAATTCCCCTAAGCAAACCCAAAAGGAAGGAAAACATATGGGTTTAATAAGCACAAAACCAACACTAAAGAAGAAAAAAGAGGAAGTACTTGATAACAAAATGAACTCAGGGCAGAAAAAGACATGGAACAAGGAAACTCCAACAGTATGACCAAAAATAAATAAATAAATAAATAAAATGACGGCAATAAATTTATTCTTATCACTAATTACATTCAGTGTGAATGACTTAAATGCACCAATCAAGAGAAAGAGAGTGGCAGACTGGATAAGAAAGAAGACCCATCGAAATGCTGCTTACAAGAGACCAACATTAGACACAAAGATAAAAACAAAGAGTTAAGGGGTGGGAAAAAATATACCAAGCCAACAAAAAATTTCAGGAATGGCAATATGAATTTCTGATAAAATAGACTTTAAGGTGAAAAACAGCATAAGAGACAAAGAAGGTCACTGTGTGGTGCTGAAAGGGTCAATTGACCAAGACAATAATAAATATCTATGCACCCAATGAAAGTGCTCCAAAATATGTAAATCAAATATCAATTGAATTGAAAGAGAAAATAGACAACTCTACAATACCAGTAGGAGATTTTAACACACCTCTTTCAAGGAGGGACAGATTAACTAGAAAAAAACTCAATAAAGATACAGAAGAACTCAACAACACAATCAACCAACTTGACCTTATAGACATATACAAAGCACTCCACCCAACAAAAGCACAATTCACATTCTTCTCCAGTGCACATGGATCATTCTCCAGAATAGATCATAGGTTAGGACATAAAACAAGCCTCAATAAATTAAAAAAAAAAAAATTGAAATACTAAAAAGCATCTTCTTGGACCACAATGCTATAAAATTAGAAAATAATAATAGGAAGATCAAGGAAAAAACATCCAACATGTGAAAGCTGAAAAATACACTGCTCAAAAACTACTGGGTAATAGCAGAAATAAAAAGTGAAATTAACAATTTCCTAGAAACAAATGAGAATGAAAATACATGATACCAAAATCTATGGGATACAGCGAAAGCTGTCAGTTTATAGCAATAAATGCATACATCAAAAAAGAGGAAAGAAACAAAATCAACACTCTCACTCAACAGTACCAACAATTAGAAAAGCACAACAAAAGAATCCTACAGTATCTAGAAGTAAAGAAATAAAGATCAGAGCAGAAATAAAGGAAACAGAAAACAACAACAGCAACAACAAAAATAGAGAAAATCAACAAAACAATAAGCTATTTTTTCTAAAAGATTAACAAAATTGACAAACCATTGGCATATCTAACAAAAGAAAAGAAAGAGAAGATGCAAATTACTAGAATAGTAAACAAAAGTATCATCACAACAGAGCCAACAGAAATTAAAAAAAAGATACTGACAGATTATGGAAAACTGTACTCCAACAGATTTGAGAAACTAGAAGAAATAGACTAGTTTCTGGAGTCACAAGACCTACCTAAACTATTCCACTCAGAGATAGAATACTTGAACAGACCCATAACAAAGGAAGAAATTAAACAGTTCATAAAAAAGCTTCTCACAAGAAAAAGTCCTGGCCCTGATGGCTTCACTGGAGAATTTTACCAAGTATTCAGGGAAGACTTGACACCTATACTACTCAAGCTATTCCAGAACATAGAAAAAGACAGAATTCTCTCAAACTCATTTTTTGAAGCAAGCATAATATTAATATCAAAACCAGGGAAACACACCACTAAAAAGGAAAACTGCAGATCAATAACCCTCATGAACATAGATGCGAAAATCTTCACCAAAATCCTAGCCAACAGAATCCAACAACATATCAAAAAAATATAATACATCCTGACCAAGTGGGATTCATGCTTGGTATGCAAGGATGGTTCAACATCAGAAAAACAATCAATGTATTCCAACACATGAACAAACAAAAGAGAAGAATCATATGATCTTATCAATCAACTCAGAAAAGGTATTTGATAAAATCAAACACCAGTCCTGTTCAGAACTCTCAGCAAAATAGGAATAGAAGTGAAATTCCTCAACATCATAAAGGGCATGTATTCAAAATCTGGTAGGAGCTCTGGTAGCATAGTGCCTAAGGCACTTGACTGCTAACCAGAAGGCTGGCGGTTCAAACCCACCAGCCACTCCTCAGAAGGAAGATGGGGCAATCTACTTCCGTAGTGATACTGCCTCGGAAACCCAAGGAGTGGTCGCTATGAGTCGGGTCCGACTCGATGGCACACAACAACAACAACAACATTCAAAATCAATAGCCAACATCATTATTAATGGAGAAAGACTCAAAGTATTCACCTTACAAACGGGAACCAGACAAGGATGCCCTTATCACCACTCCTATTTAACATTGTATTGGAAGTCCTGGCCAGGGCACTAAAGCAAGAAAATGAAATAAAAGGCATCCAAATTGTCAAAGAGGAAGTAAAGCTATCTCTATTTGTGGATGATATGATCCTATACATAGAAAACCCAAGAGACTCAGCAAAAAAACTACTTGAACTAATAGAGAGGTTCAGCAAAGTGGCAGATTACAAGGTCAACATACAAAAATAAGTTGTATTCCTCTACACCAACAGACCTCTGAAAATAAAATAAGGTAAACAATACCATTTACAATAGCTACTAAAAAGAAAAAATATCTCGGAATAAATCTTACCAGGGACACAAAAGACCTATACAAAGAAAACTGTAAAACAGTACTACAGGAGACACAAGGGATCTACATAAATGGAAAAACCTGTCTTGCTCATGGATAGGTAGACTGAATATTGAGAAAATGTCAATACTACTTAAAGCAGTGTACACATTTAATGCAATCCTGATCCAGATAACAATAGCATTATTTAAGGACATGATGAAACCAATTACTAACTTCATATGGAAAGGAAAGAGACCTTGGATAAGCAGAGCACTTCTGAAGAAGAACAAAGTGGAAGGTCTCACATTCCTGGATCTTAAAACCAACTATACAGTGACAGTAGTCAAAACAGCATGGTATTGGTACAATGATAGACAGTACACCACTGGAATAGAATTAAAGACCCAGAAATACCCCCATCCATCTACGATCAACTGATCTTTGACAAAGGTCCAAAACCCATTAAATGGGGAAGAGACAGCCTCTTTAACAAGTGGTACTGGCAAAATTGGATATCCACTTGCACAAAAATGAAACAAGACCCATACCTCATCCCATACACAAAAACAAACTCAAGTTGGATCAAAGACTTAAATGTAAAATACAAAACTATAAAATCCATCAAAGATAAAATAGGGGCAAATCTAGGAGCCCTAATTTATGGCATAAATAGACTATCAAACATAACCCAGAATGCACAGGAGGTAAAAGAGAAGCTAGATGACCAGGACCTTCTAAAAATTAAATTCTTATACATATCGAAAGACTACATCAAAAGGGTGAAAAGAAAACCTACAGTTTGGGAGAAAATATTTGCCCATAACATATCTGACAAAGGACTTATCTCCAAAATCTTTAGAAAATACCAACACCTCAACACCAAAAAGAGAAACAATCTAATTCAAAAATGGGCAAGGGACACGAAGAGACACTTCACTAAAGACAATATGCTGGTGGTCACCAAACACATGAGGAATTGCTTGTGATCTTTAATCATTAGAGAGATGCAAATCAAAACAACAATGAGATATCATCTCACCTCAGAAATAGTAGCAAAGTTCAACAGAACTGAAAATAAGAAATGCTTGCGAGGTTGCAGAGAGATTAGAACTCTTATACACTGGTGGTGGGATTCCAAAATGGTACAACCATTGTGGCAAACAGTATGGCATTTCCTTAAAAAATCGAAAATAGAAATGCCATTTGACCTGACCATTCCATTACTAGGAATATATTCCAAATAAATGAGAGGCAGGACACGAACAGACATATGCACACCTACGTTCATCACAGCACAATTCGCTACAGCAAAGAGATGGAAACAATCTAAATGCCCATCAACAGATGAATGGATAACAAAATTATGGTACATTCACACAATGGAATGCTATACTACGTTAAAGAACAGTGAAGGATATGCGAATCATCTCACAACATGGATGAGCCTGGAGGACATTATACTGAGTGAAATAAATCAGTTACAGAAGGACAAATATTGTATTAGCTCATTACTGTAAAATGACAAGGAAGGGTTTGCTTAAGGAACTTTGTAGGTTACTGGGGAGGGGAGGAGAGGGTAGGAAATAACTTTGGGTTAGTTGGGGGCCACATGCTGAGGTGGACAATGGAAGGGATGGTATGGAAAGTGTCTGTGACCACCATGATAACATTGGGGAAAGGGAGGACACCAAATTGTGCACATAAGATGTAGACAACGGAGACTACTCCCAGTCTATCCACAATACTGCATTACCATTAACACCAAACCGCAGGCTACAGATTAACACATAAACATCTGAGAAATCAGATGGAGGTGAGTGAACAGGCTTATACTCTTGACCAAGGATAGATTCAGCTGAGGCTAATCTTGCACAGATACCAGTGATACAAAATACCTTCAATCCTTACAGAAACCACAGAAGACAGACATAGAGCAATCCCTCACAGATAGCCAGACACTGTGGGAGAGAGATCCAACAGATCTACCCACTCAAGACCATAGTGTTGGGGGACACCAGACTCAAATGGCACAACAAAATACATAAAAATCTTGTTCCACAACCTACATTGGTGAGTAGCGACTATGGTCTTAAAAGCTTTCAAGAGGTCCTTTAAGATACAGCTAATGGTCTTCTATCATTGGAAAGGAAGAAGAGTGCAAAAAACCAAGGGCATTTGGACACAATCAGCCCTAGGACATGATGGCCTTGACACTAGAAGAATTAGATGGTGCCCCACTACCAATGTCAACCACTTAGGAAAGGATCAAATCTGGAGATCCTGGATAGAGTGGGAGGAAAAACATGGAACAAAATCCAAAAACACAATAATGATCAGAATTACTGGTGGATTCTGGTGGGACTATACTATGGCCTCAATACTGTGGCCCTGGGATACACTTTGGGCCTGGAATAAAACTCACTCCCAGGGGCTGGCTCTCAGCCCAATGGTAAACAAGAAGTACATGTAGACCACTCAACCAAGGGTGATGCACCCACATGCTCTATGGAGATGCATCCCTAGGAGCAATCAACCATGAGGCACCAGAGGGGCAACATTTGCATGGAGGAAATGCAGGACACACAGGAGTGCATAACTATGAGGGGCACAGGGGGAGGGGGTACTGGGAAGGGAGGGAAGGAGAGTGGGTTAGGGTTAGGGATAGTAATTGGGGAATGAAACCAAATGTACATGAAATATTGAATGTAAAACAAAGTCTGCTCTGTAAATTTGCATCTAAAGAACAATTAAAAAATGAAAGATAGTAAAAGTTCATTAAAAAGACAGGGAAAAAAGAAAAGACCAAAACGAATTCCAGAAGAGACTCTGAAACTTGCTCTTGAACAGAGAGTAACTAAGATTAATATAAGTGGTGAAATAAGAGAGTTGAGCAAAAGATTTCCAAGGATGACTCTAGAAGACAAAGTACTATAATGAAATGTAAAAAGACCCAGAGTTAGAAAACCAAAAGGGAAGAGCGCATTCAGCATTTCTCAAGTTAAAAGAACTTGAGAAAAAAAAATTCAAGCCTTGAGTTGTAATATTGAAGGATTCTCTGCGTAAAACATTGAACGATGCAGGAAGCATCAAAAGAAGATGGAAAAAATATACTTAGTTACTGTACCAAAAAGAGTTGACTAATTTCCAACTATTTTGGGAGCTAGCATATGGCCAAGAACCAATGGTATTGAAGGAAGAAATTCAAGCTGCACTGAAGATATTGGCAAAAAACAAGGCTCTGGGAATTCATGAACTATAATATGAGATGTGCAACAAACAGATGTAATACTAGAATGACTCCTTTATATATGCCAAGAAATTTGGGAGAAAGCTACATTTCACACATAAGTAGAACTTTGCTGAGAATAATTAAAAATGGTTGCAGTAGTACACAGACAGGGAACTACCAGAAATTCAAGCCAGATTCAGAAGAGGATGTGAAACGAGGATATCGTTGCTGATGTCAGATGAATCTTTCGTGAAAGTAGAGAATACCAGAAAGATGTTTCCCTGTGTTTTGTGGACTATGCAAAGGCATTTGACCATGTGGATCATAAGAAATTATGGATAACATTGCAAAGAATGAGAATTCGAGAACACTTATTTATGCTCATGAGGAACCTGTCCATAGATCAAGAGGCATTAGTTGTACCAGAACAAAGGAGTACTGCATGATTTGAAATCAGGAGAGGTGTGAACTGTGGTTTTATCTTTTCAACAAACTTATTCAATCTGTATGCTCAGCAAACAACCTGAGAAGCTTGACTATGTAAAGAATATGGCATCAGCATTGGAGGAAGACCCATTAACAACCTGGGAAATGAGGTGAAAGCAAAGAGGACTTGAAGTACTTATGGATGAAGATCAAAGGCTACAGCCTTTGGTATGGATTACAGCTCAACTTGTTGTTGTTGTTATGTTGAGTCAGACCTGACTCATAGCGACCCCTCCTTGGGTTTCCGAGGCAGTATCAATATGGAAGTAGATTGCCCAACCTTCCTTCCGAGGAGTGGCTGGTGGGTTTGAACCACCAGACTTCTGGTTAGCAGTCAAGTTCCTTTGGCACTACACTACCAGAAGAAAGCAAAATTCCTTACAACTAGACCAACTAAAAGCATCATGATCAACAGAGAAAAGTTTGAAGTTGTCAAGGTTTTCATTTTACTTGGACCCACAATCAATTCACATGAAAGTAGCAATCAAGAGATCAAATGATATATTTCATTGGCAAAATCTACAGCAAACAAACAAACAAACAAGTGAAAAAGCCTCTTTAAAGGATTAGAGCAAAGATGTCACTTTGAAGGCTAAGGTGTGCCTGACCCAAGCTATGGTATTTGCAATCACCTCATAGACATGTGAAAACTGGACAATGGATAAAGAAGACCAAAGAAGAATTGATGCCTTTGAATTATAGTGTTAGTGAAGAATATGGAATATATCATGACCTGTCAGAAGAACGAATAAGTCTATTTTGGGGAAAGTACAGGTAGAATGCTCCTTTGAAGCAAGTATGATAAGACTTCATGTCTCATACTTCAGATATGTTATCAGGAGGGACAAGTCCTGGAGAAAGACATCATGTTTGGTAAAGTAGAGGGTCAGTGAAAAGGGGGAATACCCTCATGAAGATGGATTGACACAGTGGCTGTAACAATGGGTTCAAACATAACTATGATTATGAGGATGGGCAAGGACTGGATAGTGTTGCATTCTGTCGTAAATGGGGTCACTCTGTGTTGGAACTGACTCCACGGCACCCAAAAGCGACAACAAGCTCAGCTATCCAAATTTACTGCTATAATGAGTGAGCTTATCTGTATTTAGGAGCTCTGGTGGTGTAGTGCCTAAGGCATTTGACTGCTAACTAGAAGACCGGTGGTTCAAACTTACCAACCACTCTTTGGAAGGAAGATTGGGCAATCTACTTCTTTAGTGATACTACCTTGGAAATCCAAGGAGGGGTTGCTATGAGTCGGATCTGACTCGATAGCAGAGAGTTTGGTTTTTTTGGTAGCTATATTTAATGTAGTGTCCCCATTTCTCCCACCTATACATATTCTCAGCCATTCTGAATCTTTGCTGTGTGTTTTCTATTTGACTCGAACATATTCCTTAGACCTTCTGTATCTAGGTAAGGCTACTCAAGTAGTTTCCCTAAGCAAATCTGTTCCAAGCTACTTTTTTATTTACAAACAATATAGACCTTGTTATTTTTAACAAACATTCTATCATATCTGATTGTTTCATATATATATATAAATATTTACTATTGAACTCTGAGGTGGTGGGATGGAACAAACAGTGAAGTGCTACACAACTAGTCAAAAAGTTGGGCGTATGAACCCACTGAGAGACACATTGGAAGACAGGTCAACTCTGTGGAGCAGTGCTACTTGGCACACATGGGCTCACCAAAAGTTTGAATACATTGGGTGGCAATTAACAACAATAACATTGATCTCTAAGAGCCTTCCTATCTGAAATCCACCTCTCCTTCAAAATCTAACTCATGCCTCAACTTCTCTGTTAAGTTGTTCTAATTCATATTGATCTCTTCCTATTCAAATTAGGATTGTAACTACAATTAGTAACATTTGGTTGGGATTTACATATATTCTGAGTGATCTGCTTTCATAAAGATTACAGCCTTGGAAACGCTTTGGGACAGTACTATTCTGTCCTGTAGAGTTATTGTGAGTCGAAATTGACTCAACAGCACACAGCAACAATGAATAATGAAGTTGATATCTCTTTCTGTGTATGTTGACTATTTTTATTTCTTCTTTGGTAAAATGTCTATCCAATGCCTTGGCATTTTTAAAATTAGTTATTTGCCTTTTTGTTGTTGAGTTGTAGTTCTTTATATATTCTGGATGTTAAACTTTTATCAGCTATATGGTTCCACTTAATTTTTTCCCGTTTTGTAGATTGTCCCTTCACTTTGTTATATAGACCTTTGAAAATCAGTCAGGATTGTATACTTCAGCAGTGAACATTCTGAAAAAGAAATAATTCCATTTACAATAGCATCTAAAAGAATAAAATACTTAGGAATAAATTTAACCAACGAAGCAAAAATCTGTATACAAAAAAGTATTTAAAATAAATTAAAGCAGATCTAAATAAATGGAAGGCCACTCATGTTATATATCAGAAGATTTAATATTAAGATGTCAATACTCCCCAAAGCAATCTATATATTTAATGCCATGCCCATCAAAATTCTAAGAGCCTTCTTTGCAGAAATGGAAAAGTCAGTGTTAAGTTTATATGAAAATGCAAAGAGCCCAAATAGTCAAAGCAATCTTGAAAAAGGAGAACAAAGTAGGAGGAGTCACACTTTTCAATCTCAAAACATACTATAAAACTTTAGTAATCAGAACAGTCTGATACTGGAGTAATGATAGACACATAGACAAAAGGAATAGAATTGACAATTCAGAAATAAACGAATGTGTTTACTGATTTTTCAACAAGGGTACTAAGTGCATTGAATGGGAAAAGAATAGTTTCTTTAACAAATGATGGCAGGACAACTGGAATTTCACAGGCAAATGAAAGAAGCTGGACCCATGCCTCACATCACACATTAAAATTAACTGAGAGTGGATCAAGGACAGAAATGTAAGAAATAAAACTATAAAACTCTTAGAAGAAAACTTATGAGTAATACTTTAGTATCTAGTTGTTGCACATATTTTTGTCTTAATTTCTGAAATAATGTCTCATCAATCCAATGAATTGTTATTTCACATAATTGACTATAATAACTATAACTATAACAACCATTTATATGAACTTTTTTTAACTTTACCTTTTTTTTTTTTTAAATTTTATTTTGCTTTTGGTGCTTTGGGTCCTTGACACTAACCTCTCCCTGTGCTCTTCTTAACTATGTATTCCTGTCTGTCCAGCTTTCCCTCTATGTGAATGCTGCCCCTCTGGTGTCCCATGGCTGATTGCTCTAAAGGGTGTATCTCCCTGGAGTAGATGGGTGCATCACCCTGAGGTAGGCGTTCTGTATTTAGATCTTTCTACTGTTAGGCTGAGATCCAATCCATGGAAGTGAGTCCAATTGAAGGGTGACCTGGATCTATAGTCTTGGGGGTTCCACCAGACTCTAGCTGACCAGTAATTCTGGCCATTTTTGTGCTTTTGAATTTTATTCCACATTTTTCCTCTCACTCTATCCAGGATCTCCTGTTTTGATCCCTTTCCAAGTAGTTGGCATTGGTTGCTGGACACAATCTAGTTCTTCTGGTCTTGGGGTCCATCATATCCTTAGACTAATTGTTTCCAGATGCCTTTGATTTCCTTCATGCTTCTTTGCTCTAGATGAGAGGAGACCAATAGTTGCATCTTAAATGGCTGCTCAAAAGCTGTTAAGACCCCAGTCGTTACTCAGCAAAGTAGGTTGTAGAACAAGATTTTAAAGTACTATTTTGTGCCAATTGAGTTTGGTGTTCCCTCAGACTATGGTCCCAAGTTGGCAGGCCTGGTGATTCTCTCTCTAAAGGTGTTTGGTTTGCTCTGAGAGGTTACTCCAATGCTGTCTTCTATTGCAGCTGTAATGTATGTGGCTAATTTTGTAGCACAAGTGCATATATAAGATTATCGTGAGCTAAATCTGTCCTTGGTCTAGGTTATATCCCTGTTTGGTGACAGCCACCTAATCTTCTCACTTGTCTGTGCATTGATCTGGAGCCTGGTGTTTGGTGTTAATGATAATGCAGTATTGTGCATATGACATTATTTGCCTCTGTTGTCTAAATTTTATGTTAAAATTTCAGTGTCCTTCCTATCCCCATGTCATCATGCTGGTCACAGACTCCTTCTGTTCCATCCCTCCCCTCATCCAAATCACATGTGACCCCCACCAACTAGCCCCATGATATCCATCTCCAGGAAATGGTCCCTTCTGACAACATGACCAAAGTAGATGAGACAAAGTCTGGCCATTCTCACTTCCAAGGAGCATTCTGGCTTCACTTCCTCCAGGACATATTTGTTAATTCTTTTAGCAGTCCATCGTAGTTTCAGTAGTGTGTTAGGCTGGATTCTCTAGAGAAGCAAAGCCAGTAAAGCTTATGTATACATATAGAGAAAGAGAAATTTATCGTAGGAAAATGGCTCATGCACTCATAGAAACTGGCAA
Organism: Orycteropus afer afer; assembly: GCF_000298275.1. Classification (NCBI taxonomy): domain Eukaryota; kingdom Metazoa; phylum Chordata; class Mammalia; order Tubulidentata; family Orycteropodidae; genus Orycteropus; species Orycteropus afer. Next base: position 14,176,975 of record NW_006921620.1, on the reverse strand, counting down.
GTCCAAGTTCTTGGATCAGTCATCAAACTGGAGGCTTTTCCTGACTCACGCAGCGCAGGGGCTGATGAGGAATGCTGACTGTTCATCTAATAAATGATGAATGCAAGATCTCTAGGCTGAATGGTGGATTGTTTGCTTATGGACAGTTGTAGGCAGTACAACAGGATCCCGATCCACAGAAGAGCGTCTCTTTTCCCAGGATGTCCATAAATATATTGGAAGCAGGCCACACCCCTGCGGAAACTCCCTTTCAATGGACTGGCTGCTCAAATATATATATCTGATCCTATCATGGGAATAACCCACGCCACAATTGCTTAACCCACACAGAATTGTGGTCCAGCGAAGTTGACACACATCTCCAACTGTCACAAGTAGTCTTTGCCAACACCACAACTCAAAAGTATTAACTATTCTTCAGTCTTCCTTACTCATTGTCCAGCTTTCACATGCATATGAGGCGATTGTAAATACCATGGCTTAGGTTAGGTGCATCTCAGTCTTCAAGGAGGCATCTTTGCTCTTTAGCACTTGAAAGAGGTCTTTTGCAGTTGATTGGCCCAGTATGTCTTCTGATAGCTTGACTGCTGCTTCCATTTGTGTTGATTGTAGAACCAAGAAATATGAAGTCTTTGACAACTTCAATCTTTTCTCCATTTATCGTGAAGTTGCTTATTGGTCTGCTTGTGAGGATTTTTCTTTTCTTTATGTTGAGGTATAATCCATACTGTACACTGAATACTTTAATCTTCTTCAGTAAGTGCTCCAAGCCATCCTCACTTTCAGCAAGCAAAGTTGTTTCGTCTGCATATAGCAGGTTGTTAATGAGCTTTCCTCTAATCCTGATGCCACATTCTTCTTCATATAGTCCAGATTCTCAGATTACTTGCTCAGTGTACAGATTGAATAATACGGTGAAAGGATACAACCCTGATGCACTCCCTTCCTTATTTTAACCCATGCAGTATTCCCTTGTTCTATTTGAACAAAAGTCTCATAGTCTATGTACAGGTTCTCATGAGTACAAACAAATGCTCTGGAATTCTCATTCATTTCAATGTTATCTGTAATTTGTTACAATCCACACAATTGAATACTTTTGCGTAGTCAATAAAACACAAGTAAACATGTTTCTGGTATTCTTTGATTTGACCCAAGATCCATCTAACATCAGCAATGATATCCCTTGTTCCATGTCCTCTTCTGAATCCAGCTTGCATTTCTAGAAGTTCTCTGTCAATCTACTGCTGCACTCATTATTGAATTATCTTCAGTAAGGTTTTACTTGTATGTGACATTCACAATATTATCTGATAATTTCCACATTCTGTGGGATCATCTTTCTTTGGAATGAGTGCAAATAGGGATCTCTTCCAGTCAGTTGGCCAGGAAGCTGTTTTCCAAATCTTTTGGCATAGCTGAGTAAGTGCCTTCAGCATAACATCTTTTTGTTGAAACATCTCAGTGGGCATTCTGTCAATTCCTGGAGTCTTGTTTTTCATCAATTCTCTCAATGCAGCTTTGACTTCATCTTTCAATACCATTGGTTCTTATCATATGCCACCTCCTGAAATGGATGAACATTGACAAATTCTTTTTGGTACACTGATTCTGAATATTCCTTCCATCTTCTTTTGATATTTCCTGCATCATTCAATATTTTGCCTATAGACTCTTTTAATATTGTGACTTGAGACTTAAATTTTTCCTCAGTCCTTTCAGCTTGAGAAATGTCCAGAGTGTCCTTCCCTTTTGGTTTTCAAACTCAAGGTCTTTGCACATTTCATTATAATAATTGATTCCATCTTTTCAAGCTTCTTTTTCAAATCTTCTGTTCATCTCTTTTATCTTGTCATTTCTTCCAGTTCCTTTAGCTACTTTCCATTCAAATGCAAGTTTCAGAATCTCTTCTGACATCTTTTTGTCTGTTCTTCCTTTCTTGTCTTTTTATTGACCTTTTGCTTTATTCATGTATGATGTTCTTGATGTCATCCCACAATTTCTCTGGTTTTCAATCACTGGTGTTCAATGCATCAAATCTATTCTTTAGTTTGTCTCTAAATTCAGGAGGGATATAATCAAGGTTATATTTTGGCTCTTGTGGACTTATTTTAATTGTCTTCAACTTCAACTTGAACATGCATATGAGCAGTTGATGGTCTATTCCATAATCAGCTCCTGGCCTTATTTTGTCTGAAGATATTGAGCTTCTCCATTGTCTCTTGCCACGGATGTACCTGGCTGGTGGAACTATAGATGCCTTTCTTTTTTCTGTGGTGAGGTGTCTCTAATTCTTATGTTTTCTTTAGTAAATATGGATTACCTTGCTAAGAATTAAATACTTAACTATTATAATCATTATTGTAATTAACTATTCCTTAATTTGTAAGTAATCATTAAAAAAATCTTCCCATAGTAGTACAGAAATTGGAATAGAGCTTTTTTGGAAGCTGAAAGAAAAAGAAAGAAAACACAATCACAATGAAAACTTTATAAATGTATGATATTTTATCTTAATAACTCACTCAACAAAGCAGTATTATGGAAACCATTAATGGACAGAGGCTTGTAGCAACACTGACAGTATGACCGAAGTAAGTGAGATGAAGTCTGGCCAGGAGCTGGTTAGTCAGTGCAAGCATTAATCTATGCAAGTGCAAAATACATAAGGCTAAAAAGACATGAAATCTGAATATTACAATTCTGAAAACACAAGTAGATGGTTTTTGCCATTAAAAATCTGTAGCATGAAGAAAATCAACATCTACTGGGTTTCTGTTATTTGCCCTTGCATCTATTATTTCATTTAACCTTCATATCATCTCTAAGAGATTGATTGCTCTCATTTTACACATGAGGAAATGGAAGCCACAGAAATGATCCTAGTTCCCAGAAAGATGAAGCACCACGGCAGGAGTCAAAGAAGTTTTATCCAACTCCCAAATTCATATTCATGTCTTTCTGAAACACCTAACTAACTGTCCTGTTACAACAAAGAAACTTGCCCCACTCTCCCTACAGACTACCACAACTGCCTTCACAACCAAATAACTCAGCACATTTGGAGGGAGAAACAAATGAAGAGAAATGAAATAATGCACGTGAACACTTTATAGACAGCACTTCCTTATTCAGCATCCCTTATGGGGTTGTTACTGTGATGTGAATGTAGAGATTGGTTGCTTTGAAAGCCTTCTTCTTCCCCGTTGTAGTCCCCAGCTGTCAGGATATGGCAGTATTTCTTGAGCTGGCAAAAACACAAAAACAAAAACAAAACCCACTCATTTTCTGCAGTACGTGAATTCACAGCAAGGTATTTATCTCCAAATAGCCATTTCCTTTACAAGACTGATTTGGAATTCAGTTTCACTGCGATGCCACAGGTGTCATTTTAACTGCAGCTTCTTTCAAATGTGGGTCTGAGGAGCAATGTGTGCTGGTCGTCTGGGTGAGTGTTTGTCATTCAGAGTAGATCCCATTTATCCAGGAGATGGCCTTGCAATTGAAAAGATGTGAAATATAAATGATTTTTCACCTGGGCTTGCCTGCTTTACTTTTTTCTTCTGTGCTCCCTGCCACGAGCTTCTGAAATGTACTGCTTTTTGAGGAGAGATGGATGCCAGCATCTGCAAGGGGATTAAGATACAGCTTGCTGCTTCTTCAGTTGACTAGATTAGCATATTAAACAGCCTGTTCTGTTAAAATGGTTCAGGCTAAATTAGTATTTACTTTGCCATTATATTAGTAATTATTTAACTGGGTTAGTTTTGTCCTGTGGCGGTGTCACGTCCAATCCTATTCTAGTCATCTACATCACTGAGTGATCTATCTCTAATAAAAATCTGATCATATTAACCCTCTTTTTAAAATCTGGGAAAACTAAACTCATCCTTCAATACTCAGGCTATGCTTCACTCCCTACAAGGTCATGACTGCTCTCTGGTCTAGCTGAACCCTGCACTTACCTTTCACATGATATCTAATACATGGTATTTGCAGTTCTTTGTTCATCATCTCCTTCTCTTTTTAGTTGCTATTTGAGTTCAGGGATTATGTCTTATTCATCATTTTAGTGTCAGAATATAGTGTAAGGATTTCTTTCTATATGCAAAGAAAATATTAGTTGAAATATTTGCTGAAAATATTAAATAAATGAATGAGAGTGTGAAAAGTTGCTGAAAGGTGAGGATGGAAGGAGAAGTAGCATATCTAACTGGCTTTATAGTATCTGATAGGAGTTTTAATGAACAAAGCAAGAATCTGCTTAAAGTCCTATTAGCCTCCTACACAGCTTTTCTTGTCTCTATAGACAATTATAGGTGTTCATTTTAATTCATGGATTTTCTTGGGGGTCCTTAGCCTACAAGTGTGAAGGATGCTCTGTGGTGACAATTGGGAGGTCACAATAGAATTCTTGCCCTCTTATGGGAGAGCTATATTCAATTCTTGGCCAATGCATTCCATGTGCAGCCACCACCTGTCTATCACTGGAGGACTATAAGGCTCAACAGGTTTTAGCAGAGCTTCCAGATTAAGACAAAGGAGAAAGGCCTGGTGATCTACTTCCAAAAATCAGCCAATCAAAACCCTACGAATCACAATGGTCAGATTTATACCCAATTATGAGGATGATACAGTGTTTTGTTTGCTTATGCGTGGGGTTGTCCTGAGTCAGGGGATGACTCAGTGACAGCTAACAACAAAAACATGGTAACAAAATGAATGTTGAACGGTGCTCTATGGAAATGTGAAATTAATAGAGAACATGGTGTGCTTTTAATCTTTTCTCCCCCCAGAGGTTTGCGGAAAGATCATCCTATTATATAAATAATTCTTAGAATAATAAAAAAAAAAAATCCATTTTTCCAAGCCTTGTGATTCTGATCTAAATTCCCCAGAGGAGCTTGGAAAATTTTACTTTCATCCTCATTACAAGAAAACAACTAAACAAACTGAAAAAAATAACTTCTTAGAATCATCAGAGAATTGAGATCTTCGTGCAAACTGCTGCTGGAAAGACAGGTAGATGCCGAGAGTCACAGTTTATCTGGAGTAGAAAATGCAACAGGAGCCAGCAATTGATAGGATGACTGAAAGGGTAATCAACTAATTGCTGGAGATTGAGGCTGGGCTAGTTTGAAAGATTAAAACTCCTGGGGCTCCTCAGTAGGGCAGCCTGATATTTTCATGAGATTTATCTCCAGGAGCTCCCCAAGCATCTCACTGGTCAGAGGAAGGAGAAAAGTAACCATTTTGAAATAGATCCTGAATATTTTTGTTCCTCAAGGGAAACTATTTTACCAGAGTCTTACCAAACTGGATAAAGGGGACTATTAAACTCCAGCTTCCTCTAGCCTTCTAAGAGGGGAAGAGAAACTGAGAAGCAGTTTTAAAGGTCAAAATTCAGGGGAACAGGCTCACTCGAAAGACTGAGACTTCATCATAGGATTATAGAGGACTTCCCTTCCTCTGAAGGAGCTCTGGTGGCATGGTGCCTAAGGCATTTGACTACTAAGCGGAAGGCTGGCAGTTCAAACCCACCAACCACTCTCTGGAAGGAAGACTGGGCAATCTACTTCTGTAAAGATTTGCCACCTGGGAAACCCAATGGGGCTCCCTATGAAATCTACTGTATGGCAGTGAGTTTAGTTTTTTTTTTTTTTTGTTTGTTTGTTTCCCTTCCTCTGAAGAGCTCTGGTGGTACAGTGGTTGAGGAATTTGGCTATTAACCAAAAGGTAAGTAGTTCAAACCACCAGCTGCTTCACAGAAGAATGATGAGACAAATCTGCTTCTGTAAAGATTTACAGCCTTGGAAACCCACTGGGGGTCTTTATGAGTCAGGATGGAGTTGAAGGCAGTGAGTTTGGTTTTCTAGGTTTCCTTCCCCTGCCATTTTACCACTCATCTATAGGATCCCTGTATAATAACAAGGAATTACAACTGAAAAAGCTACAAGACTCAGACACCATTTAAAAAGATGTCTGTAGTGATATTCAACAATACCAAGAAAGACAAAAACAAGTACACCAGAAGAAATTTTATTCTTTGACATCTACAACAAACATAGCCTAACTCTTAACCAGATAAATATAAAACCTTATACTAAAGGCTATTAATCTCAGTGTCTTTGACCTGATACACCATATAAATACAAAGGGGAGATTGATTTTCTAATTTAATATTCATTCATTATTCATTGTAACATCAATTGCATTATTCTACCAATGTGATACACACACACACACACACACACACATATGTATATGTGTAATTTATATACAGCTCCTTGAAAGGAAGACTGGGCAATCTACTTATGTAGAGATATCACCTCAGAAACACAGGGAGGGGTCGCTATGAGTCAGGATCCACTTGATGGCAGTGAGTTTGGTTTGGGTTTGGTTTACCCTATTTGTTGTTGTTGTTATGTGCCGTGGAGTCAGACCCAACTCATAGCAACCCCTCCTTGGGTTTCTGAGGTGATATCACTACGGAAGTAGATTGCCCAACCTTCCTTCTGAGGAGTGGCTGGTAGGTTTGAACCACCAGCCTTCTGGTTAGCAGTCAAGTACCTTAGGCACTACGTTTACCCTATAGGGTTTTGGAAAATATATTGGAAGACTGCATAATAGATACTCAAAATATTACTGATGAGAAAGAGCTTAATTTTAAAATGACAGAGACATTACGTGACTAGTACTTTATATTAAGGAGCTCTGGTGGTGTAGTGGATAAGGCATTTGGCTGCTAACCAGAAGGTCAGTGGTTCAAACCCACCAGCTTCTCCACAGAAGGAAGACTGGGCAATCTAATTCTGTAGTGATACCACCTGGGAAACTCAAGGAGACGTCTCTATGAGTCAAATCAACTTGATGGCAGTAAGTTTGGTTTTTGTTTTGGTATATTAGGCCTTAAAGAATCCCAACATCCCTGAAATGAGGGAGAGAAACAGATGATGGTTGATATCTAAATTTGAAAGTTTCCTTTAATGATATTTCAAATAATTCCTCTATACTTTAGAGAAAACATTTCACACCATTCTAGAGCGCATTCATTCTTCAGCCAATTTTTTAGAGCAAAGTAGGTTGAAATATGTATAACATGAAATTATTATAGACATTAAGGAAAGAATTTATCAAAAAAGCAACAGAGATGGCAGAGTAGAATGAGACATAAGACCTAAACCCCTAAACCAAATGTTCCTTAAAGGATCATGGAAATAATAGAATTCATTTTATATTGGGTATGTGAATGAATGGGAGCTCTGGTGGCTTAGTGCCTAAGGCATTTGATTGCTAACCAGAAGGCTGGCAGTTCAAATCCATCAGCCACTCCTTGGAAGGAAGATGGGGCAATCTACTTCCATAGTGATACTGCCTTGGAAACCCAAGGAGGGGTTGCTATGAGTTGGATCTGACTTGATGGCACATAACAGCAACAACAACTCTGTTCTATAGAATCACTGTGAATCTGAATCTACTCAATGGCAGCGGGTTTGTTGTTGTTTTCTCCTGTATGGAAAACTCTTCTGTTTCCTTGTTATCTAATGAACTTGTAACCATCATTCAAATTCCAGCTTAGCCATCTATGACCATGACCTCTTACCCTCTCTTAAAGCTCCATGAAACTCTTTTCTATGGCACTAACCACAGTTACAATTTTAGATTTGTTTAAACTGTATCCTTTAGTGGCCTGTAAGCTTCTTAAGGGGAGGGATCATGTCTGGCTTGTTCACTATTATGTATCCAGAACTTAGCACAATGTCCATCATGTACTGTGTAGTGTCAGTATTTGTTGAATGATATTGGGTATACTAACATATAGTTATTAAACATGCCATTGGGTGATAAGAAAATATAGTTTTGAGGTTCTTAATTTTATTAACAAGAGCTCTGGTAGCATAGTGCCTAAGGCACTTGACTGATAGACAGAAGGCTGGCGTTCAAACCCACCAGCCACTCCTTGGAAGAAAGATGGGGCAATCTACTTCCGTAGTAATACTGCATCAGAAACCCAAGGAGGGGTCACTGTGAGTCGGGTCTGACTCGATGGCACATAACAACAACAACAACAATTTTATTACCAAGTTGTGAAGTTAAAAAGAACTTAAATCAATTGGCTACTTTTATCTTTAGAGATGAATATGCCTAGATCTCAGCAGACAGATTATATAACTCATTGCTTCTAATATAATGTATGTGAAAGACCCTTTTGTAGATAAGATTAAAGTCTGGTAAGCTTTACCATTTTTATACTCATTTTCTTTCTGGGACAACTACTGTATTCTTGATAACTATTTTTAAGCAGGTCATTTGAAATATTGTAGATGAATTTATTAGTAAAAGCTAACAATATTATGTGAATTAATTAAGTAGTATATCTCTGTCCTTAGAGGAGAGAGGATTCATAAGAATGAAGCCAGCAAATGATAAAGACATTACACTTTGACCTCCTGTTACTTCTTACACAGTTTTATTTTCACATATAATCAAGAAATGGATATTCATCCAAACAATACACATATACATCTTAAAGATGATGCAATGGGTTGTAAACTTCTCTCTTCATAGGCATTAATCTCTACAGATTCCTCTTTGATTAATGTGCTACAAATGAATAATAGTAATTTGTATGTCTAACAATTCTTTAAGGAATCCTGGAGGCTCAAGACTAAGCAGTCAGCTACTAACCGAAAGGCTGGCAGTTCAAACCCGCCAACAGCTCTGTGGGAGACAGGTCTGGTGGTTTGCTTCCTTAAAGATTACAGACTAGAAAACCCATGGGACAGGTCGAGGCTGTATCACTATGGAAGTAGATTGCCCAACCTTCCTTCCAAGGAGCAGCTGGTAGTTTGACCCGCCAACCTTCTGGTTAGTAGTCATATGCCTTAGGCACTATGCCACCAGAGCTCCCAGAGTCCTATGCAGTCACTATAAATCAGAATTGAGTCAATGGCACACAACAACAATTCTTTTCTTTAGTACTTTAAATATAACAGATACTATGCTAATTATTCTACAGACTTAATTCTCATAACATTTTATAAAAACGGCATGAGGGAAGCATTTTCTGACCTTCTCTAACTTCACCAAGGGTTGAGAGAATGAAGATCAACATCAGTAGCCCAAGGCTGATTCCTGTAAGGTGGAGGTCAAATATGGTCCCACTTTCCAAGCTTTTTGCCAACTCTGACAGAAATGGTCCCTCCCAGAGAACTCTACTTCTCTCCTGGCCACACAGAGCTCACAGACAATACTCAGATTATGGGGTTTACTAGGAAAATAACAAGTTACAATTCAGATTCAGTAATGCTCAGGATACATTTCTTCAAGCAGGACAGCCTCTTCTTGGCCATACCTGTAGGCCTGCCTCTCTTTGACCCTCAGACTCTTGGCCTGGCTTCTGTCCTGCTTTGGCAAATATTTGGACAGCTCTTTTAGCTGTCCAAATAGGTGCACCACACTCTTCCAGCAAGCCTCCTGCCCAAAGGCACTCAACTCATCTTTTTTTCACTCCATGGGCCAGTAAGCTCCCTACTCTGTCTCACGCTGCTCTCTTGGTTCTGCTGACTCTGCTGACGCAGTCTTTCCGCCATCTCTCTTCAATGTCTCAGCACAGCGATCTTGGATCCAAAGGATGTGCTCCATTCCTGGCTTTTCTTTCTTGTTGATAGTGAGATCCCCCATTTCTGCCCCAGGAGGTCTCATTTTAAGTCTAGCAACAGCGAGACCGCCCAGTGTCCATGTTAGAGTTCCATACACTTTATTTCCATGGTCCCACCCCCACAACAGTGTAATAGTATTTACATTATCAGTAAGCTATCAAATCCTCTTGCTGGGCCATAGCACCTCACATTTGCATAGTCCCCCCACCCCATCTGGTGGAAGTGAAAAACACTATGGCTGGAAGAGTCATATTAAGTAATTCACTACACTGCACAATTTTTGAGCTTGGTATTTATAAACTGTATTTGTTTCCTAGATGAAGAAAGTAAAACTTAGAGAAGTTAAGTAACTTTCATAAGATCTTTGCAGTTTGGTATATAATGGAGGTGTGTTTTGAATTCAAGTTTCCTTGATTTGTCTTTTCTCTTGCCCCGTAGTCAGAAGTCAGCAAAAGGAAGGTTGATGGGGGTTCAGCGCAGAGTTGCTATTATGCAAAACCATTATTTTTTTTTTATATTGCAGTGAGTATTTGATTAATGGAAGCAGCATACATTTAGTAACTACTTTCCTCTGTGTTCTCTTTACAAAAGCTACTAGGTGTGATTCTTCCTGCTGGTGAGTAATAGCCTATGAGACTGCTTAAGCACTTGGTTGCCATGGAATCAATAAGAAGGCTCAGATTAAGAGAAATTGTGAAAATTGAAGCAGCTACATCTATCAGTCATTCATTCCTTAAAGAGAGTATTAGGAACCTATTATGTGCCAACTAATATTTTAGGTTTACACACACACACACACACACACACATGAGCAGAATAAATTCTCTGTCTTTTACAAGTTCATATTATAGTCTGTATGGAAAAGAGTAGTTGCCAGGTATGTAAGTTAATCATTGCAATCATAAGATCAACTCCATAGTAAACACTTGATAAAGTACTATGGGCACACATAAAACAGGTTGCACATAGATGAGAGTGTTTAACTGTTTGGGGTTGTTAAGGAATTTTTCTAGAGAAAGTTAGAGTTGAGCTCTTCAGGTAGACAAAGAGAGGTGGGAGGTGATGGACAGTCCAGAAAGAGGAAAAAACATTCGATGTCTGTAAGTAGTTTGGTGTGGCTGGAATATAAAGGATATATGTAGAGAAATAAAAGATGAAGTTGGAAGGTCAATGAGGAGTGTATTAGAAGATTTGTAAAGGTTTCATCCTATATATTTGATAAACCAGTTGCCGTTGAGTTGACTCAGACTCACGGTGATCCCATGTGTGCCAGACTCATGACTGTCCTCTACAGGATTTTCAATGAAGTAGATATCCAGGCCTTTCTTCTGATGCCTACAGGTGAACTTGAAACTCCAACCATTAGGTTAAGCAACCAAAAGATTAAACATTTGTACCACCCAGGGACTTCAGTATATTTGATGGGGAATCATTAAAAGATTTTCAGTAGCATAGTGACATTATCAGAGTTATTTGAAAGAGAATTTTGGATTGGACATTATTATCTCTGGGAAGCTTGTATTGGTAAGGGTTGTAGACAACAGAATCCACCCTAGATAGTTTGGGCAGGATGAAGGGAATCCATTCCATGTGATTCATGTGGGGCTGGTTGTTGTTAGGTGCCACTGAGTCTACTCCAACTCGTAGTGAGCCTATGTACAACAGAAGGAAACACTGCTCAGTTATGCTCTATCCTCACAATCCTTGCTATACTTGAGCCCATCAGTGCAGCCACTGTGTCAGTCCATCTTGTTGAGGGCCTTTCCCTTTTTCGCTGACCCTCTACTTTATGAAGCATGGTATCCTTTGCCAGGGAATGGTCCCTTCTGACAAGAGAACCAAGTAGGTATGACAAAGTCTGGCCATACACATTTCCAAGGTGCATTGTGGCTGTACTTCTTCCAGGACAGATCTGTGAGTTCTCTGGCAGTCCACAGTACTTTTGGTATTCTACACCAAGGCCACAACCCAAAAGCATCAACTCTTCTTTGGTCTTCATTATTCATTGTTCAGCTTTCACATGTCGATGAGGCTATTGAAAATACCACAGCTTGGGTTAGGTGCACCTTAGTCCTCAAAGAGACATCATTGCTTAGTCTTCAAAGAGACATCATTGCTTAGTCTTCAAAGAGACATCATTGCTCTTCAGCCCTTTAAAGTGGTCTTTTGCAGCAGATTTGCCCCATGCAAAATGATGTCTGATTTCTTGACTGCTGCTTCCATTGGTGTTGATTGTGGATCCAAGTAATATGAAATCTTTGACAACTTCACTCTTTTCTGTCTATTGTGATGCTGCTTATTGATCCCATTGTGAAGATTTTCATTTCTGTACCCTATACACATCATTAAGGTCGATGTTGCTTTGAGGAGGCAGCTCTTCCCCAGTGGTACTTTGATTGCCTTCCAACTTGAGGGGGTTTTCTTCTGGCTCTATCAAACAACATTTCAGGGCTATTCATGTTTTCCAATAATAGACAGTGCTTCACTGCTATTCATAAATTTTTCACTAGCCAATTTTTAGAGAAGTGGATAGCCCTTTCCCTCTTTCCAGTCTGTCTTAGTCTGGAAGCTCCACAGAAACCTGTCCACCATGGGTGACCCTGCTGGGATTTGGAATACCAGTGGCATAGCCTCCAACCTCTAAGCAACACCCAAGCCATAACAGTATGACAAACTGACAAATGAGTAGTGGCCATATATATTAGCATACATCTAATTTTTAAATTTCTCTTTACTTTTCTCCAGATCAACTATGATTATTTCAAGATTTTCTCTAGCTTCATTTAAGAATATTATGATTTATCTTTTTTAAAAAAAATATTTTATTGTGATTTTGGTGAAAGTCTACAGAGCAAATTAATTTCCCATACAGCAGGGAAAAAATTCACACACATTTTGTCCCATGACATTGACTGCAAATTCCCACAATGTAACAGCTCTCTTCCCACTTCTTCCCCATAGGTACCTCTTTCTTGTGTCCTTTCCTTCTGTGCAATCCTGCCTCCCAAGCCAACTCCCTGTGCATACATTGCCCTTCTGTTCTCCCATGATTGATCTCTCCAAGGAGTGTATCTACATGTAAATGTTCAGCTCATATGCCTGTCTTTTATTTGGCTGGAAGCCACAGGAATGAGTTCAATTCTAGACCTGAAGGGCCACTAAGGGCGATAATCTCAGGGAATTTATCCAAGCAAACCTGGTCTCCCTCCCCCCCTTTTTTTTCATGATTTTGAGTTTTGTTCCACATTGTTCTCCTACTCTATCCAGGGTCTCCTACACATATCTCCCTCTGAGTGATTGACAGTAGTAGCTGGACACCATCTAGTTCTGGTCCCATGATCATATAGGCTGGGGATCGCACAGTGTACCAGTTCTTTGGACTAATTGTTTCCATGCCTCTTTGATTTTCTTCATTCTTCTTTGCTCTGGACAAGAAGAGACCCATCGTTGCATCTAGATGGCCACTTTCAAGCTTTTAAGATCCCAGTCACTGCTCACCAAAGTAGGATGTGGAACAATGTTTTTGTGTAGTATGTTAAGCCAATTGAGCTTGATATCCCCTAGGACCATAGTCCTGAGCCCACAGGTATAACAACTACTTGCTCCCTTCAGGTAGCTGGTTGTGGCCAAGAAGTCACCATAACCTTGTCCCTTGTCAGCTCTACTACATACCTGGACATCCTTACAGAACTTACAAATACACTTGTAGAAACATCATCTGCCAACCCTATACATAATCATGGGGCACACTCCTCCCTGCCTATGCATACCTGATAGTTCAGGCTGTCCACCCATCTATCCACCCATAGATCAGTGTTGGCTATTACTGACAACACAGTACTGTATGTACAAAAGGGTTCATCTTTGTTGTCTGTACCTCCCATGTACCTCTCTATGTCTTCCTCTTCCTCAGTGTCACTGTGTTGATCATTCACATTTGATGTATTGTCCTTCTCTTCACCCAAATCAATACTTGTCTCCACCTATCTAGCAGTGTTCCCTCGTCTTCCCTCCCACCCCTGGTAACCAACAAAGATATTTTCCTTCCATATATAAACCTTTCCTTGACTTTTCACAATAGTGTACTAAAGCAATATTTGTCCTTCTGCAATTGACTTATTTCACTCAGCATAATGTCCTCCAAGTTCATCTATATTATGCAGTGTTTTGTAGAGTCTACGTTATTCTTTAGTGTTGCATGGTATTCCATTGTGTGTATGTACCATAATTTGGTTATTTATTCTTCTGTTGATGAGCACCTAGGTTGTTTCCATCTTTTTACTATTGTAAATAGTGCTGTGATGAACATGGCTGTGCATATATCTGTTCTTGTCCTGCCTCTCACTTCTTTAGGATATATACCCAGTAATGGGATTGCTGGATCAAATGATATTTCTAATTCCAAGTTTTTAAGGAATCACCATAATGCTTTCCACAGTGGTTGTATCATTTGATAGTCCCACCAGCATGCATGAGAGTTTCAATCCCTCCACATCTTTGTCAGCATTTGTTATTTTCTGTCTTGTTGGACTTTGCTATTAGTGCTGGGGTCATATGGTATCTCATTGTTGTTTTGATTTGTATTTGTCTAATGGAGCTCTGGTAGCATAGTGCCTGAGGCACTTGACTGCTAAACAGAAGGCTGGTGGTTCAAATCCACCAGCCACTCCTTGGAAGGAAGATGGGGCAATCTACTTCTGTAGTGATACTACTGCCTCGGAAACCCAAGGAGGGGTCGCTATGAGTCAGGTCTGACTTGACGCCACATAACAACAACAACAATGGCTAATGGTCGTGAATATTTCTTCATGTGTTTGTTGGCCTCCTGAATATCCTCTTTGGTGAAGTGTCTGAAGAATATTATGAAATATCTTAAATACAAAATGAGTATTACACGATAATTATTTTTCTGTAAATATTTTTATAGTTTCAATTAAAAAATTATGCTATCCTGATGAAATGAGTTTGAGTCTTTTTGTTTGTTTATTTATCTTTTATCCTTAATCTTTTAATGTTGTTTTGCTCCTTGACTGTTTAGTGGTACAGAAATTTTCTCATAGATATTGGTTTGGTTGCATACTGCAAGTTTTATCAATCTTACTTTTGTTACTCTACATTTGAAAAATTACCTTTCTTTAGTAAATATGAAATTCAATTGTGATATCTTTTCTCCCATAAATAGTTTGGAAGGATATTTCAAAATATTCAAACATGTGACTTTTTTAAATTAATTTTTTATTTACTGTTGGAGAATACTATCTTTATGATTTTTTTGAGGTTAAGTTTCTAATCTTTCACTTAAATATTATGAAATAAAGAATATGTATGCTCTACTTGTACAATGCTCTAGAGGCATCCATCAAATCAAGATTGTTAATTATAAAATATAATCATAAAATTGAACAGATCATGGGAAAGGAAATCAACTCTTAGACATTCCATAGTGAAAATACAGAAACTTGAAAAAAACAGGTCCTAAAAGCAAATGGAGAAATAAGATAGATTAACTTTTGAGAAATGAAAATTTGACCTACTACAATACCAGGAGCCCTAGTGGTGCAGTGGTTAAAGCGCTTGGCTGTGAACAAAATGGTTGGCAGTTTGAACCTAGCAGCCTCTTCACAGGAGTAAAATGTGACAGTTTGCTTCTCTAAAGATTTACAGCGTTGGAAGCCCTATGGGGGCAGTTCTACTCTGTCCTTTAGAATCACTATGAGTTGGAATTGACTCAACAGCACTGGTGTGTCTGGTTTGGTCTGGTTGATGTATCAATAACAGCAGAATCCAAAAGATAGTTTAAAAATTAGTTGATGCACTGAGGGGAATTATCTGGCAACCTAAAATTCTATCTCAACAAATCTATTTTTATCTCTAAGGGTGAAATTAAGATATTTTCAGACAAATAAAAACTGAATTTATCACAGAAGTCATTCACTAAAGAAAATTCCAAAACAGAAAAAAGTGATCATTGTTGGAAAAATCTAAGAAACAGCAATCAGAGATAAATATGTGGGTTTAATCTAAATAAATAAATATTATATGACACGTGATAATAGCAGTGTTTAATTTGGGGGAAAATAGTGCAGGCATACCTGGGAGATACTGCAGTTTCTGTTCCGGATTATCACAAATAAGAATATTGCAATAAACTGAGTCACACACATTTTTTGTTTTCCCAGTGCATATACAAGTTATATTTACACTACAATGAACTCTGGTAGTGTAGTGCCTAAGGTACTTGACTACTAACCAGAAGGCTGGTGATTCAAACTCACCAGCCACTCCCTGGAAGTAAGGTTGGACAATGTACTTTTGTAGTGATATCACCTTGGAACCCAGGGCGGGGTCACTGTGAGTCAGATCCGACTTGATGGTAGTGAGTTTGGTTTTTTGGTTAGTAGTCTGTTAAATATGACAAAGTTTGAAATTTTTAAAAATTTGAATTTAAAATATCTTAGAAATTTAAAAGTGAGAATTACCAAAATGTGACACAGAGACATGAAGTGAGCACATGGCTGTTGAACAAACGGCATTGATAGACTTGCTTGATGCAAACTTACCACACACCTTCAATTTGTAAAAAATGCATTATCTGTGAGGTGAAATGAAATGAAGTACAATAAAATGAGGTATGCTAGTACTAAATAACAGACATTAAGAATGTGTAAGTTGGGAGAGGGTAAAGCAATAAAGTGTTTATAAGGTCCTTCCTTGCAAAGAGATAACCAAGATATTGATTTACTTTAATATTAATTATAGACTGTTCAAGTTGCCAAAATGAATATTACAATTTAAACAATAATTATAAATAAGCTATGAAAAATAGTCTCCACAAAGGCAAGAAAGAAGAAGGAGGAGTTCCGGCAAGATGGCGGACTAGGCAG
>NW_006921620.1:14134996-14152872 GCF_000298275.1 Orycteropus afer afer | reverse complement strand
GAAGGGAGTGTGTCAGGGTTGTATCCTTTCCCCACACTTATTCAGTCTATATGCTGAGCAAATAATCTAAGAAGTTGGACTATATGAAGAAAAACATGGCATCAGGATTGGAGGAAGAATCATTAACAACCTGAGATATGTAGACGATACAACTTGGCTTGCTGAAAGTGAGGATGACTTGAAGCACTTACTCATGAAGGTTGAAGAATACAATCTGCAGTATGGATTATGTCTCAATATAAAGAAAACAAAACTCCTCACAACTGAACCAATGAGCAGCATCACAATAAATGGAGAGAAGATTAAGGTTGTCAAAGAATTCATGTTGCTCGGTTCTACAATTGATGCCAATGAAAGCAGCAGTCAGGACATTAGATGATGTGTAGCATTGGGAAGGTCAACTGTGAAGGAACTGTTTTCAAATGTTGAGGAGCAAGGATGTGTCCTTGAGTACTAAGGTGCACCTGACACAACCATGATATTTCCAATCGCCTCATATGCATGTGAGAGCTGGACAATGAATAAGGAAGACCGAAGAAGAGTTGATGTTTTTGAATTGTGGTGCTGGTGAAGAATGCTGAAAGTACCATGGACTGCTAAAAGAACTAACAGGTTTGTCCTGGAGGAAGTGCACCCGAAATGCTCCTTGGAAGCAAGAATGGCCAGACTTCGTCTCACCTATTTTGGTCTTGTTGTCAGAAGGGACCATTCCCTGGAGAAGGATGTCATGCTTGGTAGGGTAGAGGGTCCACGAAAGAGGGAGAGGCCTTCAAGAAGATGGATTGATATGGTGGCTGCGATGATGGGCTCAAATATAGCAGGGATTGTGGGGCTGGTGTGGGATTGGGGAGTGTTTCGTTCTGCTGTGCATGGGGTTGCTATGAGTTGGAAACGACTCGATGACACCTAACAACAACAACAAGAATTATATCACCCCCTTACAATTCAGAGAAAGGAAATATTATCAAAGTGAAATGAATTTATCTTATTCATAGAGTTACTGGGGAAGGAGATCAAACAGAAAGACACCTTTCTTAGGGATCTTTGAGTTCCAACATCCCATGCCTTATAATCTTCTCACCTGACAGAATTTAAATTCCTAATAAGATTTTATTGCACCTTTTTATGTATTTTTTTCTTTTGCTTTGTTATTTGCTTTTCATCTTGAGCTTTCTACCATTTGGTAAAAATTGACAGGCTTGATAGATTTTTGTGCCATATTAAGGGAAATCTTAATAAGATAACTCATCTATGTTGTAAATAAGTAAGAGAAAAATCTCGTGAGGGTTGTTTGGTCATTTTTCTGAACTTCCCACATACTCTCTCATCTGCTTTTCTACAAATTGGTTGCAAGTGTGGTTTTGAGTGAGTTTTTTGGATATGACATATTTATCTTCCTTGTTTATTTATTTTTCTTTCTTGGAGGATAAGTTCAAAAATGACACAAGAATAGCACATGACCTCCTCTAACTTCACAAGGGGGGGGAGAGGACCAACATCAATAGCCCAAGGTTGACTCTTATGAGGTGGAGGTCAGACATTCTGCCACCCTCCAGCCTTCTTACCAAGTCTGACACCAAACATCCTTCCCATTGCACTGTCTACTTATGTGCTGGGTTCGATAATTCATCATTGCATGGCCACACAAAACTCACAGACAATACTTGCCACTATGGGATTTATTAGGGAAGTAACAGGTTATAATTTGCTATCAGAAACAACTCAGGATACAGTTGTTCAGTAAGGACAATTTCTTCTCAGCTATCCTGCAGGCATGAGTCTCTCTGACCTCGGCCTCTGCTCTGCTCAGGCAAGTATTGCACAGCTCTTGTAGCTCTGCTGATAGGTGCCCAGAGAAGCACCACACCCTGCCAGCAACCTCCTGCTTGAAGACACTCAGGTTTTTTGCTCCATGGGCCAAGAAGCCTGCTGCTCTGTCTCATGCCAGTCTCTTAGTTCTGTTGGTTCTTCTGCTGCTGTGTTTCTGCTGCTGTTTCTTGCCGTATCTGGCGCCACAGTTCTCTGTCTCCTGGATTGAGGAGGTTCAGCACAGGTATCTTGAATCAAAAGGAACACTCCTGACTCTTCTTTCTTGATGGTAGTAAGATCTTCCCTTTCTGCTTCTAGGATGGATGGCTCATTTTAAGTTTTGCCGGATAGCAAACTGCCCAATCCCTACATTAGGGTTCCATACATCTTATTTGCATGTCTTCACCCCCACAAGTGTGCCATGTACCTTATTTACATTATTAGCAAGCAATCTAATCTTGGTGGGCCCCAAACGCTTCACATTTGCATGGCCTCGCCCAGTCATCTGGTAGGGGTCACAAAGACCACAGCTAGAAGGGCTACATGAAATAATTCACTTCACTGCAGTAAAGTTGGGATTCTGTTAGGTTATATTAATCTTTCTAATTGTACTTTTCAGATTTTGGCATGAGTTGATAATTAGAGTTCACATGACAGTTTCCCGTTTTAGGGTTTGCTGTTTGTATCTGTTCCCTAAAATTTTGGAAGAAGTGGAATGATTGACATCCAGCCTTACTTTCCTTCTTACTCAGATATTTAGTTCATGATTTTTAAATGTGGGATAGTTTTGATATTTATCATTCATTTTAAAACATAAACAACTAACAATCTAGCACAATAGCAAGTGGTCATTTATCTAAAGAATGCAAGTTGCAACTGTTTGCCATTGTAGACAAGGAGAGGAGCCTGAGGTAAGGATCTGTGGCTGTGTTTTCTAATAACACTAGGATGCTACTGGGAACAAATTGCATGTCTGAGTGAAAAGACAATTTATAACCATTCAACATTAACCTTTGCCTGAAGAGAAATACACATACATTTATCATGCTATTTCAACAAGCACCATGGTAACTAGAAGAAAAGAGCATAGTTATACTATATTATCCTAGAACACCAGGCAAAAATAATGTAATCTGAGGATTTTAAACAATATCTAGCAAGCATGGCTATAAACTAAAACTCACTGCTGTCGAGTTGATTTCGACTCATAATCACCCCTCCTTGGGTTTCTGAGGCTGTATCACTACGGAAGTAGATTGCCCAACCTTCCTTTCGAGGAGTGGCTGATAGATTTGAATCGCCAGCCTTCTGGTTAGCAGTCGAATGCCTTAGATACTATGCTATAGAGATATTGAAATACCCAAGGGACAGTAAAGTTTTGATCAACTTATACATAATAAAATTTAGAGAAATAAAACAGACATGAAATCTTTATAAAGTTCCAACTAGAAATGCTAAAGTTGCTTTTCTCTAGATGCTAGAATTCACTTCCATAAAATACTGTCCTACTGGTGAGTAAGATATCTTTGTCCATAAAGTATGATACATCTCTCACCCAAACCAGTGATGCAGTTTTGTAAGATTTCATTTACTCTATTTGAAGAGAGAAATGGAAATAAAGAAATATATATGGCAGTGGATTTTTTTTTTTTTTTGGTTATACATACATACATAATCCTTCACCTGACCTTTTAATTTTTTATTTGAAATAAATAGATGTAAAAAATTAAGGTCTCAAGTCTCAAGTACAATTCCTTTTTCATATTCTAAAAGTAAAGTCTTAAAGAATTCACATAAAAGGATAAATATTGTATAATCCCACTATATGAAGTAAGGAAATGTATGGAACCAAATCCTACTAGTGGTTACCAGTGGTGGGAGGTAGGGGAAATGGGAGGGTCATTATTTAAGGCGGCACTAAGTTTCTGTTACTGGTGGTGGAATTATTTGGAAAAAGGATAATGTTAATGGTTGTTCAACATGGTGAACATAATCTATATCTCTGAATTGTATACTAAAGATTATTGAATTGGTAAATAACATATATATATGTTATGTTTACATTATTAGTGCATGTGTGTGCGTGCACACACACACATATATATATATATTTACCACAATAAAAAAGTGAATAAACATGGGAAAATTTTAAATGGTTAACTATTTGAAGTGGAGGAAAATGCATTAAATAATAATTGGAAATATTGAGGTTTAATTAAAATATTAAGCCTTTAATTAACTCCTTTAGTAGCCCAGTCTCCTTATCACAAAGTTCAACCTTCCTGAATTTGGGGAGAATTATGAACTGTCTATCATTCTTCCACACCTACCCAACATTTTAGTGCACCAAATGTGATATTGAGATAAAATTTATGGATTGACCACAATATAGATTCTGAATGCTGCTATCTTCAACCTTGCTCTCTATCATCTAATGAAGGAGTTCGTGAGACTTGTGACCTTAATGGTAGTTAAAATTACTTCTTGGGAAGAAACATATTTTTGCTCTAATTCAAAGATGTCATTGTATATTAGGCTATAAATTTAACTCTGTGCCAGAGAGGGTTGGTAGAGGGGATTTCTAGCCTAATGATAAAACTTGCAGTGTCCCTCAAATCATACAGTGTCCTTACCCCAGCAGTGCATAGCATCAGTCTTAACCATGACATTCATTATTTTGAAATGTAGATATTTTAGGAGGTTAGCATTCAGATTGGATTCAATAGTTCATCATTCTTCTCTGAATTTATGACAAAATATGAAAAGCAGAAAGGCTATTTTTGTTTTCTGTCTTTATCCAAGAAAAATAAACTTGTAATCAATTCAAAGACTAGTTAATTAACAAGAGCTGAAATAAGCTTCCAGCCCGTGAAGCATTTAATTTGCCTTGGAATCTTAATCTAGTTAAATGCCAAGTCCCTGGGGGAAAGATGCTATCTTGCTACATTTTACTCTTGGTAAACTGTTTGAAATTAGATATAACAAGAGAAGCCCAGAAAGAATAATTGATTTTTGGCCCATGCAGTCCTTTAGCAAGATTGAACTGTATGCCTATGCTAGTCAATATCAATTAATTACTTAGGAAAAGAAGTATTTATTTAGAAAAAAGCAACCTGTGTATCTGAAAGTCATATCTTATATATAACCTAAGCCCATCAAATTGGTAACAATACGAATACAGGTTAGCCTTGACATTTTTCTGGGCCCTTGCTGAAATGATTTGGAAAAAAAATAATAGAAAGCTGCTGCCTTTTCACCCAATCTATTTTAAGGTCATGAACTACTTCAATACTCAAGAGAAAGTAAAAACACTTTTTACTGTGAAACACTAGGTGCCAAGATTTTATGACTTCAGGGTCAGGATATTTAGTCACAAAAGGAGCAGAAAGTTTAAGATCTATAATTAGCTCTCTTACCTCTATTACTGGCTTTACTTGATGTCAGGAGGCCCTTGGTTAAGTATCTCAGACTAAGTTTTCAGGAAGAAATAGAGAGGAGGCCAGCACTCTGTCTAGTAGGCTTCCATTAAGTAGCCTAAGGACATTTGGTTTGGAGCACCTCTAAGTTGACTCCAACTCAGGCCGACGCACTGTGTATCAGAGTAGAACTGTGATCCATAGGTTTTCAATGGTTGATTTTTCAGAAGTTGATCACTAGAGCTTTGTTCTGAGGCAAATCTGAGTGGACTTGAACCTCCAGCCTTTTGGTTAACAGCTGAGTGCGTTATCCATTTGCACCACCCAAGGACTCCAGATGCAAATCTAATGATATTTAAAACACTTGCTTTGTCTCAATACCTTTCATAGCAAAGAAAGACACATTTGCATATCAAGTGAAGGTGAATGACAGTTCACACTACTTAGGAAGTTATATGTTGTTGTTGTTGTTATGTGCCGTCGAGTCGGCCCCGACTCATAGCGACCCCTCCTTGGGTTTCCGAGGCAGTATCACTACGGAAGTAGGATTGCCCAACCTTCCTTCCGAGGAGTGGCTGGTGGGTTTGAACCACCAGCCGTCTGGTTAGCAGGCAAGTGTCTTAGCCACTATGCTACCAGAGCTCCCAACATTCTTTGCTTAGAGATTCATTTTTAATCTACAGCAAATATCCTGAATATGGCTAACAATCAACTCTTGAATAGAGAAAGTGGCACATTGCTGAAAATGAATAAACACATAATAAAATACAGGAAGTGCGCTGATAAAATGAAGAACAGCTCCCGGGGTCCAGATGCTATCTGAAAAGGATTATTACCAGTGAGCGTGAGACAAGGCCAAAGGGTATTTGTTCACAGTCTGGCAGAAATGGAGAAAGAGACTCCGATAAGAGAAACAGGACAGGAAGAGTGAATTGGAATTAGTAAGGGCAATATGTAGATAAATGTTAAGCCACATGTTTATTTGTGCAGAAAATAAAGCACAATTAATAAAAAAAAAAAAAAGAAATTAGAGGGGAGAAAAGCTTATTTTGCCACTAGCAGGAACTTAATATTGGATTTATCCTACAAGAGTACAAGATTGCAAGAAGGCAGCTCAAAACTAGGCTGAAATATATAATTTGATTAACAGAAGTGAACACAGGGCCCCTTCTTTGAGTTTAGATTCTAGATATGCCAAGAAAAATGATCTCCAAAATTCCATGTCTCATATTAAAAAACACTCAGAGGGTTGCATTTATACTTTGGCTTTGATTCTGCAAATAAAACTTTCTTTTAAGTAAAATAGAAGCAAATCAGTTCTCATAGAGCATTTTTTTAAGTGTATTAAAAATCCCAAGTATAAAAAGGATGCAACATTTTTGTTTCTTTTAGGGAGTCAGAACATCTTCATCAATCTTTGCATGTGGGTCTTTGAAACATGTAATACTCTTCTGAAGTATGTGGTATTATTTCCATCTTTCATATGAAAAATCTCTGACAATGAGTATTAAGTGGGCTATGAAGCTCAACAACAGTCTAAATCCATGCCACCAAAAGTCTATTAACATGAGAAGTTTTAGAATCTTAAACTCAAGAATCATGTTAGCTTGACATGTAGGATTTAAAACACTTTTTAAAGAGATAGATCATAGAAGTACTTCGGTCTTTTATTGGACATACATCTTTAAAAGCTGAAATGATAATTATTTTTAGTATTGGAGAGATGATTTGATTTTATCTGGGCTTTTTCCCAAACAGCTCTCGTGGAGATGTTATAAATATATGCAGTCTTTGGCATGAGTAAAAGATTATCATTTTCTGGCCAGTGGGGAATATAAAACTTTTCTGGGTATACATGTAATTTAGATTCTTCAAAATACATTTAAAAAACTACATTTATGCCTGGCTACCACTGTCAACCACTTGGAGGAGGAACTATGTAGGAGATCCTGGATAGAGTGGGAGAAAAATGTGGAACAAAAGTTAAAATCATAGGGGGAAAAAAAAAAAGACCAGTTTTGCTGGTCTGATAGAGCCTGGTGGAAGCCCTGAGACTATAACCCTTAGCTGCCCTTCAGGTCTGGAATTGAACCCACTACTGTGGCTTCTAGCCAAACAAAAGACAGGCATAGGAGCTTAACATTAGGTACATATACTCCTTGGAGAGATCAATTATGGGAGACTAAAAGGGCTGTATATGCATAGGGAGATAGCTCAGGGGACAGGAATGCATGGGAAGGAAGGGCACAGGGAAGAGGTAACTGCGCGGGGAGGAAGTGGGAAGAGAGCTGTTGCATTGTGGGAAATTGCAGTTAATGTCATGAGACAGAGTGTATGTGAACTGCAGTATAGAAAATGAATTTGCTCTGTAAACTTTCACCCAAATCACAATAAAAATTAAAGAAAAAGCAAAATAAAAAACTACTTTTACCCTTAGGCTGTTAAATAAATGCTGAAAATGTTGAAAGCTATATTGTATCTACAAAAACAAACATACAGACAAACAAAAAACACTACCATTGCATCAATTCCAACTCATAGTGACCTTATAGGACAGAGTAGAACTTCTCCAAAGCGTTTCCAAGGCTGTAAATCTTTACAGAAGCAGACTGCTTCATCTTTCTTCCACAGAGCAGCTGGTGGGTTTGAACCCCACGCTTTTGGTTAATAGCCAAATGCCTTAACCACTGCACCAGCAGAATTCCTACTGTATTTACAGTGTATAAAAATAGCATTAGTCAATCTTTGCTTTGGACAATTTTCTAGTTAGTAATTTTTGTAATGATGACCTCAGATATATGGTACCTTCCCTTGCACCCCTCAAAACTTCAAACCCACTTTTTATTGTTGTTAAGTGTGTTGGTTTAGAGAAATTCAGGTGTCTTTACTTCCTCATTCTTAAACAAGGATGATAGTACTTAACCAATTGGGTTGTTGTAAAGGTTGAAGGTTAAATAAAATTTATATGTAATATCATATTTAGGTCTACTTGAAGCTGAGACACACATGAGCTTTTTAGTGCTTAAACCAAAAAAGAACCAAGTGAAACTCACTACCGTCGAGTCGACTTCAACTCATAGTGACCCCTCCTTGGGTTTCCGAGGTGGTATCACTATGGGAGTAGATTGCCCAATCTTCGTTCTGAGGAATGGTTGGTGGGTTTGAACCGCCGGCCTTCTGGTTAGCAGTCAAGTGCCTTAGCACTATGCCACCAGTGCTCCTTTATGTGCTTAAGCAACATTATTTCTTCATCCACATATCAGATTTTTGTGTTCCAGAGTTGGTCTACATTAAAAATCTGAAATGGTACAGGTCTTCTTACAACCTCTATTTAATTTAGGACCATGCAGATGCTAGAAAAGAACTCAAAACTTGAAGTGTGTTACAGTTCGGCTTTGGGCATATATAGACAAAATTAATTCACTGGGGTTGGGAGTAAAGGTAGTAGTTAAACAGCAGACAGTGATAACAGGGCTCTTAGAAGAAAGTCACCTTGAATGAGGGAGAAATCCAATGGTTTAAGTCAGCTTAAACGCTTATCTTTAGTGCTGTGCAGGTGAACTGAGAAAACTCCCTTCATACCTGAGAAAGTTCAAAAATAGAGGCCAGAAATATGTGGACACTTGATATGGAAAGCTGTCAGCATACAAGGGACTGAACCTCTGAAGCTGTCAGTAAACTTGGAAGCAGATTTGGAGAATAAGGGAAGAAAGTCTCTAATTTGAAGAGCATTGAATTTGTGAGTAAGCAAGTACTAATTTCTGGGCAGCCTCTGTCTTCAGGAGGAGATTGGCAACAGTTTTGGCTGTAGACAATGGTGCAGAGGTGGATAAGCACAAGAGTGAGTGTAAAATCACAATCAATCAGTGCTTTCCTGCCCTGCTTAGGGACTCCAAGATGGACATAAGAATTGACAATGGATTAAACTTGGCAGCTACAGTCTACTGTGAAGTGGACCTAGGGGCTAACTATTTCAAATGATGGCCTAGAAACCCACAGTGGGGTCATGTACAAATTATTTGTGTATGGACTGTTGAGGATTCTTAGGGATAATTGTGAAAAGAAACCTTTGGAAAAAAGCCTAGAATTCTTTTA
The DNA here is from genome assembly GCF_000298275.1 of Orycteropus afer afer. Taxonomy (NCBI): domain Eukaryota; kingdom Metazoa; phylum Chordata; class Mammalia; order Tubulidentata; family Orycteropodidae; genus Orycteropus; species Orycteropus afer. The sequence continues at coordinate 14,143,552 of NW_006921620.1, read as the reverse complement.
TCATTATGAAACATGATGGTATTTCATGATAGGTGTTTTACATGTGACTCCATTTTTATTCATTAGTCAGAGAAGCCTGAAAAATACAGATGAGATATAAGAACAACACACAGTAGAGATCATGACAAAGATAAGAGGCTAAGAAATAGTTGCTGCTATCATCATCATCATCATCACCATCACCATCATCCTCATCCTCATCAATCCATTTAATCCCAACTTAGCCTACATCTGCTATAGCTGTCAACATAGTAGGAATGCAATTAAAATGTGAAAGAACAAAGTACCTCACAGGTCACCCCTGAGACTTGTATAGCTTTTCTGCAGAAGCCTGAAATTATAAAGTTATTGCCCAGAAAATGTTCAATAGAAAATAAATCTAGAATCAATAGAAATTGCAATATGGGTACATCCAAAAGCAAAACCAAATTTACTGTCACTGAGTCAATTCATGGGTATATCCAGTACCTACCATTCCATTTTGTGATTGTTCTCTGTTTGGCATCTGCCAGCAACTGTTGCTACTGCCAATAACATTCTGTGATTATCATCACCAAAGCCATCATCCTGGTTCTCCTCTCCACTGGTAGTGGAGGCACTTTGCTGAGTTGTAGGAAGGCTGTATAATGAGAAGTGATCCTTCTCCCCATCATTCCTAGAGATCCACTTGGAGAATTTGTGCTTCCTCTCTGCTCTAAGTGATTAAAAGTCTTAGCTCTCAGGGCTGAGGGAGATACTTCTAACCGGGGCACATGATAATGGTTTCCATAAACACAAAACTGTGGCTTCTTCCTGTTAATTTAGAGTCATTCCTACTAGTAAAGAGCTCTGGCAGCACAGTGGTTAAGGCATTCAGCTGCTAACCAAAATGTTGGCAATTCCAACCCCATCAGCCACTCTGCAAGCAGAGGATGAGGCTTCCATAAAGATTTATAGCCCTGGAAACCCAGACAGAGCAGTTCTCCTCTATCCTATTAGGGTCACTATGAGTCAGAATCCATTCCATGGCAGTGGGCTATAGTGGATCCTTACTAGTAAACCATTAGGCCTAAAGCAATAAGATACTCTACTGGCAGGGGTAATTGACACACATTATCATGAAGAGATAAGGATATTGCTACATTAATGGACTTCTTTATGGAGTTTCTGGATGCTTTTATGCCCAGTGATAACAATGAATGGACAGTTCCTGCAACTTCAGTCCTGACAAGGGGCTTGGACACCTCAGTGAAGCAGGTTTTCATTATCTCACAGAGTCAGGAACCTAGGCTAGCCAAAAATACTATCAATACTGGTAGAAGCTTTATGTCAATTGTAACTATCATGATAAGCATTAGTAATTGTTTCTTCAATACTGGTAGAAGCTTTACATCAATTGTAACTATCATGATAAGCATTAGTAATTGTTTCCTCTAATAATCCTTGTCATTAGTTTATTCTTCAATTGTGTTCCTTTTTAAACAATTAAATAATGATCTAAGATTGCACTTTGGAATAATATTACTTTTATAAAAACCTAGTAAAACACAGCTACCTTTATAACTGTACTGCAAGTTTTACCTCTTATACTACTGTAATGTCTTCATATCATGAATATTACATCTCTACTGTCATATTTGCAATAAATTCCTCATCAAAATGTCTCTTACTCTATATCTATATGAGTGAGATAATCACTCTGAAGTGAATGGTGCTGTTAAATCGCTAAAAACCTCCTGGGTATTTTACTTCTTTCTCTTGGGCTTCAATGATTAATCATATTTATTATTTATTATACCTCATAATTTGTTCATAAACATGAAACTGTGTTCCTAATCTCTTTCTAGGCTAGATTCTGATGTTTCCTGAGATAGAACAGAAACACGTTTTACCTGTATGAAAAAAATTAAATACATCTATAAAATTTGTATTGAAGCACAATCATTTTATTATAGGCATTATCTATCTAATGTAACTTTTCTTAAAAAAATTAAACTCTAGCATGATATTGAGATATTAAGTAACAATCTCCTTTGTTGGAGAAAAGTGAGTAAGTCCTTCCTGTTTTATTTAAATTTCTTTAAGTGATGATCTGATTAAAATTGTTCACATTTAGATAACTATCAAGTTGGAGATTGCTTCTTAAATGATCTTGCTATATACTAAACAACTGGGTATGTATAATGGTTATAAGATCATAAGATTTAGTCTTGCTAATAATATACCTTATTAATACATGGTAATGTATTTTCTGTTCTACTATTTTGTACAAAAATTCCTAATATATCTTGATTAGGAAATTATTCTATTATTCTTGACTCAAATTTGCAGCTTCAAAAGTGCACTTCTAAAATCAGCTGATTCTGCTTTGTGATAGTTTCTAAAACCTCCCTTGGACCTATTTCCTACTGATGACATTTTACTGAAAATACTTTGAAAATAGTATTGTTGGTGTTCTGTTTATAGTAACAGGTAGGGATAATGATTACTTTAAAGTTTGTACTTTGTCATCTGACATTTTGACCCAAATCTTTAACAGGTGAAATTACTGCAAAAGCCACAAAAAGGCCAAACCCACTGCCATTGAGTTGATTTCAACTCATAGCAACCCTATAGGACTGAGTAGAACTGCCCCATAGAGTCTCCAAGGCTATAAACCTTTACAGAGGGATACTGTCTCATCTTTCTCCTGTAGAGTGCACAATGGCTGGTGGTTTTGAACCATCAACTTTTTGGTTAGTGGCTGAATGCTTTAACCATTGTGCCACCAGAGCTAAAACATATAGTAACAACTCTTGAAAATACCTAAACATATAGTAACATCTCTTGAAAATACCTAAACACTTTGTCTTAAACCTCTGTCATCCATCTTCCGTGAGCAGGTGCTATGGTAATCAATGTCACAGTAGGTCTTGTCACAGAGTATACTCTGGGACACTAACGAGTGCAGAAACAGTCCTTACAATGAAGTTTTTCTGGTCTGTCCATCCAATATACAATTGAATATATAATTGAATACTAAAATGAGAAGAGCTATGAATTTCTGAGGAGCTCTGGTAGCGTAGTGCTTTAGGCACTTGACTGCTAACCAGAGGCTGGTGGTTCAAACCCACCAGCCACTCCCCAGGAGGAAGGTTGGGCAATCTACTTCCATTATGAGTCCTTTGAATAAACTGTAAAGTATAAACTTCAATAAATAAACAAATAAAATGTAAACTTCAATATTTGAGGAGTCATTGGGTAGATACTGATAGTACCCATTTGTGTGAAAAGAAATGTTCAAAGATAAAATATGAAAAATCTCATTACACATCACCATTAACAGGTGAATATTTGTAATAAATTTTTATGATAGAGGACATTAACTCCAATTCAGCAAAATATTATTCCCCTTAAAGAGTTATTCTTTCATTAATCAAAACCAGAACCAGACCCACTGTTATCAAGTTGATTCTGACTCATAGAAATTGCCTTGGTTTCCAAGGTTGTAAATCTTTTTTTTTTTTTTTTAATTGTGATTTGGGTGAAAATTTACAGAGCAAGTTCACTTTCCATACAGCAGTTCACAAACACTTTGTCTCATGACATTGACCACAATTTACCACAATGCAACAGCTCCCCCTGCCACTTCCTCCTGATAGTTACCTCTTCCCTGTGTCCATCCCTCCATGTACTGCTGGCCCCTGAGCTGTCTCCCTGTGCATAAGCAGCCCTTGATTGTTCTCTCTAAGGAGTGTATCTACCTCCGGTAAATGTTCAACTCATATGCTTGTCTTTTGTTTGGCTGGAAGCCACATGTGTGGATTCAATTCTAGACCTGAAGGGCAGCTAGGGGCCATAGCCTCAGTGGTTCCACCAGGCTCTATTGGACAAGGCTGTAAATCTTTATGGAAGTAGATTTCCTCATCTTCCTTCTGCAGAGCACCTGGGGGATTTGAACTGTCAACTCTCTGGTTAGCAGTCAAATGCCTTAGGTGCTGCGTCACCAGAGCTCCTTTTTCTTTCTGTAGTAGAGCTATATTACCAAAGCCAAACAAACAAAAAAAACAGTGTTCAGTTATTATTGTTACATTTTTAATTATTTCAATAAAAATTTTGTGCAATTTGTTTCTTGTATTGTAAACATGTCTACATAATAGCTATAGTTTTGCCTTTTGTCCTGAAAAGCCTAAAATATCTACTATATGGCCCATTATGGAAAAAAAGGTGCTGATCCACGTTTTAAAGAAATTATACTGATTACAGGAGAAAGAAAGGAGTGTAGAATTGTGAGGAGTCTGGTTAAGATGATATTGCAGATGTCTGGCTGAGAAAGGATGGTTTCAGAAATGAGCAGGGGATCAGAGTAGTTCTCTGCCTAAAGGAAAGTGCTGAGTCATTTCCATGGCCCTTACATAAGAGATGGGAGGGGTGGAAGTCATATTCCTCTCACCCCATAAGCAGTATCTAAAACAACTTAGGGTTGATAACAGCTAATATATATTGATTGCTACTTTTTACTAGGTGCTATTCTAAGAGTGGGAGCTCTGGTGGCCTAGTAGCTAAGGCATTAGACTGCTAACCAGAAGCCTGGTGATTCAAACCCACCAGCCACTCCTTGGAAGAAAGGTTGGGCAATCTATTTCTGTAGTGATACTGCCTCAGAAACCCAAGAAGGAGTCGCTATGAGTCGGATCTGACTCGATGGTAGTGTGTAGTCTAAGAGTACTACGTGTATTAATTTATTCAATCATCATAATAATTCTATATAGTAGGAGTTATTTCTATCCCCATATTATAGATGAGGTTTCTCAGGCATAGAGAAATTAAATGACATGCCCAGTGTCACAGAACAGTGAAGAGAGACACTGAGATTTGAACTCAAGTTGTTTGGCTCAGTGCTTCTACTCTTAGTCACTGCTACACTGCTTCATGTGTGAGAAGGGAGGCATCTTTCATTTCTTGGGTAAATGACTGCTGAGACAATACATTGACTAGTCTGTCCTCTGTGCTTATTATAGCAAGGAGGAAGGAGAAAGGATTAGATGGAAGGGTGGGGAAAAAAAGGCATGAGAAAAACTTTTATTCCCAATACTTTGTGGAAGTGGACCCAGTGGAAGGAAGCTGGCTTCAAACATCGTTACTGCAGAGAGATGCCTGCTGAGATAGAGATCCAGAGATTAGGAGATAGAACTGGGTGTGGGGGTGGTTAAGCTGGAAATTATCTCTTATATTAACGAACTGTGCATTGTGAAAACTTTATCAATTTCCTGAATAATCCAAGCACGTGCTCCTTGGAAAGTTCTTAGAAGAGCCAGACCTGGGATAGAGGGCAGTGACAGCTAAGTGAGGTCTTCAGCAACAACAAATATTTGAAAAACATTTTTCCTTTTCTCTAATATGCCTCTACCCTGCTACATTCATAACCCTGAAAAAGACAGAATGGAAGAAATATTGTGTGTATATGTCTGTATGTGTGTGTGTGTTTGTGTGTGCATGTGTGTGTGTGTGACTGGTGGGGTAGAAGATGAGGGGACAGAACAAAGGTAACAGAAGGGAAAGACAAGACTAGCCTCCTCATTTCAGTTGCTTCATACCAAGTCTGAATCTGCTGAAGCTGAGAGAAAATTCAAATTTCTATCTAACAAAGGTATTAGGTACTCAAAGAAAGAGAAAGTATATACTGGGGAATAATGCCAAAAAATAGATCTGATTACCCAGAGATGCTGCAAAATTATTTCATAAATTAAGTTGAGGGACATGTTATGTAGCAGTATTGCATATATGTCATGTTTATATAAATAGTCTGTAAATAAATGTGCCGTGATTTTAAAACTCTTCAATGAAAACTGGTAGTTGTATTCACTGTGTACAATTTCCTATTTCCATCCCCAAATTTAGTCTTTGATGAGCTCGAAGTGATGGAGTCAAAGTAGATCCATCCTGACTAATGGTAAAGAGCTGTTCATCTCTGTAACATTTGAATAATAATAATAATAGCACCTATTAGTCTAATATATTAAATGACATAATACTAGTAATAATTTATTTTTATTATTATTAAGTTATTAGTAGTATTATGTCATTTGATTTCTATGCCAAAGCACTAACATGAACAGTAAATCTAGGAAAATTGAAGTTGTCTTCTTAAAATTCCAAAAGTCAAATTTCTTCATTCTCAAATTTCATCTACTCAGCATTACAAAAATGTAAAAACTACATTCCTTCATTTATTCAACAGAATTTTATTATGTACCTATTATGTCTCTGTTTTAGGCAGTGGAGATTCAGCAAAGAAAGAAATAAAACTCCTTTGTCTCATGGAACTTATATTTATTTGTGTGTGTGTGTGTGTGTGTGTGTGTATGCGTGTTGGGAAGAAGTGACAACAATTAAAAAATATATATATAGTAAATTATATAATATACTGGATGATGATTAGTATTATGAGAAAAAAATAAAGCAAAGTTGAGGGATAGAGTACATGGAGAAGTGGTTTTCAATTTTAAATAGTTTTTTCCCAGATAATAATATATAAGATTACTTTGCATATGACAAAACACCACAGGAAGGCTAATGGCTTTTATTGGGTGAGAGAAATCACAATATGGGGATCTGTTTTTCAGGGTGGGTACAAGTTATTTTTTAATGAAGAATTTGCAAAATGACAGAGTAGCCTGTTTTAGCATTGTGTACTCATCTATCATTCCTGTACCCTGTCTTTCAATGAAACAGTAAAACTATCTCTGTGGGAGTGAATCCTCTCATGGTGCTCAAAAAGGACTTAAGAAAAGGTTTAGAATGGAAGACTAAACTCAGGGTAGGTTTATATCTATACTAGTTTTCAAAATAGCCATTTATGAAATTATTTGTGCATCCATCCAAAAATTTTTATTGAGTATGTATCATATATCAGGCACTTTGATAAATTAAGTACCAAAATGGCTAGAAAAAGCTTCATGGTATAAGAAACTAGCTAATAGGTTTAATAAGGGATTGTTTTCTAGAGATTTTTATTTGCTATTCACTATACTGTTTAAATCCACTGCCATCGAGTCTATCATGACTGATAGCGACTCTTTAGGACAGAGTTGAACTGCCTCATAGGGAAGGCTGTAAATCTTTAAGGAAGCAGACTGCCTCATCTTTCTCCCATGGAGCAGCTTATAGGTTCCAACCGCTGATCTTTTGGTTAGCTGTTGTTGTTCTTGTTATGTGCCGTCGAGTCGGACCTGACTCATAGGGACCCGTCCTTGGGTTTCTGAGGCGGTATCACTAAGGAAGTAGATTGCCCAACCTTCCTTCAGAGGAGTGGTTGGTGCGTTTGAACCACCAGCCTTCTGGTTAGCGGGCAAATGCCTTAGGCAATAGGTCACCAGAGCTCCATACTATTTAAGGAAACTGCAAATTTCATTTGACACCAGAACAAACATACAAACGATTGCTTCAAAGATGGAATGATAAATCTTAATATAGCACAACATCCTTGTTGTCATTGTTGGATGCCATCCAGTCAGTTCCGACTCATAGTGACCCCATGTACAGCAGAATGAAACACTGCCTGGTCCTGTGCCAGCCTCACATTCCTTGCTATACCTGAGCCCATCACTGTAGCCACTGTGCCAATCCATCTTGTTGCAGGTCTTCCCCTCCTTCACTGACCCTCCACTTTGCCAAGCATGACATCCTTCTCTAGGGAATGGTCCCTCCTGACAACATGACCAAAGTAGGTGAGACGAAGTCTGGCAATTCTTGCTTCCAAGGTCCTTAGGTTATTGGTAAAGATGATGTGCCAGGATGGACATCTATAGAAAGTTTCATAGTGTGAAATATGTTGTAAAAATGAAACTTAAATGACAAGAGTAGTTGTTGAAATTTCCTTTAAACAGTATTGATGTAAAAATAACTCCAATTATTTACTAATAAGAGCCAGAGTTGAATAGAAGTATTTTTTTTACATTTAGAGGAATTTTGAAGGCGAACTTAGCAAAAACTGATCATTTGAGATCAAAAAGGCAGCATTTGCCCAGGGACAAAATTCAGGAGGCAGGAAGGTGCAGGAATGAAGGACAAATGGAAATGGTAAACACAGGGAGGAAGTGAAGAGTGCTTTTACATTGTGGAGATTGTAATCAATGCCAAGAATCAAAATGTGTATGAATTGTTGATTGGAAAACCAATTTACTCTGTAAACTTTCACCCAAATCACAATAAAAAGTTTTTTTAAAAAAGATGAACTTGAGAGTTTCATTTTACTGAAACTTCTTCAAATTCCTTTATCATGTTGTTGTTGTTGTTTTATTATAATCATTATATAATCTCTTAAAAATCACAAAACATACAAATTGCAGAACTATTAATTAAATACATTATCCTTATAAATATTTAAAAATGTAGATAAAGTCTCAGCTATCTCCTATGAAGTATCTACTGTTATTATTTTTCTAATTACTTATTACATATATGTGTATGTAATGAATCTGTTGCTTTATTTTAGGTAACTAGTGGCTAAAGCACTTGACTGCTAACCAGAAGGCTGGCGGTTCAAACCCACCAGCCACTCCTCAGAAGGAAGGTTGGGCAATCCTACTTCCGTAG
>NW_006921620.1:14109068-14134879 GCF_000298275.1 Orycteropus afer afer | reverse complement strand
GGTATGCCTTGGAGATCTTTCTACTTCTGAAAATGTAGGTATAGTTCAGTCTTTTAAAGAGATGTATAGCAGCTTTGTATGACCTTATGTGATTATTCTTTTGTTAATGAACATTTAGATTATTTCCAATTTTTTAGTGTCACAATGAATGCCACTGTGCTTGCCTTCTTCAGCACATATACAGACGTTTCTTTAGGGAAGATGCCAAAGAGCACCATTTCTGGGTGATAGTGTAATCAAACTTTAACTTATAATGGTACTGAAAAAATGTCCCCTAAAAGGGGTATGCCAATATACATTTCTACCAGTAGTGTATGACAATATCAGATTACCCAAATACCCACCAATATTTAGTGGTGTCAAAGTTTAAAGTGTTTTTTATAAATTTTGACTTTTGTTTTTTAGTTGATTTGTATAAGCTCCTTACCAATTCTGAAAAAAAAATCTTTTTCCCATTATAATGATCGAAAATATGTTCTTTCCATCTGTCACTTGTCTATTGTGAATTCGAATTCCTTCTCTGTTGTATTGATTGAAAATACATTCTTCTCATATGTAGCTTTTTTTCCCCCTCCTAATTTCCAAAAGTTTTAAACTTTGGCATTGCCAAAAAGGTGCCCTGAAGTCTTCTTTAATCCAAACAATAATTTAGATTAATTAGTAAAGAATATCTTGGGGATTGTGATCTGAAAAAACAGAACAAACCCAGAAAACCTGGTTGGGATTAAATTGGCAATAGGAAGCTTAAGGGGTAGTGAGATTGTGTGAATAGAGGAGGAATGATTCAGAAAAAGAGGATGAGAATGGTTGAACAACTAGAGAAATGTGAGCAATATCACTGGATTGCACATGCAGAAATTGTTAAATTGGCATATATTCTGTGTGTATTCAATAACAATTAAAAAACCAGGGAAAAATAAAATCAACCAACATTTCACTCCCCCTCCAAAATACAAAATTATCAAGTGTTTTCTTTATGCCTTGAAAGCTTTCTGTATTGTTTTATCCCAAAGTTATGAGCATAATTTCCTATTTTTCTTATAATATGCTTATGGTTTTGACTTTCATTTTTATATCTTTAATCCACATGAAATTAGTTTTATGAAAATGATGTAAGATAAGCATGCAATTTTATTTTTTTCTGTCTCAATTTATTACCTACTCTTTCCATTCTCCACTGAGTTGTTTATTACCACCTATAGATTATTGTATATTTATATAAACTTAAGGAGCCCTGATGGCAAAGTGGTTAAAGTGCTCACCTGCTAACTAAAAGTTTGGCAGTTTGAACTCACCAGCCACTCTACCAGACAAAAATATGGCGGTTTACTTTCCTGTAAGATTTAGTCTTGGAAATACTATGGAGTGGTTCTATTCTTCCCTATCAGGTCACTGTCAGTTGGAATCGACCCCATGGCAGCTGAGCTTTTATCTACCCTTAGGCCTATTCCTAGGCTCTATTCTTTAACAATAATTCATTTGTCCCTTCCTGCATCAACATCATCATTTCAAATTCTCATTTCCTTCTGGCTTTACAGTGCCTACTGCTCTGCATGTTAATATTTAGCAAACTAAATATCATGTTTCCAAGAAAGGATCCTGGCATATAGTAGGAGTTAAATTGACATTTATTATTTTTAAACTCTGAGTTGCCTTTAGCAGACTGAAAGTGTAATGTATTTGATATAATAAATTGAGTTATTTATTTTTTTTTTTTCTTCTTTTCCTCTCATCTTCAAAATGTTGTGACTGAAGTAAACCCATTGTTTTAACCCTTCTAAGAAGAGAAGCTAGCGTGGACATCTGGCTCCTGCATCTGTAAACAGCAGGTTTATAGAAAGATTTAGTAGACTGAAGCCTCCTGTAGCCCTGTAGTTGAGAATTTTGAAAAATTATAGTTCTTGCTTTTGACCAGTGCTAAGTATTTTTAAAGAAAATATACGATTTTGAGAACTGAATTTATTAGTTATATGTAAGCTAATTAAATAATTGAGAGCAAAGTATTCCACAAGCATTGATTTCAAAGTGTTTTATTGATGACTTAAAAGTTCAAATGTAAATATTAACAAAACATCAGAATACACAGCATGAAATATAATTAAAGCAATTTAAAACTTGTTTTCTTCTAATAAGGTTGATTTTACTGACAAGAACATGATGAAAAGAAGTCCTTGACACTGTATAAAGTGCAATAAAATAAATCTTGGGGGGAAGGGCTAAAATAAAACAGCCACAGAAATTTTTAAACTGTTAGATAATTAAGTCATTTCTCATTCCTGGGAAAAAAGTAATTATTACGATTATTATTTTATTAATTTTAATCTCTTTTCAAAATCATTTGGATTTAAGTAAGGATAAAAATTAGTATGTTTTTAAGAGCTTGTAAAAAGCACATTGGAGTTCCTGGGTGGTACTGATGGTTAATGTGTTTGTCTACTGACCAAATGTTAGAGTTTCAAGTCCACCCAGGGGAGCCTGGGAAGAAAGGCCTGGGGATCTACTTCTGGAAAATCAGACACTGACAACCCTCCGGAGCACAGGACTAGTCTGAAACCCATAGCGTCTCTGTGAGTCAGAAGTGGCTTGACAGGAGCTGATTCACTGGTAAAAACACATTAGCATAACTTACTGCTTAAATGAACAAATTAATAATAATGACATTTCCCTTCTTGAATCCTTATGAGTTTTATTCACCATGTAACTATTTTGCCTTTATGTCCCGTATCCTTTCTGAATGAATGTGCTAAAAAAGTTAATTTAATATATTTAATATCAACAACCTTAGAACCTATGATCTTATGGATTGAATTGTATGTATCCTTCAAAAGTATGTGTTGGAATTCCAAGCCCTACACCTCTGTATGTAATCCCATTCAGGAATATTTTAATGAAGCCACATCAGTAGAGGATGTATTCTAAAGCTAATCATTTCTGAGTTAGAAAAAGAGCAGATTAGATACACTAGAGAGCTCAAAGTGGGGAGAAGATATCACAGGAAGGTCTCAAAAGAAAAAGAAACCCTGGGAGATAGAAGCTGAAAGAGAATAGGATCTTCTCCCAGAGTTGACACACAAAAAACTCTTCCTCTGTAACCTTCTAAATTGTGAGAAAATAAATTTCTGTTTTTTAAAGCCACTCACTGTGGTATTTCTGTTAGAGAAGGTCTAGGAAATTAAGAAATATAACTACAAGTAATATATCTATTGGCCATTGTAACTCATCAGCCATTATAGATAACCGATGTTAAAATGTGAATCAGTATCCAAGTGTCATATATTACACTTGGTGGGCAGGTCCATGTGGACTGGAATATGAGTGGAATATATCTAAGGTGGGGCAGGTACTGTCACTTTGTTGTCCTGTGGTGGCTTGCATGTTGCATGTGGAGGCTATGTCACCATCTTGCCAAATACCAGCAGGGTTATGCATGGTGGAGAGATTTCAATGGAGCTTCCGGGCTTAGACAGACTCTGAAGAAGGAAAGGGCCATATATATCTCAAATAATTAGCCAGTAAAAACTTTATGAAAGGGAAATGTTTTCTAATATATTATTGGAAAGCTTTATGAACCGCCCTGAAACATTGTCTGACATAGTGCTGGAAGATGACTCCATCAGGTCAGAAGGCACTCAAAATTTGACTGGGGGAAGAGCTGACTTCTCAGAGTAGAGACTACCTTAAGGATATGCATAAAGTAAAGCTTTCAGGACCTCTGTTGGGTGATGTGGCACAATTCAAAATGAGCAGAAACAGATGCAAACATCCATTAATAATTGGAACATGGAATGTATGAAGTATGAATCTAGTAAAATTGGAATTTGTCAAAAATGAAATGGAATGCATAAAGATCAATATCCTAGGCATTAACGAGCTGAAATGGACTGTTTTTGGCCATTTTGAATCAAAGAACAATATGATATATTATGCCAGGAATGAAAAATTGAAGAGGAATGGTGTGACATTCATTGTCACAAAGAGTGTTTCAAGATCTGTCCTGGACTACAATGTTGTCAGTGATAGGATAATACCCATAATGCCTACAAGGAAGACCAGTTAATACTACTATTAATTCAAATTTATGTATCAACCACCAAAGCCAAAGATGAGGAAAATGAAGATTTCCACCAACTTCTGCAGTCTGAAATTGACTAAACATGTGATCAAGATGTGTTGATTATCACTGGTAACTGGAATGCAAAAGTTGGAAACAAAGGAAGAGTTACCAATAGTTGGAAAATATGGCCTTGATGACAGAAATAATGCTGGAGATCACATGATAGAATTTTTGCATGACCAATGACTTATTCATTGCAAATACTTTTTTCCAACAACACAAATAGAGGCTACACACATGGACTTCTCCAGATGGAGTACACCAGAATCAAATTGACTACATCTGTGGCAAGAGGTGATGGAGAAGTTCCATATCTTTGGCCAAAACAAGACCAGGATCTGTGTGTGGAACATACCATCAAATGCTCATATACAAGTTCAAGTTGAAGTTGAAGACAATTAAAACAAGTCCACAAGAGCCAAAACATGGCATTGGTAATATTCCTCCTGAATTTAGAGACAATTTAAAGAATAGATTTGATGCATTGAACACCAATGACAGAAAACCAGAGGAATTGTGGGATGACATCAAGAACGTCATCCATGAAGAAATCAAGAGGTCATTAAAAGATGAGAAAGGAAGAAAAGACAAAAATGGATTTCAGAAGAGACTTTGAAACTTGGCCTTGAACAGAGAGTAGCTACCACAAATGGAAGAAATGACAAGCTAAAAGAGTTGAACAAAAGATTTCAAAGAGCAGCTTGAGAAGACAAAGCCAATTACTATAACAAAATGTGCAAAGACCCGGAGTTAGAGATCCAAAAGGAAAAAACACGCTCAGCATGTCTCAAGCTGAAAGAACTGAGCAAAAAAATTTAAGCCTAAAGTTGCAATATTGAAAGATTTTGTGGGCAAAATATTGAATGATGTAGGAAGCATCAAAAGAAAATGGAAAGCACAGAATCACTGTACCAAAAAGAATCGGTCGATGTTCATCCATTTCAGGAGGTGGCATATGATCAAGAACTAATGGTATTGAAGGAAGAAGCTGAAGCTGAACTGAAGGAATTGGTGAAGAACAAGTCTCCAGAAATTGACAGAATACACATTGAAATGTTTCAAGAAACGGACGTCCTGCTGGAGGCACTAGTTCAGTTATGTAAAAAGATTTGGAAGACAGCTATCTGGCCAACTCACTGAAAGAGATCTATATTTGTACCCTTTCCAAAGAATGGTGAGCCCACAGATTGTGGAAATTATTGAACAATATCACTAATATTACATGCAAATAGCATCTTACTGAAGATAATTCAAAAAAGGTTGTAGCAGTATACTGACAGAGAGCTTCCAGAAATACAAGCTGGATTCAGAAAAGGATGTGAAATGAGGGATACCAGTGCTGATGTCAGATGGATCTTAGCTGAAAGCAAAGAATACCAGAAAGAAGTTTACTTATGTTTTATTGACTATGCAAAAGCATTCGATTGTGTGGATCATAACAAATTGTGGATAACATTGAGAAGAATGGGAATTCCAGAGCACTCATGAGGAACCTGTACACAGATCAGGAGGCTGTTGTTCAAACAGAACAAGGGAATACTGCATGGTTCAAAATCAAGAAGTGAGGGCATCAAGGTTGTATCCTTTCACCATACTTATTCAACTTGTATGCTGAGCAAATAATCCAAGAAGCTGGATAATATGAAGAAGAATGTGGCAACAGGATTGAAGGAAGGCTTAACAACTTGCAATATGCAGATGACACAACTTTTCTTGCTGAAAGTGAGGATGATTTCAAGCACTTACTGATGAAGATTAAAGACTACAGTCTGCCATGTGGATCACACCTCAATATAAAGAAAACAAAAATCCTCACAATTTATCCAATGAATAGCTTCACAGTGGATGGAAAAAAAGATTGAAGTTGTCAAGGATTTCATATTACTTGGCTCTACAATCAACACCAATGGAAGCAGCAGTCAAGACAACAGACAATGTATTGCATTGGGCAAATCTGCTGCAATGGACTTCTTTCAAGTGATGAGGTGCAAAGGTGTCTCCTTGAAGACTAAGATGTGCCTAACCCAAGCCATGGTATTTTCAATCACCCCTTAAGCATGTGAGAGCTGGACAAAGAATAAGGAAGACTGAAGAGTTGACACTTTTGAATTGTGGTGTTGAAGAAGAATGCTAAGATACCATGGACTGCTAAAAGGATTAACAAATCTGTCCTGGAGGAAGTGCAGCCAGAATGCTCCTTGGGAACAAGAATAGCCAGACTTTGTCTCAGCTACTTTGGTCATGTTGTCAGAAGGAACCATTCCCTGGAGAAGGATATCATGCTTGGTAAAGTAGAAGGTCAGTGAAGAAGGGGCAGGCCCTCAATGATGGATGGACACAGTGGCTGCAATGATGGACTCAGGTATAGCAAGGATTGTGAGTCTGGCACAAACCCCGTGTTTCTTCCTGCTGTGCATAGCATCGCTATGAGTCAGAGACGACTCAACAGCACCTAACAACAACAACGGTACTATTATTAATAGATATTTGCAGCTGTTTCTTCCCATTTCCGTCATGCCCTATAAACAAATGAATGTCTCCAAAGTTTTACTCCATCCATGTCATTAAGGTTGACTCTACTCTGAGAAGGCAACCCTTCCCAAGTGGCAATTTGAGGACCTTCCAACCTGAGGGGCTCATCTTCCTGCACTATATCAGACAACATATTATGGTTATTTATAAAGTTTTCCAGTAATAAACAGTGTTTCACTGTTACTCATAAAGATTTCACTGGCCAATTTTCTCAGAAGTGGATGGCCCTATCTTTCTTCCCAGTCTGCCTTAGTTTGGAAGCTCCACTGAAATCTGTCCACCATGGTTGAACCTCCTGGTATTTGAAATACCTGTGGCATAGCCTCTACCCTACAACAATACATAAGCTACCATTGTACCACAAACTGACAGCTGAGTGAATTAGACAATCATATGATCTATTATACTGACATTATGATGACAAATTGAAGAGGAATGGCATTGCATTCATTATCAAAAAGAATGTGTCAAGATTTTTCATAGAGTACAGTGCTGTCAGTGATAGGATAATATCCATATACCTACAAGGAAGACCAGCTAATACTACTATTTTTCAAATTTTCACACCAACCACTAAAGCTAAAGATGAAGAAATTGAAAAATTTTACCAATTTCTGCAGTCTGAAATAGAACAAACATACAATCAAGATATATTGATTATTACTAGTAATTGGAATGCAAAAGCTAGAAACAAAGAAGCATCAGTAGTTGGAAAATATGGCCTTGGTGATAAAAATGCCAGAGATTGCATGAGAGAGTTTTGTAAGACCAACGACTTACTTATTCCTTTTTTTTCAACACCATAAACTGTGGCTATACATGTGGACCTTCCCAGTTGGAATACATAGGAATCAGACTGACTACATCTGTGGAAAGAGGCAATGGAAAAACTAAATATCTTCAGCCAAAACAAGGCCAGGAACTGACTATGGAATAGACCATTAATTGCTCATATGCAAGTTCAAGTTGAAGCTGAAGCCAATTAAAACAAGTCCATGAGAGCCATAATATGACCTTGATTATATCCCACCTGAATTTATAGAGACCATCTGACACAATGAACACCAATGACTGAAACCCAGAAGAACTGTGGGATGACATGAAGAACATCATACATGAAGAAAGGAGGTCATTAAAAAGACAGAAAAGTAAGAAAAGACCAAAGTAGATGTCAGAAGAGATTCTGAAACTTGGTCTTGAATAGAGAGTACCTAAAGCAAATGGAAGAAATGACAGGATAGAAGAACTGAACAGAAGATTTGAAAAAACAGCTCAAGAAGACAGTCAATTATTATAATGAAATGTGCAAAGAACTGGAGTTTAAAAACTAAAAGGAAAGAACTGAACACTGAAAGAACTGTAGAGAAAATTCAAGCCTTGAGTTGCATTATTGAAGGATTCCATGGGCAAAATATTGAATGATGCAAGAAACATCAAAAGAAGATGGAAGGAATATATAGAGTCTCTGTATCAAAAAGAATTTGTTGATGTTCTATTTCAGGAGGTGGCATATGATCAAGAACCAATGGTGTTTGTGTTAGATTGGGTTCTCTAGAGAAACACAAAAACCAGCAAAGTGTATATATATATATATATATATATATATATATATATATATATATATATATAGAGAGAGAGAGAGAGAGAGAGAGAAATTTATCTTAGGAAAATGGCTCACAAGCGTATAGAAGCCAACAAGTCCAAGCCGACAAGTCCAAGTCTCTGGAGGAAACGGGCTGGCGGCAGCCTTAGCTTCTGTAAGTGCAGGGGGCCAAGAAATTCAAGGCTGGCAGGCAGTACACTGGTTGTTGATGCCAACAAAAGACGAATCCAAGATCTCCAGGCCGAGTGGTGGGCTGCTCACTCACGGAAGTCTGTAGTCCGCACACCAGGGTTCCAATCCCTCAAAGAATGTGTCTCTTCCCAGGATGTTCCTGGTTATCTTGGAAGCAGGCCACACCACTAGAGAAACTCCCCTTGGCAGACTGGCCACTCAGAACACAGTCATCTGATCCCATCATGGGAACAATCACACAGAACTGGGGTCCAGCCAAGTTGACACACAGCTCCAACTATCACAGTGTTGAAGGAAGAAGTTGAGCTATACTGAAGGAATCGGTGATAAACAAAGTTCCAGGTATTGACGGAATAACCACTGAGTCATTTCAACAAATGGATGCCACACTGGAGGTACTTACTCATCTGTGCCAAGAAATTTTGGAAGACAACTACCTGGCCAACTGGCTGGAATAGATCCATATTTATACCTGTTCCAAATAAAGGTGATCCAACAGAATGTGGAAATTATAGAACAATATAATTATTATCACATGCAACCAAATTTTGCTGAAGATAATTAAAAAATGGTTGCAGTAGTATATTGACAGAGAACTTCCAGAAATGCAAACTGGATTCAGAAGAGGATGTGGAATGGGGAATATGATTGCTCATGTCAGATGGATCTTGGCTGAAAGCAAAGAATACCAGAGAGATAGTTGTGTTTTACTGACTGTTCTGTTTACCTAGTGCCACTCTGACAAGAATATACCACAAATGGGATGGCCTTAACAAACAGGAGTTTATTCTCTCACAATTTGGAGGCTTTAAGTCCAAGTCCAAAGTGCCAGGCTCTAGGCTGTATGAAGACACATTGCACTGGGCAAATCTACTACACAAGACCTCTTTAAAGTCCTGAAGAGCAAAGATACCTTCTTGAAGACTAAGGTGCACATAATCCAAGCCTTGGTGTTTTCTAACACCTCATGTGCATGTGATAGCTGTCCGATGAATAAGGAAGACCAAAGATTGCTGATACTTTTGAGTTGTGGTGTTGGCTAAGCATACTGAACGTATCATGGCCTGCCAGAAGAAAGAACAAATCTGTCCTGGAAGAAGTGCAGCTGGAATGTCCCTTGGAAGATTTTGTCTTACCTACTTTTGTCGTGTTCTCAGAAGGGACCATCATATCATGGTAAAGTGGAGGGTCAGTAAAAAAAGGGGAAGGCCCTCAACTAGATGGATTGACACAGTGGCTGTAACAACGGAGCCCAAGTATAGTAAGGATTGTGAGGCTGATACAGGGTCAGGCAGTGTTTTGTTCTGTTGTACATGGGGTCACTATGAGTCAGAACCAACTTGACCACACCTAACAACAACAACACAACACAACAACATGGGTCGAAGCAGGCTGTATGATCTTTTTTTCTCTCTGAGGTGCTTATCTGCATCTTAGAGGGAAGGGGCTGGGGTGGTAACAGGGGCCGGGCAGAGAAACATTTCTTGCTATCTAGCCTGGGTCTGTGCGTGGGGTATTGATTATAGTGACGTTCTCACCAATCAGCCAAAGATATTAGGAAAAGCTGCTCCAAGTAGGGCAGAGTGAGTGTGTTTTGCTTCCCACTCCCACTCCTTGAAAGGCTCCTCTTCTTGCTCTCCTCTCTTGGTTGTCCTGGTCTCTGAGGCAGTCTCACAGCCTGCTTTGCAGTTCCCCTCCTCTCTGTACTTCATTCCACTCCACTATATCTGATCCGGGAGTGTTCTCTTCTTTCTGTCTGGGGATAACTGCTGGGTGGGCTAGATGGTGGGCCTGGCCAGATGTGAGCATGTACGTGAATGGCTGCAGACATGGAGTGTGTCCAAGATGTGTCACTCTTCAGGTAATGATTTGTGTGGAGGACACCCACGTTGGTGAGTCAGGCACTGCCCCTGCCCAGGTCTGGGGCTGCTCTGCTGAATGCAAAAAGAGATGCCCTGGAAAAAATCCACTGCCATCTAGTCCATACCTACTCATAGTGACTGTATAGCAATGAATAAAACTGCCCCATAGGGTTTCCAAGGCAATAAATCTATGGAAGCAGATGGCCTCATTTTTCTCCCCATGGAGCTGTTGGTGGGTTCAAACTGCTTACATTTTGGTTAGCAGCCAAATGCTTTAACCACTCTGCCACCAGAGCTCCTTGTAGAAAGAGAAGAAACAACAGTGCTATAAGGTCTTTTGCTAAGGTTTAGGCTACTGATTTTTTTCTAATGCATTTTATTGAAATATAATTTATATACAGTGAAATACACAAAACTCAAGTGACATAGGTCAATGCATTTTTTTTTTTTTTTTTGCATTATTCCATCCCCTCCCTCCCACCCCTGGCAACCAATAAAGAAAGTTTCCCTCCATATATAAACCTTTCTTTGACCCTCCACAGAAACGAACTAATAGTATATTTGTCCTTCTGTGACTGACTTATTTCATTCAGCATAATGTCCTCTAAGTTCATCCTCCAAGTTATGCAGTGTTTTGCAGACTCTACATTATTCTTTAGTGCTACATAGCATTAATTATCAGCAGATAAGAATTTGTTACTGTCATTTTTGTTATGTGATTTTTCACAGTGTCGATTTCTTGGTTCCACATAATTTTCTATGCTGAGCTCATTTTGTTTATGAATCTTGTTATCACTTCTTTCATTGCTATTGTTTATTATTTGCTTCTTTGTGTGGCCTGTGATGCTCTGTTGTCTCCAAGGCATTGTGACGTTTTTGTGTTCATATTTAATTGGTGATTGTACATTGGAGTGACTTGCCCATGATTCTTGTTTTCTTTGTATGTTATCTACATAAGCAGGCTACTGTGCTGTGCTCCTCTATTCACTAGCTGACAGCACTTATACACTCACGACCTGTCTCCTTTCTTGTTTTCAGCCTCTTGTATGTCCCTGCTGTCCTTGGCAAGCAGAACCTATTCTTAGGTCCTTGAAATCCAAATGAGAAACTATCACTTTAAAATCTAAAATAGCTGCCACTTGTAAAGATTCCAAATGGCCGCACCCTCAGTCACTTTTAATATCCACAATGGCTGCTGCTTTTAAACATTCAAAATGGCTGTGCCCTCACCTCGGTCAATTTAAATATCCAAAATGGCTGCCATGTGTAAACAATCAAAATGGCTGCACCCTCCACAGCTCAGGTTGTCTCCCTCCTTACTGTTTCCCTTCCTAATCACAGGCCACCAGTGCCATCATCCCTGCAGCCTTTGGTGACCAGGGTCAATCTTTAGGTCAATTCTCAGGTCCCAACACCACCTGGAAATATTCAGGCTGTTGGTCCCATCAGAGTAGCTGGCAGTCCACTGCTCCAACTCTCTCTGTACTCACTGTTTTCGCTCAGGTTTTTCCAATAGTTGGTGCCTCATCTACTTCTGTGTAATTTCTTTCAAAGCTCGGGGCTCCAGGATTATCTTCTGTATTTCTGTCAATTGGTTTTTCTTTTCTTTGTTGAGGAGGATCTGTGTGGCTTGTCTGCCTATTCCTCCATCTTACTGGAAGTCTCTAGGCTATTGATTTTTAATCATGGGCCAGGCCTAATTGGAGGAGAGCACTTTGGGCCACTTTGGAAGATAAATGTGAAATGTATAGGATCGATAAAGCACATTTTCTTTGGTCCTGGTTTGCTCTATTGTCATATTCTATATGGTGCTATAAAGATATTGTTGAGTCTTTGAAAATTGGAAGATTTTAACTGAAATTCACCTCCTAGTAATTAAAAATTACTTCTTGAAAATTAAATTCTTTTAAAATAAGTTCATACCCGAAGTTGATCTTACTAAATGTTGGAGGATAGGGTAAAAATCTTGTTTTTTATGTATTTGATATATATTCTGCCTTTAAAGTAATTATAACTTAAACAGCAGTTTAATATTGATAATAGATATTACTGGAGCTTTAGAAGCGTATGATCAAATTTTCTCCCAAATATTGCTTAAAGGTAGAATATGAAAGGATTATAATTTCTTAGTCCAAATTACAAACACATTTTCTTATCTGAGTTTATCTGTATATTTGGTGTTTTTGTTACCTAGTGCTACTCTGACAGGAATATGCCACAAATAGGATGGCTTGAATAAGCAGGGATTTATTCTCTTACAATTTTGGAGGCTAGAACAATTTTGAGGAGCTCTGCTAGCGTAGTGCCTAAGGCACTTGACTGCTAACCAGATCGCTGGTGGTTCAAACTCACCAGCCACTCCTTGGAAGGAAGGTTGGGCAATCTACTTCCATAGTGATACTGCCTCAGAAACCCAGGGAGGGGTTGCTATGAGTCAGATCTGACTCAACGGCGCACAACGACAACAACAACAGAACAATTTTGGAGGCTATAGTTCAAAGTGCCAGGCTCTTGGGGCTAGGTGAAAGTCTCTTGACCTTAGGCTTCAGTTCTGCCTCTTGTTACCAGCCCCCTGAAACTGAAGGCATCTCTTCACTCAGACAGTTGCTCACTGCTGAGGCTGACAAACCCAAGGTTGGCAAATTAAAAGACACAGTCCTGATATTACCAAACCACACAGCAGGCCATTGATTTAAGTCCATCAAGAGTCCCAAGATCAGCAGACAATGTGGCAGCTGCTGAACAATGACTCAGCTACATGCAGTGTTCATGTATGCCAAAAGCTAGATACTACTGATTCCTTACCAACACCATAATTCAAAGGCATCAATTCTTCTTCTGTCTTCCTTATTCACTGTTCATCTTTCACATGCATATGAGGTGAATGGAAATGCCACAGTGCAGTGAATTGCTTGATGTAGCCCTTCTAGACATTGCCCTCCATTTTGTGATGCATTGTAAATCCTATTTTCTGTGCCTGTTTGGAGTGTTGTGGTTGGATGTCAACTTGGTTGGGTAGCTGGTGGTAGTCTTTCGCTATAATGATTGGCAATCGATTCTGTGGTGGGATTT
Organism: Orycteropus afer afer; assembly: GCF_000298275.1. Classification (NCBI taxonomy): domain Eukaryota; kingdom Metazoa; phylum Chordata; class Mammalia; order Tubulidentata; family Orycteropodidae; genus Orycteropus; species Orycteropus afer. The sequence continues at coordinate 14,121,504 of NW_006921620.1, read as the reverse complement.
GCCATTAGCAACAAAGTAGTGACATTTTTGCTTTAACACTTTAAGGAGGTCTTTTGCAGAAGATTTGCTCAATGTAATGCATCATTTGATTTCTTGACTGCTGCTTCCATGGATGCGATTGTGGATCTAAGTAAAATGAAATCCTTGACCCTTCAATCTTTTCTTCATTTATCATGATGTTGCTTATTGATCTAATTGTGAAGATTTTTGTTTTCTTTATGTTGGGGTATAATCTATACTGAAGACTGTAGTCTTTGATCTTCATCGGTAAGTGCTTCAAATATTTATTTTCAGCAAACAAAGTTGTGTCATCTGCATATTGTAGGTTGTTAGTTAGTCTTCCTGCAATCCTGATACCGAGTACTTCTTCATATAATCCAGCTTCTCACATCATTTTCTCAGCACACAGATTGGATAACTATGATGAAAGGGTACAACCCTGATGCATGCCTTTCTTGATTTTAAACTATACAGTGTCCCTTTGTTTTATTTGAATGACTGCTTCTTGGTCTATGTACAGGTTTTATTGAGCACAGTGAAGTGTATTGGAATTCCTGTTCTTTGCAATGTTATCCATAATTTGTTATGATCCATACAGTTGAATGCCTTTGCATAGTCAATAAAACTCAGGCAAACATCTTTCTGTTATTCTTTGCTTTCAACCAGGATCCATTTGACATCAACAATAATATCCCCCATTTCACGCCCTTTTTTTCATCCAGCTTGAATTTCTAGCAGTTGCCTATCAATTTACTGCTGCATCCATTTTTGTATAATCCTCACCAAAATTTTATTTGCAAGTGATATTGTTTGATATGATATTTTCCAATAGTCCTTCATTCTGTCAGATCAACTTTCTTTGGAATGGCATGGATATGGATCTCTTTCAGTCTGTTGGCCAGGTAGCTGTCTTCCAAATTCCTTGGCATAGACAAGTGAGTGTTTCAATGTTGCATCCATTTGTTGAAATATCTCAATTGGTGTTCTATCACTTCCTGTAGACTTGTTTCTTGCCAGTGCTTTCAGTGAATTTTGGACTTCAGCCTTAAATACCATTGATTTTTGATCATATACTACCTCCTGAAATGGTTGAATATTGACCAATTCTGTTTGATACAAAGACTGTTGTTTATTCCTTCCATCTTCTTTTGATGCTTTATGTAGTTCAATATTTTGCCCATAGAATCCTTCAATATTGCAACTTAAGGTTTGAATGTTTCTTCAGTTCTTTCAGCTTAAATGATGAATATGTTTTTCTCTTTAGGCTTTCTAATTCCAGGTCTTTGCACATTTCATTATAAAACCAAAAAACAAAACAAAACAACAACAACAAAAAAAACTCACTACAGTTGAGTTGATTTGACTTATAGTGACCTACCCCTCCTTAGGTTTCCAAGGTGGTATCTCTATGGAAGTAGACTACCCAGTCTTCCTTCCCAGAAGTGGTTGGTGGGTTTGCACCTCCAGCCTTCTGGTTAGCAGTTAAATATCCTAGGCACTGTGTCATACTCCCTTTATAATACTTTACTTTTTCTTCTTGAACTGACCTTTTAAATATTATATATAGATGTTTAAAAGCATTACAAAAATATAACAACAGTGTAAAAGGGTTATAGAAGCATACATAATAATGACTTACACATAGGTGTTTTAAGAACATTACATGTCAGATGTGGTTTGAGAGCATACAGAAAGCATACATGACACTAAGGCAGAAACCTTTCAGAGAAGAAAAATTAAAATATTTTCAACTAGTAGAGAGCAATAGAAAAGTGGTAAGACTGTACCGTGTGAAAGGCAGAAATCTTGTTAGGACCAAAAAAACAAGGCATCTAGTTAAGTTCCAGATCTCACAGGTTTCACTGTATATTTAAAGATGTACTCAGGTATGCTTTCATTTTGCTACCTACATAACTTATAAACCTTCACTTATAATTCATCAAGTGTTTTTTTTTTTGTATATATACACAAATTTCAAAACTGTATTTTAAGTTTTGTATATTGTTTAGAATAATATAAGCACGTTCTAAAGTTGTAGGGAAAAGCAAGAATACATATATGAACCTGCATATATCTGCTCCAATGAATACATAAATAGCTAGAAGCAATAGTGGTTCCTTTAATTCTACAAAATAAGTTATGCATTATTTCTCTTTTTTACAAAAATAATTAATTTCAACTTTTTCTTATATTTAAGATATAAATTTTTGAATGATATAATTGTTACTTGATTGAGTGCTCCTTAAAGTTTGTGGAACCATGTCATTCAGCTTCTGGTCCCTAGGACTCACACTCTGTCCCGCACAGTGATCAAACTCAGTATTATTGGATAAATCAATCAACTTTTATGACCCTAATTACTTTAAGTTAGAAACATAGCAAAGAAAGCTCATAGTTTGATTGAAGCCTATGAAATTTTGCTTTCCTTTGAAAGAATTGCTATTTTAATACATATTTAGTTTAATCCTAAATGCGTTTGTTGTTGTTGTTGATTGCGGTGAAAATATACTACCAAAATGTTTACCAACAGAACAACTTCTATATTTATAACTTAATGTTTTTGATTACATTTTTCATGTTTTTTCACTATTATCACTATCCTTTCCCAAACATTCCACCACTATTAACATAGATTCAATGCTTCCAAACAAAACTCTTCATTCCCTCCTTCTGGAAACCCTAATAATACTTGTTTTCTACATATCTGCTTATTTTATAAAAGTGAGACCAAACAGTATTTGTCCTTTGACATCTGACTTATTTCACTCAGCATAATGTTTGCAAAGTTCATCCATTTTGTGACATGCTTTAGAATTTCATATCTCTTAAGCTGCATAACACTTCTTTATTTATATATATTATACCACATTTTCTTTATCCACTTATCTATTGATGGAAATTTCAGTTGTTTCCATCTTTTGAGTATTGTGAAATGTGTGCAGTGAACTTTGGTATACAGATTTCATCCCTAAATACATTATAAATCAAAGATGATTATATATTCAAGTGAAGAAGGGGGTTTTTCCACTTTGATCAGAGTCAGACAGCTGTCTCTGAGTGCCACACACATGACAGAACAGAGATCAAAATCTACTACACTAAAAAGTTACATTTCTGTAGAAAACATATTTGAAACTATTAGATAGCCTAGAATCTGAGGCACTTGGCAATGACATCATTAGAGGGTGCAGGAGATGCAGACTTCTGCTCCTGACACTGTTAGAAGGGATGAAACTAAAATAACCCTAGAATTCTTGTCTGAAGCTGGTGGGCTGACACCTCAGGAGGAGGGGCAGCCAAGGCGGTAGCATCACTACAATTGGTATCACCAATCACCCAATGTAGTAACTTGTCCCCTCCCCACACACACATATACATTGACAGGGGTCATCGGGGTGTAGGCAGGCATGATGTCTACTATGGCAAAGAGGAGGGTCTCCACCTTGGGCAATGGTAGAGGGGAAGAGCCGTGAGGGGGCAGGTTGATAGGGGCAGGGCCACGAGAGTGGTGCTAGGCCCTACATGAGGGTGTGATGGGGCCAAGCCACTTAGCCCATCAGAGGGGGATTTCTTTGGCCAGCCCTGCCCACAGGGTGGAGTGACACCATGGGTTACCACACTGGTGACACCAACTCTAATGACAACTTGAACATAGTAGAGCAACTTGAAAGCAGAGACTAAACTCAATCTGAAGTCTTGACATGAGTCTGGAATCCATTTTGAATCTTACAGTTGCCTTTTCTACTAGCAGTTTTTCTCTCCTGTGCTTAACCTTTAGTCATCCTTAAAAATATACCCTAAAGGAAATATTTTCCTTTGTGGTCAAGTAGATGCAGGATGTCAACAGCCTGTCTGTGAAGGGTCTAGACACAGCATTATCAAAATACCTTCCCTATAGTGGACTACTATATGCTTGACATGGGAGTTTTAATAATGTGTTCCCAGAGAAACATGTCCTATAATTGTCTTGTGATCCTCATGTGTACTCCTACCTATACATACCTCTGCAATCTAAAATAAGTCATCAATCACTATTACCTGCCAATCTCTGACAAGCCCCTGCTTTGAAAAAGCCCACTTCTAATTTCCTGGATGATCTGAAAACCAGAGTATTGTAGACCTTCCATTCTTGTCTAAACCCTGTGAAAATATTTGTGTGATTATTGTGCTTTGCACTCCATAGTTTCATATTCATGGGCTATGCAGTTCCTGGCTTGAATTGATCTTCAACTCTTAATAAACCTCTCTGTTTTATTCTGAGACAGTGTTAGAGTTTCCTCTACTACAAAACCAAACACTATCTAAATACTGGTCAGATTTTCCTGTTCTTAGGGAACTTGAGTGTAACTATGGTAGCATAGTGCCTAAGGCATTTGACTGCGAACCAGAAGGCTGGCAGTTCAAACCCACCAGCCACTCCTCGGAAGAAAGGTTGGACAATCTACTTTCGTAGTGATACTGCCTCGGAAACCCAAGGAAAGGTCACTATGAGTTGTGTCCTACTCGATGGCATATAACAACAAAACAACATCATTAAGACTATAATTTCTGAGTACATCTGTGACACAAATCAATAAATCATATTGCCTGTGTTCCTTCAATAAAGGAAATTCAAGCTACCTATCCCACATGATCAAGGAAGGAAGATGGGGCAAGCTACTTCCCTAAATATTTACTGCCTCCAAAACCCTATGGGGCTTGCTATGAATCAGAATTGACTAGATGGCAGTATTTTTTTTTTTTTTTAATGTATTTCACATGATGTGTTAGCATCAAACACCTCACTGCTGCTGAGTTGGATCTGACTCATAGTGACCCCTCTTTGGGTTTCCAAGCCAGTTTCACTACAGAAGTAGATTGCCCAATCTTCCTTCTGAGGAGTGGCTGGTGGATTTGGACCCAAACATTTCAGATTCACATTAGTCACTTCATTTGAGATTTCTCCAGAGAATTATTATAATAGCATTAAAAAAATGCAAGAAGATAACTTGATTTATCCCATTGTGTGCATATATTGCAGGGGAGACTGTATGATGAAATGTGTGTCAGCTGGTTACACATTTAAGCTGCTTCATTTTTAAAAGCATGAATTGACCTTATCAAATGCCTAATGACTGAACTAATTGTATCTTGTACTAATCAAAATATCTTCTATTCTAATGAAAATGAGATTCAATTACATTAGGAAGCTATTATTTCTGATATTCAGTAGTTTATGATTAAATGCATATTTATGCTGCTATAGAAACCCAGACGCTTCTTCACACAGTCATATTTGGTACAGTTTTAACAAACAATGCTTTGAAATCTATACATGTTTTAAGTATATGAAAGAAAAATTCAGAAGAATAAAAAAATTAAATATCAGCAATGCCTTCCATTTCTTGATCTGTTCAGAAAACTGTTAGTAACCTAGAGCAGAATGTATTACACTTAAATTCACTCAAATATTATTTGGTTTGAATAAATGATCAGAAAAACAATGACTGAAAGAGTGGGCTGTGATACTGGAAAAACAAACCTTCCTATCTGTGAGGAAATGAGTAGTTCTAGAAACTGGAAAGATGTTTACCTGTGTTTTACTGACTATGTAAAGGCATTCAACTGTATGGATTATAACAAATTATGGACAATATTGTGAAAATGGGAATTCCAGAACTCTTCATTGTACTCATGTAGAAGCTGTATGTAGACCAAGACACAGTAGTTCAAAAAGAACAAGGGGACACTACATAGTTTAAAATCAGGAAAGATGTGGGTCAGAGTGGTAGCCTTGCACTATACTTAATCAATCTGTATGCTGACCAAATCATCTCAGAAGCTGGACTATATAAAGAAGAATGGGGCATCTTGATTGAAGGAAGGCTTGTTACCAACTTGGGATATGCAGATGATACAACCTTGCTTGCTGAAAGTGAAGAGAATTTGATGCACTTACTGATGAATATCAAAGACTGATGAATCCAAAGATGGATTATACCTCAACAAAGGCCCTCTGCAGAGCAGTGGTTAAGCATGTGGCTGCTAACCAAAGAGTTAGTGGTTTGAACCCATCAGTCGTTCTGTGGGAGAATGATGAGGCAGTCTGGTTCTGTAAAGATTCATAGGCTTGGGAACCCTATGGGACTGTTCTACCCTGTACTATTGAGTTGCTGTGAGTCAGAGTCTATTCGATAGCAGTGGATAGTTTCATACTTCAGCATAACAAAAACAGAAATCCTCACAACTGGACTCAAAACAGCATCATGATAAATGGAGAAAAGATAGATGTCACCATGGATTTCATTTTACTTAAATCCACAATCAATGTTCATGGAAGCTGAAGTCAAGAAATCAAATGATGTATTGAATTGGGCAAATCTGCTGCAAATGATCTCCTTAAATTGTTAAAATGCAAAAGATGTCACTTTGAGGACTAAGGTGTGCCTGAATTAAGCCATTATATTTTAAATTGCCTCATATGCACATGAAAGCTGAGCAGTGAAAAGGAAGATAGAGGAAGAAATTATGTCTTTGAATTATGGTGTTGACAAAGAATATTAACTATACCATGGACTGTCAGGAGAATGAACAAATCTACCTTGGAAGAAGTACTGCTCCTTAGAAGCAAGGACCACAAGATTTCGTTATATGTACTTTGGACATGTTACCCAGAAGGACCAGTCCTCAGAGAAGGACATCATGCTTGGTAAAGTAGAGGGTCAGCAAAAAAGTGGAAGACCCTTAACAAGATGGTTTTGTACAGTGACTACAACAATGGGCTCAAACATAGCAACAGTTGTGTGGATGGCACAGGACCGGGCATGGCACAGAGCTGGGCAGGATTTAGTTCTGTTGTACAGAGGGTCAATATTAGTTGGACCAACTGGACTGGCTCTGAACAACAATAACAACAGATACTAGAAATCATAAAACATGACAATAATGTAAATTAAATTACTCACCTAGTGCCCTAGATATGCAAACGATTTATCTGATACCATATTTACCGTGTTGTAACATTCTAGATAAATAAAAATTCCACTATTTGCTTATACTATGATTCGCTTTCTTATTGGCTTTGCCTTGCTCCTGGTCTTTGCATATTGCCATAAGAATAACCTTTCTATACCTACGTGAATTGCTTATACTTGTTTGAAAAATAGAAATGCTCTCCTTTGTATATGGCTTAATCTTTTGTTTCTATGAATATTTCAGATTATGAAAATACTAAATTCTCAAGAAATATAAAAGCACTCTCATTTTCATAGCAACCCTCATTGAGTTTCTGAGGTGGCAAATCTTTATGGAAATAGATTTGCCCCATCTATCTTCTGTTGAGTGGCTTGTGGGTTTGAACCACCAACCTTCTGGTTAACAGTCAAATACCTTAGGCACGATGCCACCAGAACTCCTTATTATTTATGGTAGGAATTCTTTTAAAAATATATATCCTGAGTGCTCTTACCTAACTAATGTTAAAATATTTGCCTCTGAGGAGATTACACATCTTAGAAAGCACAGTTCTTTATTAAGTAGTTTTCACATTATCCTATTTATACCTTCCTTAAAACCAACCTTTAATTCAAGCTTTGCATTGCAGCCTTAGGAGCTCTGGTAGCATAGTGCCTAAGGCACTTGACTGCTAACCAGAAGGCTGGCGGTTCAAACCCACCAGCCACTCCTAGGAAGGAAGGTTGGGCAATCGTACTTCCATAGTGATACTGCCTTGGAAACCCAAGGAGGGGTCGCTATGAGTCGGGGCCGACTCGACGGCATATAGCAACAACAACAACATTGCAGCCTTAAGCTCAGTTTTCGCAACTCTGTTCTGGCACTCTACCCACCAACTACTCCTTGGAAGGAAGGTTGGGCAATCTACTTCCATAGTGATAACTCCTCGGAAACCCAAGGAAGAGTCGCTATGAGTCGTGTCCGACTCATCGGCAAACAACAACAACATCCCTACAGAATGACCCCACCCATCTTTATCATTAAAATCTGTCTTAGAATATAGATTCTGATCTTTTAGATGTCTAAGTAAGAAGTACAAAAGAAAGGCTACAAGACCAGTCTCTACCTTGTACTCAATTTGCCATCATGTTTCCTTCTGTTGTACATTCATTTTTATTCCTACTGTAATACTCAGATTGACCTTTTCACTTTTGCATTATCTTTGTTGCTAAGACTCTCTAACTTTCATCCTTTTCTGAATATTTTCGCAGCTATTTCCTCCTCTCTTCTAACTCTGTCTGGGAATCCTGGATTTGGCTTCTGCCAACATGTGGACTCAGCTTTGCTGAGAAAATTTTTCAGATAGCTATCCCACAAAATTCAGCATTGGTTTTATAGTCTGAATTTCTGTTCATCCTAAATTCTACTTGCGATCGCCTCACGTAGCTTATACATCTCTGGTTTATCAGACCTGAAAGTATTTTTAGTTTTGGTTTTCTCTCAAATCCCCTGCTAATAAAGTTGTTTCCTGTTCTCTCTACTTACTTTAAATCATTAAGACTTGATTAAAACCAAACCAAACCCACTTTCATGAGTCTTTTCTGACTCACAGTGACCCTGCAGGACAAAGCAGAACTGCCCCGTGGGTTTCTGAGGCAGTAAATCTTTGCCAAAACATACTGCCTCATCTTTCTCCCAAGGAGTGGCAAGTGATTTTGAACCATGGACGTTTTGGTTAACAGCCAAATGCTTTAACCACTGTATCACCAGAGCACCTTAAGAAATGGTTAATGGAAACCCAAGGAGGGGTCACTATGAGTTGGGTTCAACTCTACAGCAGTGAGTTTATGTATATGTAGTGAGGACCTCTGGTGGTGTAGTGGTTAAGGCATTTGGCTGCTAATCAGGTTGGTGATTGGAATGCACCAGGTTTGAACATATCAACTTCACAGTAGAAAGATTGGGCAGTGTACTTATGTAAAGATTTGAAGCTTTGGAAACCCAGTGGGGGTTCAAGTCTGAATTGACTTGCTGGCAGTGAGTTTTTGAGTTTATATACATGTAATGTCCTTAATAAAAAGAAGTTTAAGATATGATCCCTGCCCTACAACTTTTCAAAGGTTGTGTTTCCTTCACATCATTCTAAAGTTCACTCTATGCATATTTGAAAGATAGATACAACACAGAAGGGAATGGAATGATTTAAACTAATAATTTTTTTTTTCTTTAAAAGAATAAGTATCATATCATGAAGGCTTCCTGGTGACACAGTGATTAAGCACTTGACTGCTTAAATGGTTGGTGGTTGAACCCTACCAGCCATTCTGTGTCAGTCTGCTTCTGAAAACATTTTAAACCTTGGAAACTCTATGGGACAATTCTACTCTGTCCTATAGGGTGGTGGTAAATTGAAATTAACTCAATGCCAACTCTTTTTTCCTTTTCTTAAATCATGTCATGACTGATATTAGAGATTTGTGAGCCATTTCCATACCTAGAAGAGTTTTTTTTTGTAAACTATTTTCAGATTGCATGAAAAAAGCAGAACTTATATGCACACTTTGATATAAGCTTATAATCTAAAATTGTACATGATTTTATTTAAAATTTTGAGCTACTGTTTAGTGTGAGCCTACATATTGTCTAAGCCTCTGGGAGTACTGATATAAATTATAGGTAAGGGAAAATCAGAAAACTGTCTGCATCAGAGAGTTCTGGTAATAATAATAATTTGTAAAAGTCACAGATGAGTCTAGAAACAGTACAATTTACAATCTAAAGAAAATACAGAAAGCCTACTGGATAAGAGGTTCAAATAAGCAAGCAAAATAAGGCACATCTATTTCCAACCCTCAGAAGGTAGGAGGTATGAGATAATCTCAAGTTACTGTAGCACTTATTGAGTATGGGTGTTCAGGCAACTTTCATTTGTGCAAGTGAGAGAATGTGAAATAAACAATAACATCTTTTTGCATATCTGAAGCATTTTTTAAAATGAGCTTTGTATTTTTCATAAAATCTTTATAAAGATTTTAAACAGAGAGTCTATGTCCTATGTACATTTTATAAGATCTGAGAAGGAAAAATTAAACACGAAAATAGTTTGAGGGAGAATGGAGACAAACTTGTCTGACATCACAATTTTAACTAGAGATTGCCAAAAACTAAACTAAAAAAACAAACTTACTGCCATTGAGTCGGATCCGACTCATAGCAACCCCTCCTTGACTATCTGAGGCAGTATCACTACGGAAATAGATTGCCCAATCTTCCTTCTGAGGAGTGGCTGGTGGGTTTGAACCACCAGTCTTCTGGTTAGCAGTCTTATGCCTTAGGCACTCTGCCACCAGAACTCCTTGAGATTGCCTAAAAACTCATTGCAATGGAATCGGTCTCGACTCATAGCGACCCTTCTTTGGGTTTCCCAGGAAGTATCTGGCAGTATCTCTAAGACAGTAGATTGCTCAGTCTTCCTTCCAAGGAGTGGCTGGTGAGTTTGAACCCCCAGACTTTCTGATCAACAGTCAAATGTCTTAGGCATTATGCCACCAGAGCTTCTAGAGATTGCCTAGAGGGAAAAAAATTAAACCCATTGCTGGTGAGTTGGTTCTGATTCATAGAAACCCAATCGGGCAGAGTAGAATTGAGCCAAAATGTTTCCAAGGCTGTAAATTTTTACAGAGACAGACTACCACATCTTTCTCCCATGGACCTGCTGTTAGGTTTGAACCAACAACCTTCTGGTTAGCAAATGAGTACTTACCCACCATGCCACCAGGACTTCTAGTGACTGCCTAGTCCTAATATAAATTATAGGGGTGGACTTGAGTATAAGTTCACTAAGAAAATATTGAAGTGATAGAATAGTTTAGAGGATGCTTTCAATTAACTTAACTTATGAATGGACTTTATAAGCCTCTATGCATAATGAATGCCTGTATTTGTTCAATCAGTTTAATATATCTTTCCCTAAATTTGAGCCAAAGTGTTTCCAAGGCTGTAATTTTTACCGAGACAGACCCTCCATCTCCTCTTCCCCTAGCTCCTTGTTGTAGTTGTTAGTTGCTATCAAGTTGGCTTAAAACTCATGGTGAACTTATGTATAACAGAACAAAACGGTGCCCTGTTCTGTGCCATCTTCATGATCATTGGTATGTTTCAGCCCATTGTTGGCCTGTTGTATCAATCCATCTCTTTGAGGGTTTCCCTCATTTTCACTGACACTCTACCAAACATAATGTCCATTTCTACTGACTGGTCTTTTCTGATGATGTATCCAAGTAAGCAAGCCAGTCTCATCATCATTTCTTCTAAGGAGTATTCTAGATGTATTTTTTATAAGACTGTTCATTCTTCTAGCACTCCACATCATATTAATTATTCTTTGTCAGCACCACAATTTAAATGCATTACTTCTTTTTTTTTTACTGTTTAGCCTTTGTAAGCATATAAGGTAAATGAAAAGACCATGGCTTGGTAAGTTCTGTTACACTTTCCAATACTCACATGATCTATTTGATCCTCTCAACAGTTCTTAGAAGAATGAAATACTGGCCATAATTTAAGGGAGAGCAGACTGAGGCTTAGAAAGGCTAGGCGTCTTGATCAAAGTCACTCTTGTTCTATGTCATGGGTAAGGTCAGGGTGAGGTCAAGGGCCTGTACTTGAAAATCATGCTTTTTGCCACTTTGCCAGAGAGTAGTAAGAGAACATGGAAGACAATATGTCAGGCTTATAACCCTGAGAATACATGATTAATTGAATTGTTTCTTAAGTAAATACATATGAGAATAATTTCTTAGTGTTATAATATTGTATTAGTTGAGTTTGTGTTTTGAAATCTTGCTTTCTCATGCCAAACTATTGTTTTGTTTTTAAAGCAGCAATGCAAATAGCAAAATCAAACAACATTTGTAGTAATAACTAAAAATGCTCACTTAATTGGCCATTGATTCTCTCTCACTTTGATTTATCTCCATTATTTGATTATATATTGTTTCTGTATATTTTACAATATAGTCTTATCATCTCTCTATATATTTTCTTTTCTTGCTCAAAATCAGAGTAATGACAACATTTTTTAATATAAATTATCTGTGTCCTTGTATACAATCTTCCTTGGTAACTTTCACTAATCCGAGTGGTCCTCACAGCTGTTCACCGAACTACAGCCTTCTGGTTAGCAGTCAAAAGCCTTAGGCACTTTGCCACCAGAGCTCCTTAAAAACTACACTGTAATGCCAAATTAGTTCTAGCACCCTCCCTTCTTCTTGACAGCCAGTGAGAAAATCTGAGCTTTAAGCCCTCGTTGTCCTATTAATGAGGAGCTCTGATGGTTTAGTGGTTAAGGCATTCAGCTGCTAACCCAAAAGTTGGTGTTTTGAACCCACCAGTGACTCTGTGGGAGAAAGATAACACAGTCTGCTTCCATAAAGAATTTCCAGCCTTGGAAACCTGATGAGGTATCTATCAGTCAGACCTGACTTGATGGTAGTGAGTTTAG
>NW_006921620.1:14107811-14108937 GCF_000298275.1 Orycteropus afer afer | reverse complement strand
TATATAATTAATATGAATGGAGTAAAGCTGTTAGGAACCTTATTTGCTTATGTGGCATGAGTCAAAATAAGAAGAAACAGCCACAAATATCCATTAATAATTGGAGAGTGGAATGTACAAAGTCTGACTCTAGGAAAACTGGAAGTTATCAAAAATGGAATGGAACATAAAAAGATCTATACTCTAGACATTAAGGAACTGAAATGGAATGGCATGGTCATTATGAATTGGACAATCATATCATCTACTATGCTGGGAATGACAAATTGAAGAGCAATTAAAAAAATTAAAAAGAACCTTTCAACATTTATCTTGAAATACAACTTGTCAGTGATAGCATAATACCCAAACACAAATAAGGAAGGCCAGTTAATATGACTATTATTCGAACATATACATCAACCATGAATGACGCAGATGAAAAAATTGAAGATTTTTTACCAACTCCTGCAGCCTGAAATTGGTAAAACATGCAATCAAAATGTCTTGATAAATACTGGTGATTGGAATGAGAAAGTTGAAAACAAAGAAGGATCAGCAGTTGGAAAATATGGCTTTGGTGACAAAAATAATGCTGGAATGGCATGATAGAAATTTGCATGATCAATGACTTATTCATTTAAAATACCTTTTTTTCAGCAACATAAACGGTGACTATACCTTTGGATCTTACCAGATGGGATACTCAGTAATCCAATTGACTTTTGTTGTTGTTAGGTGCTGTCAAGTCATTTCCGACTCATAGTGACCCCATGCACAGCAGAATGAAACATCGCCAGATCCCGCGCCAACTCCATGAGCCTTGCTATACTTGAGCCCATTGTCACAGCCACCATGTCAATCCATCTCGTCTAAGGCCTTCCCCACTTTTGTCAACCTTCCACCTTATCAAACATGCCATCCTTCTCCAGGGAATGGTCCCTTCTGACAAAATGACAAAAGTTGGTGAGACGAAGTCTGGCCATCCTTGCTTCCAAGGCACATCTCCGCTGCACTTCCTCCAGGAAAGATCTGTTAGTTCTTTTGGCAGTCCATGGTACCTTCAGCATTCTTCGCCAGCACCACAACTCAAAAGCATCAACTGTTCTTCGGTCTTCCTTATTCATCGTCCAGCTCTCACATGCAT
>NW_006921620.1:14104607-14105775 GCF_000298275.1 Orycteropus afer afer | reverse complement strand
CAGCTATGATATCCCTTGTTCCACATCCTCTTCTGAATCCAGCTTGCACCTCTGGAAGTTCTCTGGCAATATACTGGTGCAACTGTTTTTGAATCATTTTCAGTAAGATCTGACTTGCGTGCAATATCAATGATATTGTTCAATAATTTCCACATTCAGTGGGATCACTTTTCTTTGGAATGAGTACAAATATGGATCTCTTCCAGTCATTTGTCCAGGTAGCAGTATTCCAAATCTCTTGGCATTACTGAGTGAGTGCCTCCAATGGGGCATCCATTTGTTGAAATATCTCAACGGGTATCCCATCAATTCCCGCAGCCTTGTTCTTTTCCAATTCCTCCATTGAACCTTCAACTTCCTCCTTCAGTATGATTGGCTCTAGATCATATGAATGAAGATCAACCAGTTCTTTTTGGTACAGTGAACTGTACCAAAAAGTGGTAAAGTGACTGTATATTCCTTCCATCTTCTTTTGATGTTCCCTGCATCATTCAAAGTTTTGCCCTTAGAATCTTTCAATATTGCAACTCGAGGCTTAAATTTTTTCTTCAATTCTTTCAGCTTGAGAAATGCCGAGTGTGTTCTTCCCTTTTGGTTTTCTAGCTCCAGGTCTTTGCACATTTCATTATAGTAATTGGCTTTGTCTTCTCGAGCTGCTCTTTGAAATCTCTGGTTCAATTCTTTTATCTTGTCATTTCTTCCATTTGCTTTAACTACTGTCCACTCAAGTGCAACTTTCAGAGTCACTTCTGTCATCCATTTTGGTCTTCTCTTCTTTCATTGTCTTTTTAGTGACCTCTTGCTTTCTTCATGGATGATGGTCTTGATGTCATCCCACAATTCATCTGGTTTCCAGTCATTGGTGTTCAATGCATCGAATATATTCTTTAGATGGTCTCTAAATTCAGGAAGGATATATTCTAGATCATATTTTGGCTCTCATAGATTTGTTTTAATTGTCTTTTACTTCAAGTTGAACTTGTATATGAGAAATTGATGGTCTGTTCCACAATCAGCTCCTGGCCTGATTTTGGCTGAAGATATTGAGCTTCTCCATTGCCTTTTGCCACAGATGTAGTCAATCTGATTCCTGTTTGTTCCATCTGGTGAAGTCCACATGTACAGCCACCATTTGTGTTGTTGAAAAAAGGTGTTTGCAATGAACAAG
>NW_006921620.1:14092861-14103063 GCF_000298275.1 Orycteropus afer afer | reverse complement strand
TAATAGTAGTAGTTTTAAAACAGACAAAAGAAGTAAACTAAAAACCAGAAAAAAGAAAGAGAAAAAAAAAATCGTGGGAGGGCAGGGCAGGGCACCCAGGCTCTGTCCAAGCACACAGAGTGAGATGGAGTTCCTGCGGGCCCAGAACGTGGGTGGCAGTGGGGGATGGCTGAACCTCCCTTCACCAAGTGAGTGTGGGGCATAAGAGTAACAAGGGGACTGTCATATCTTTTCAGTTGTCCAGGTCTGAATTGTCCTTGGGGTTACTCAGATATCTTCTGGAGGCTAGAAGTCTGAATTCCAGGCACTGCCTCTCTGGGAGGTTTAGGGCCCTCTATATCTTAGTCCATCCCCAACTGCTATGTCCCAGGGGTGGGCAATGGACTTGGATCAAATGTCAAGCTGGAGGCTTTTTCTGACTCTCAGAGCTGCAGGGGCTGAGGAGCTCAAGATTCACAATGTGTTGTCAAATTTGACAAAATATGATTTGCTTTCACAACATCCTGCTTTGTCCCCAAAGTACCTTGAGGATTTGGGACATGAGTTTTAACACAAAGTATGGAAAAGGATGAAAACATTTGACTCTTGGGTGTGGGTCTGTCATCCACAGATCTCACTGAAGGACTATTGACTACATCTCTGGAAAAAGATAATGTAGAAACAAAATCATCAGTCAGAACAAGGCCAGGGGCTGACAGCAAAACAAACTGTCAGCTGCACATATGCAAGTTCAAGTTGAAGCTGAAAAAAATTAAAAGAAGTCTACAAAGTATGGCCTTTGGTAGATTCCATCTGAATTTAGAGATCATGTCAAGAATAGATTTTATATATCGAACACTAATAACTGAAGACCAGATGAGTTGTGGGACAATATCTAGGACATTATACATAAGCAAAGCATAAGGTCATTCAAAAGATAAGAAAGAGAGAAAAGCCCAAAATGCATGTCAGAAGAGACTCTGAAACTTACTCTTGAACATAGAGTATCTGAAGTGAATGGAAAAAATGACAAAGTAAAAGAGTTGAATAGATGATTTTAAAGGGTGGCTTGAGAAGACAAAGTAAAGTATTATAATGAAATGTACAAAAACCTGAAGTTAGAAAACCAAAAGTGAAGTACATGCTCAGCATTTCTCAAAGTGAAAGAATGGAAGAAAAAAATTAAGACCTTTAGTTGCAATACTGAAGCATTCTGTGGGCAAAATATTGAATGACACAGATAGCATCAAAAGAAGATGGAAAGAGTACGTAGTCACTGTATCAAAGAGAATTGGTTGACATTCATGCATTTCAAAACGTAGCATATGATCAAGAACTGATAGTACTGAAGGAAGAAATCCAAGGTGCATTGAAGGCACTAGGCACTGGTGAAAAACAAGGCTCCAGGAATTGATGCAATACCAATTGAAATGTTTCAACAAATGAATGCAACACTGGAAGTGCTCACTTTTCTATGCTAAGAAATTTGGAAAAAATAGATACCCAGGCCACAGACTGGAAGAGATCCATTCCAAAGTAAAGTGATCCAACAGAATGCAGAAATTATCTAACAATATGATTAATATCACTCACAAGCAGTAAACCTTCAGGGAACTGCCATGAATTCAACCCAGATTCAGAAAAAGATGTGGAATGAGAGATTTCATTGCTGACGTCAGATGAATCATAGCTGAAAGCAGAGACTACCAGGAAGATGTTTACTTGTGTTTATTTGACTGTGCAAAGGCCTTTGACTGTGTGGATCATAACAAATTCTTGATAGTATTGTGAAGAATGGGAATTCCAAAACACTTCACTGTGCTCATGCAGAAGCTGTATGTAGACCAAGAGGCAGTAGTTCAAACAGAACAAGGGCTACTGCATGGTTCAAAGTCAGGAAAGCTGTGTGTCGGGGTTGTATCCTTTCATCACAATTATTCAATCTGTATGCTGAACAAATAATCTGATAAAATGGAATATATGAAGAAGAACACAGCATCAGGATTGGAGGAAGGCTCATTAACAACCTGTGACATACAGATGACACAACCTTGCTTGCTAAAAGCAAAAAGGACTTGAAGCACTTACTGATGACTACAGCCTTCAGTATAAAGGCTCAATAAAGAGAACAAACATAGTCAAAATGGACAAATAAACAACATCATGATAGAGAAAATATTGAAGTTGTCAAGGATTTCATTTTACTCAGATCCACAATCAATGTCCATGAAATGATGTATTGTATTCTGCAAACCTGCTGTAAAAGATCTCCTTAAAATGTTAAAAGCAAAGATGTCACTTTGAGGATTAAGGTGCACCTGATTAAAGCTATCATAGTTTCAATCACATCCTATATATTGAAAGCTGGACAATGAATAAGGAAGACCAAAGAAGAATTGATGCATTTGAATTATGGTGTTGGTGAAGAATATTAAATATACCAGGGACTTTCAGAAGAAGCAACAGATCTATCTTGGAAGAAGTTTAGACAGAATGCTCATTAGAAACAGAATGGCAAGATTTCATCTCATACACTTTGGACATGTTATCAGAAGGGACCAGTCCCCAGAAAAGGACATCATGCTTGGAAAAGTAGAGGGTCAGAAGAAAGAGGAAGATCCTCAATGAGATGTATTGACATAGTGGCTGCAACAATGGGCTCAAATATAACAATAGCTGTGAGGATGCCACAGGACAGGGCAATGTTCTTTTCTGTTGTACAAAGGGTCACTATGAGTCAGAACCAATAGGATGGTACCTAACAACAAAGTTCAATTGCATAGCTCAATTTCAGAAAGTTATGTAAGATCTACTTCACATACTTCTATCAGCTTATTTTCAAGGTTAAAACAACTTTCTAACAACGTATAGTTAATGGTTGTTGTTGTTGTTATGTGCAGTCGAGTCGGCCCCGACTCATAGCGACCCCTCCTTGGATTTCCGAGGTGGTATCACTGCAGAAGTAGGATTGGCCAATCTTATTTCCGAGGAGTGGCTGGTGGGGTTCAACCACCAGCCTTCTGGTTAGCAGTCAAGTGCCTTAGGCACTATGGTACCAGAGCTCCTAGTTAATGGTTAGAGAGCATAATAGAAATATGTATGTTTCTATTTCTAAGTCCAGAAATCCTTCATTTAGAAATTTGCATTATAAGTGACTTAACAATAATGCAAGTCACTTATAATGTTAATTAATTAATTAATTAATTTTATTTTTGTTGTGATTTGGGTGGAAGTTTACGGAGCAAATTAATTTCCATGCAGCAGCTCACATACACCTTGTCTCATGGTAATGTTAATTTCTAAGTAGAGGATTTCTGAACTTAGAAATAGAAACATACATATTTCTATAATGCTCTCTAACCATTAACTATAAGTTGTTAGAAAGTTGTTCTAACCTTGAAAATAAGCTGATAGAAGTATGTGAAGTAGATCTTACATAACTTTCTGAAATTGAACTATGCATTTTCACTCTGTGATAATGGAATGTAATGTTAATCATGTCTGTGTAAGTTAATAAGACATGCATATGTCACTAAACAATTCCCATAATATTTAATTAATTAACTTGGCTTTGAAGCATGTATTTAATTAATTAACTTGGCTTTGAAACATAAGAATTTAATTATGTCACATAACAATTCTTTAATTGCTAATAAAGCATATCACTTATAGTTGAGCATGACAGCACACAGGAAATGTAAACCCACAGAATTCTGTTCATTTTCAGTGAAGTCGACAGTAGCAATATGTTTCTTTGTCTCTGTCTAAAGACTGCAGGCCCTGCTGAGATAGTGCTCACCAACCTATCAGATACCCAATCTCAGACCCTAGCTATGGAGAACCTACTCTGAGTTCAAGGGATGGCCAAATCTCCTCCCAGAGACCACTGGTTAAATTGTAAAGCTTGAATTCTGAAGCTTTGGACTCTATCATTTAAACTAACATTGCAATTATAATCGATACTTTTGATTCTTCGGTTCTAAGTGGATTCTGCATGCTTTACCATGACTACCTTGCAATAAACTGAATAAGTTCATGCTTGATAAACCCAAGCATTTCTTTATTTAAAATAAAATAAAAATTCTTAAAATAAAAATAAAAATCCTTAAAATAAAATAAAGTAAAATGAAAATCCTCCAAAACACAGAGGTTCCCACTTTTGTTGGTTTTACAGTATAAAGAAATTGAAAACCAATAAAACAGGAGAGAGTATATTTAGACAGTGAAATGCACTAATAACAATAAGTAATTAGAAAAAATAACTGGAAGAAATATCCTATGCACAATAGCACACAACTATAAAATTCTAGAATTTTTCTGAGCAAGAGTAAAATTTTACAACTTTTCTGTTGAACATAAAACTGAGCAGATTAAATGGAGACATATCCCCTGTGTCTGAATGGGAAGACTAAACATTATATAGCTATAAATTTTGCTTGAGTTCGATAATAAAATAAATGCAAGTATTAATTAGGATTATATGGAGCTCCAAGCTGGTTATCAAGTTCATTTCAGAGTAAGTAAACAGAATGCACATTTGAAAGATACTATCATATACTAAAACATACTAGTTAACTGGTATCAGAGTGGAAATATGAAATAAATGAGTGGGCCATAATAAAGGCTCAACAATACATCCGCATATATCTGAAATTTAATATGTAATTAACATGACACTTAAAATCAACAAAGAAACCGTGGATTGAAGATAATATTAGCACAAGAAAACTCTGTTAAGAACCTTTGCAAATAGGACCAAGAACTGAATATCATGACTTAGCTAGTTTTTTATCTTTTATCCGGTCTATATCTTTGTAGGCCATCTTTCCTAGCTAAGACAGTTGAAAATCACAGATCAAAATAAAGTTATAACAAATCTTTCCTGAGTTCTGTTACGAAGTGTAAAACCAATAATTTCAAAGTATAAACAAACATCACTTAAAAGAAAATGAAAAAGGATTTTAGTACTGGTTATAATAAATATTTGTATATTTTCTGAAAACAATAAGTAGAGAAAAGGTAAATGCTGATAATTCAATTTGCTTCATGTAGAAAAACAGGTTTTTACCTCACATTGAACATAAAACCAAATTTCAAATAGATTAAAAACATAATATTCTTTAAAAGACTAAGAATTAAAAACAAATATGTTGTTGTTATGTGCCGTCAAGTCAGACCCGACTCATAGTGACCCCTCCTTAGGTTTCCGAGGCAGTATCACTATGGAAGTAGATTGCCCCATCTTCCTTCCAAGGAGTGGCTGATGGGTTTGAACTGCCAGCCTTCTGGTTAGCAGTCAAGTGCCTTAGGCACTATGCTACCAGAGCTCCCAAAAACAAATACAGTGAATGTGTTTATAGTATTGCAGTAGGAAAGGCTTCCTAAATCAAACACAGACTCAGAAGCCACAGAAGAAAGACAAACATATTAAACAAACAAACAAAAAACACACCAAAACCCACTGTTATTGAGTTGATTTTGACACTTAGCTACCCTCATTGGGTTTCCAAGGCTGTAAATCTTTATGGAAATAGAGTGCCTCATCTTCCTTCTGAAGAGCAGGTGTGGGTATGAACTGCTGACCTGGTTAGCAGCTAAATGTTGCATATATGACTATATAAATTGAAAATATGACTAATAAAATCACAAGGCAAAGAAAATTAAAAGATAAAGGACAGTTTGATAAAAAAATATATATGCACTACATATAACCAGGGGATAATACATGCATGAGAATTTTTATAAAATCATGCTTAAGAGCAGTACAAGATGCCAATGAATGAAATGCAGAGAACAGAGTTTGTATGTGGTCAATAAATGCTATTTTAAAAGCTGTCATGATTTTTTCAATGGAGACTAAAATTAAAAGTATATTCCAACTGCACTTTTTTCTTTAAAAGCTTGAGTATTCCTCTTTTCACCATATGCTTACCCGCATGCATCTACATAAATTTTCTATTTTATTCTTCTATTTTTACACCCTGACATGTATATCTGTTTCCCTAAATCCTGATTCATATGTTATTTTTTTGAGCACTTTTACTGTAGAACAGGGCTCAGAAATTGAACTTTCATAAGCCTGCTATTATAAGGTATCTATTTATAGGTAGGTAACTGGCAGTTACCATGGAAACTAAAACTGTAATCAATTCAAAAACCATGAAAATGTAACTAAAGATATGAATATTATGGATAGAAGAAATTAAAACACAAAATCCTTCATAATTATTTTAAAAATGAAGATTTTTTTTCCCCAAGAGACGATAACAGCAGGGAAAACAGTTCATAAATGTGGTTTATCAACTAGTATTAATTCGTGCAACTGTAATGAAGCTAGGCATCCTCTCATTTTAAGATGCTGTCGTGAAATCAGCTATTTTAAGAAAATTAGGTAAATATAAAACTCCAGTGTTATTTGAGAGGTCTATAGATTAGAGCAAATAACTATTATCTCTTTACGTATATTCCTAGTGTTAGACCTGCCTGAAATGTAAGGCCCAAATAATTTTGATTTGACAGATATCTTGATCCAAATCTATCCATTCTACAAGCTACCACTATAGAAACTTGTTAAATCTACTGGGTGAAATTGAGGACCAGTCCAGAAATCTATAGATGGCCATCAAAGTGATAAAAATCTCTTGAGGATGGGTTACATAGGTATTTTCAGCTGGCAAATTTGGTGCATGTGGTGCAGTGAATTAGTTGGCATGGCTTTACTAATCTTTGTAACTTCCACCAGATTACTGGGTACAGATAAGGTGTGTAGAACTCTGATGTTGTGATTAGTTATCTTTGCCTCTCTGCCAGGCTTAAAATGAGCCCTCATAGAGGCAGAGGGGGAATCTTACAGCCATAAAGAGAGAAGAGTTGGAAGTGAAATTGAGCACATCCTTGGACATGAGATCCCTGTGCTGGACCTCCTTGGTCAGGAGATACCCAACAGAGAAACAGTGGCAGTGGAACCAAGAGGCAAGAAACAGAGTGGTGGGTTTACCTGGTGCGCAGAGTGACAAAAGCAGAGGCCAGGAGGAGAGGCCAAGGGCCAGAGAGGTGAGCCTGAGAGAACAGCAGAGGGGAGACTGTCCTGATGGAAGAATTGTATGCTGAGCGCATTCCTGAACCTGAATGGTAGACTGTTACATCCCTACTAAACCTCTATAATCATGAGTATTGTCTGTGAGTTCTGTATGTCCATTGCAATGAATTATAGAGCCAACAGAGAAGTAGTGAGTGCCGTGGGAGTGAAGGTGGGTGTCAAAATTGGTAAAAAAAGCTTTGGGGTGGTGGCATGTTTGACCTCATAGGAATAAGCTTTGGGCTGCTGATGGTGATTCTGTCTTCCTCTTGTGAAGTTAGGGGAGGTCAGAAGATGCTGCATCCATGTCCTTTGTGGACTGCATAATTGCAAACACTACCAAAGTCATGATCCTGACTCGCTAACAATATTGTAGTAAGATAATTCTTTTGGGAATGGAACTTAGTTTTTTTTCCCCCTTTTAAAATTATTTTGAAATTTACAAAAAGAAAAAAAGAAAACAAACCTTCATTGATAAATGTTATTGTGAATGGACTTTTCTCATCTGAGCACATTCAGTGTCATAAAATGGTAGTTGTATGAAAGGAACTTCAGTGTCAAAATTTTCCATTTAATAATCAATTGTAGGTGCATCCTTGTTATGGATTGAATTGTGTTCCCTAAAAAGATATGTTCAAATTCTAACTCATTTTACTATGAATTTTACCTTGTTTGACAATAAGGTTTTTCTTTTGTTATAAGTTAATGGGGTTATACCTAAGTAGGGTGGGTCCTAATCAATTCTGACTGGTGTCTTATAAAAGAGGAGAACAGATCTGGAACCAGTCACACAGAAGGAATGTGCCATGTGAAGATACATTTACAAGACAAGAGACATCAAGAGACACCTTGGTCTATCAAAAGTTGGAAGAGACATGGAAGGATCTTTACTTGGAGCAGACAGAGAGAGAGAAAGAGAACATGGCTCTTTTGATGCCCTGAGTTTAAACCTCTAGTCTCCAGAACCGTGAGACGGTACATGCTCGTTAAAGCCATCCACTCTGTGATATTTTGTTATAGCATCCCTAGGAAATTAAAACCCCCTAGTGTAGTGACTAAGGCATCTGACTGCTAACCAGAAGCCTGGCAGTTCAAATCCACCAGCCACTCCTTGAAAAGAAGGTTGGGCAATCTACCTCCATAGTGATAACACCCTGGAAACCCAGAGGGTCTCTATGAGTCAGGTGACTCGATGGAAGTAAGTTTGGTTTGTTTTAAATTCAAAGACAACACATAAGCCTATATGAATAACTATTTGTTCCCAAACAACAAAGGAAGTTTATAATTTCTGAGGGATCATAAAATAATTAATATTTCTATGACTATTGTCTTCCTTAATTTAAAGTTTTTCAAAATTGGCTTGCAAAAGCCAATGACTGTGATTGCCTTCCCATGTCTACTAAAGAAAAAGGAAATATGATGAGACTGCAAAAAAATACATATTTAATTATACTAGATATCTCCAATGGTATTATGCAGGATTATTATGCAATATAGATATGTTCAGTTATAGGAAGCAATGTATTTTATTCTCCAAGGGAAATAGCTAAGGTAGCTATCACCACACTCAGGGAGCTATAAACCACATTCCTGTGATTCAGAAAAGGTTTCCTTGACCAAAAGATCAAATTAAATTACTAACCTCAACAACAATTTCTTTAATGAAATATTAAACTTATTATTTTATTTTTAGAATGTTCAAGGTTTCCTATTTATTTGAACATCCAAATAGTTCATAGAAGTAACAGAAGAGTAAAAGCAATTTTGGCTAAATGAAATGAGAGAAATAATTGTTGTTGTTGTGTGCCATCAAGGAATTCCTACTCACAGCAACCCTGCATGACAGAGTAGAACTGCCTCATAGAGATTCCCAGGCTGGAATCTTTACAGGAACAGATCTCCAGGTCTTCTTCTGTAGAGTGGCTGGTGAGTTTGAACTTCTGACCTTTTTGTTAGCAGCCTAGTTAGCATCTAAGTGCTTAACCACTGTGCCACCAGGGCTCCTTTAGAAAATGAATAAACCAAAACAAGAAACAAAAACACATACATTTTCATTGAGTCAATTCCAACTCATAGTGACTCTATAGGGCAGGGTAGAACTGCCCCGTAGGGTTTCAAAGACCATAATCCTTATGGAAGCAGGTGCATCTTTCCTCTGATGAAATGCTACTGGGTTCAAACCACCAAGCTTTTGGCTAGCGACCAAGTGCTTAACCTCTGCACCACCAGGACTCTTTTACACAAAGAATACCAGTTGGCCATTGTAGGCATAAGAAATCTTGATAAGGAAAATGGCTGTTGGTGACTTTTGTAAGTCAAATGCAAGATAAAGCAAAAATATTTAATCTCCTTTTATATTTGAACTTATAACCTAAATATAACAGGCATACAGAGTGTGGACAAATGCTATATGTACATCTCAATTAATTTTACGATGTTAATTCACCCAAATAATTAGCACACAAGTCAAGAACTAGAACATTGCTAATATCCCACAAGTTACCCTCATGCCTCTTACCAGTCACTATTCACCAAGATTGAACAATGTTTTGATTTTTGCCACTTTGGAATAGTTTCACTCTTTTGTAAAATTACTATGAATAGAATCACTTTATATACACTGTTTAATGGATGCTTTCCCTTTTATGCAACATTATATCTATAAGTTTCATTTGTAGATTTTCATATTTATTGCTGTATAGTATTCAATTATATGAATATTATACACAGTTGAATACTAAACACAGTAGGCTATACTTTATTCATTCTACTATTGACAGAGATTTAAGCAGTTTCCATGTTGTGGCTCTGACAAATAGTGCTGCTCTGTATATTCTTGTATATATATATTTTTTTTGACCACTATATTCAAGCATTTCTTGGGTATATACAGGAAGGTGAGTTGCTGGAATAGTACACATACCTATTCAGCTTTAGCAGACAACTGGCAAGCAATTCTCCAAAGTGGTTATACCAACTGGTTGCTTCACATCTTTACAACACCTGACAAAGTGTCTGTCTTTTCATTTAGCTAGTATGTTGGCTAGACCAATGACTTGTTCATTGCAAACACCTTTTTTCAACAACACAAAGGGAGGCTGTACACGTGGACTTCACCAGATGGAACACACAGGAATCAGATTGA
>NW_006921620.1:14074415-14090956 GCF_000298275.1 Orycteropus afer afer | reverse complement strand
TCCTTGGAAGCAAGAATGGCCAGACTTCGTCTCACCTATTTTTGTCATGTTGTAAGAAGGGACCATTCCCTGGAGAAGGATGTCATGCTTGGTAGTGTGGAGGGTCAACGAAAGAGGAGGAGGCCTTCAACGAGATGGATTGACATGGTGGCTGCTATGATGGGCTCAGGTATAGCAGGGATTGTGGGGCTGGCACGTGATCGTGCAGTGTTTCTTTCTGCTGTGCATGGGGTTGCTATGAGTCGGAAATGACTTGTCGGCACTTAACAACAACAAAAAGTATGTTGGCTGAGTAGTGGAATCTCATTATGGTTTTTAATTAGCACTTTCCTAATACATAAGGAAATTGAAGGCTTTTTTTTTTTTTATCTCTTTCTGAGTGGTTGACAATGGTAGCCTGGCACCATCTAGTGCTTCTGGTCTAGGGTCATGTAGGCTGTGATTTGTGTGGCCCACTAGTCCCTTAGACTAATTATTTCCATGTGTCTTTGATTATCTTCACTCTTCTTTGCTCCAGAGAAGGAGAGACCAATTGTCATATCTTAGATGGCCACTTGTAAGCTTTTAATACCTTAGTTGCTACTCACCAAAGTACGATGTAGAACAAAGTTTCTGTGTGCTATGTTATGCCAACTGAGCTTAATGTGCTGCACGACCATTGTCCTGAGCTCATCGTCCCAGAGACCTACTTCTTCAAAGTATATGGCTGTGGCTAAGAAGTTACTTTGCCTCCTTAGCTCTATTATAGATATGGAATTCTTATAGCACATACAAATACATATGTAGAAATATGGTCTACCAAACATATATAGTCATGGATATATTCCCTTTTGCCTAGACATGCTTGATCATTTATCCTGTCTATCTACTTATCCACCCATAGATTAATGTTTGTTATTACTTATAATGCAATATTATGTATGTAATTATATTTACCTTTGTTGTCCACACCTCTTGTGCACCTCTCTGTGTTCTTCCTTTCCTTAGTGTTATTGTGCTGGTCACTCGCTGTTGGTATTTTTCCCTCCCATCCCTTCCCATCCCTGGTAACCAACAAAGAAAATTTCCTTATATAACAAGAAAAGGTATGTAAACCTTTCATTGGCTTTTTACAACAGTGGACTCATACAATATTTGTCCTTCTGTGATTGACTTATTTCACTTAGCATCATGTCCTCCAAGGTCATCCACATTTTGAGGTGTTTCATAGGTTCTTCATTATTCTTTAGTGTTGCATAGTATTCCATTGTGTATATACCATAGCTTGGTTATCCATTCATCTATTGATGGATACATAGGATATTTCCATCTCTGCTACTATGAATAGTGTTGCAATGAGCATGGGTGTGCATATCATCTATTCGTGTCCTGCTTCACATTTCTTTAGGATATATACCTAGCAGTGGGACCACTTGATCAAACAGTATTTCTATTTCCAACTTTTTAAAGAAGCACCATACTATTTTTCAAGTGGCTGTATCATTTTATAGTTCCACCAGGAATGTGTGAGTGTCCCAATCTCTCCACATCCTTGCCAGCATTTGTTGTTTTATGTTTTGTTGAACTTTGCTATTATTGCTGGGTGTGATGATAGCTCATTATTACTTTGATTTGCATATCTTTAATGGCATTTATGATTGTCAGAATTTCTTCTTGTGTTTGTTGACTACCTGAATATCTTTGGTGAAATGTCTGCAAAACTTCTATATTCTCACTGAAATTTTTGCTACATATTCAATAATTACTGAGAATGTTAAATTGAGAATATGGAGTTTTTAATTTCTTTTTTAAGTCTTGCTAATTATTGCTTCATATATTTTAAAGTTCTGTTATTAGATGCATACCTACTATAAAGGAAAAGTTCGTGAAGCCTTTTTGACTAGAAATAAATGCTTAAATTAAACTCAGTTTTGCTGAATTAAACTGGTCTTTTTATATGCCTGGCTGGGACTCTGTGTTTGCCTGGCTGACCTTTCACAGTCACATGGTAATTAAGAAAGTATTTTCTCTTGGAAATTATGATAGTTGGAGCTGTGTATCAACTTGGCTGGACCACAATTCTGTGTGGTTTAAGCAGTTGTGAAGTGGGTTAGTCCCATGATGGCATTGGATGTATATGTTTTGAGCTGCCAATCTGTTGAAAGGGAGTTTCCCTAAGGGTGTGGCCTGCTTCCAGTATATTTATGGACATCCTGGGAAAAGGGACACTCTTCTTTGGATTGGGATCCTGTTGTGCTGCCTACAACTGGCCGTGAGTGAACAATCTGCCATTTGGCCTGGAGATCTTGGATTTGTCATTCGTTGAAGTCAACAGTCAGTATATCGCCTGCCAACCTTGAGCTCATCAGCCCCTGCAGCTTCATGAGTGGGGAAAAGCCTCCAGCTTGACGTTTGATCCAAGAACTTGGGACTTGCCAGCTTCTATAAGTGTGTGAGCCATTTTCCTAAGATAAAATTATCTTTTTCTATATGTATATATATGCTTTACTGGTTTTGCTTCTTGTGATAGTTAAGTTGTATGCCAAGTTGGTTGGGTCTGGTTGAAAGACAGGGCAGCTGGTGGTAGTTAGCCCCCATGATGAGACTGCCAATCAACTCCATGGTGGGACCTATCACAAGCAGCTGAGGGATGTGGTCTGCTTCCCGTATATAAGAAACAGCTTTGGGAATGGTCTCTAGCTTATGGCGTGCTTGAACCCTGCAAGTAGCCAAGTCATTGTTTAGCAGCCTGCTGTGGTCTGCCAATCTTGGGACTTTTAATGGACTTGAATTAATGGCCTGCATGTGGTTTGGTAACATTGGGACTGTGCCTTTTTACTTGTCAACCTTGGGCTTTTCAGCCTCAGCAGCCAGCAGCTGTCTGAGTGAAGAAAACCTCTAGCTCCAGTGGGATGGGAGCAGGAGGCAAAGTTGAAGTCCAAGGTTGAGGGGCTTTCACCCAGCCCCTAGAGGCTGTCACTTTGAACTTGGACTTAAAGCCTACAAACTGTAAGAGAATAAACTCCTGTTTGTCAAAGCATCCCATTTGTGGTATATTCTTGCCAGAGCAGCTCTAGGTAATCAGAACACTTCTCTAGAGAACCCGGACTAACACAGAATTTGAATGTGAAAGAAATGTACTCTAAGGAAGGGAATCCTGACACAGTTGTCTTTTTTGTGTTGCTGTAGAGAGAAAACCCACTCATTCCACAAAAATGAAAGAAAGAATTTATTCAGAAAAAGGAAAATAAGAAAATACATCAGGATGCAGGATGACACCAGCCCATATAAATAAGAACTGATGACTCTAACAACTTCTAACTAAGCAACTATAGTCTCTGGAACAAAGAAATTATAATATACTTGTTTTATTGGTTAATCTTTGCTTGAGGTCATAAGGAGGATGGGTTAGGGGTAGGGAATAGGCTTCCATTAGATAGTTGGATATAGAGGATCACATAGATTGGTTTCAGGAACTAGTTACAGAGATTTTCCAATCACAATCACATAGTAAAACATAACTGGCAGATGTTCTCATAGCTTCTACTAAATAACTCAGGAGCGTGTGAAAATTCCTCTTGGTGCCAGGATCTCATTTACCCAAAACAGTTAGTTAAACAAAGATCATTTAAGTGGTTTGGGAAACTTTAGATAAGGTTAGATCCAAACCCCTTCAAGTAATTTTTTTTATCACATCTTTGTCATTAAGAAATGTTTCCCGGGCACACTTTATACAAAAGACAAGTGTATCAAGACTCCCTTCTAAAGTATATTCATTTACACCCTGCCTTGACTGTTGAGGGAAATTATGTCTTAATTTTTATGGCTTCTAGAGTTAACTCAGCCAGATAACCTGAGTTTATAAGTGGAATTGATTTGCACTTAAATACACAGATTCCCAGGCAGGCAGATGAGTAAGACAATTCAATTCAGTAAGAACTGAGTTAAATCCAATCATTCAGCTTTGGTCAAAAATACTTTATTGATTTTTCTTTACAGTATAAAGGGGGTCTAAAAAATATTTCTTTATGACAAGAATGTAATAAAGAGAATTATTTTGAAGCCAGCCTTATCTAAAGTTTCCTAGACCACCAAGAAGGTTTTGTTTGGGCAAAGTTTTTCTAAAGAAAGAAACTTAATGTTAATTCTTATTACTTTCTTTGGCCCTAAAGAATGTTGTGTATTAAACTAGACATTTTTATAACTTGTTCTGAAAAGTATACATCGTAAACATCCTCTGATGATAATGATAAATCTTTGTAGCTGCCTAAGCATTTGTGTCCAGTGAAAGCCTTTCTCTACATCTTTAACCTTCCGTTTTGTGACCTCAATCAAAAACTAACCAACTGATGATTTTACTGTAATCTGTTTGTTTCTTGCCCTATATCCATCCCCACTAGGAGTCACTCTATGAAATCGTCATATTTTCATTTATGTGAGCTGGTGGTTTCCCATTCAAATGTATGGGTATGGGCCTCAAGCTCTGTTTTTACCTGAGTGTTGGTATTCTTTCATCCAAAGAAATCTGGAAAAGCATATTTTGAGCAGTTTTTGCTTAGGTAGATAAATTGGTTAAGAAAAGCATAAACTTTTTTTTGGTTTGGACCCTGATTTTGTTTCTTGTTTGTTTCCTCAAACGTTATCTACAGACTGTTAAATTTATGTGATTGTCTTATGTTATGCTTACGTGTTTATATGTTTGCCTCAAGAAGCTGTGACTAATAGTTGGTAATTTTTTTTCTCTTAAGGCAACCTTTTAAGTCTGCTTAGTATGCTCAGGATTCTAATAACT
Source organism: Orycteropus afer afer (assembly GCF_000298275.1). NCBI lineage: Eukaryota > Metazoa > Chordata > Mammalia > Tubulidentata > Orycteropodidae > Orycteropus > Orycteropus afer. The sequence goes on along the minus strand of NW_006921620.1, from coordinate 14,086,185 downwards.
ACTTAAGAAATTTCAGTATAAGTTAATATATTTTAAAAATGCTCTAAGTAAGGAACAATTTATTCTAAATTGTTTCTCTAAAAGTCCTATTAAATATACTAAAAATAAAATTTTAAGAATGAAATATTACTTCCATAGTGATACCACCTCAGAAACCCAAGGAGGGGTGGCTATGAGTTGGATCCAACTTGATGCCAGTGAATTTTTTTTCTTTTTTATTCTTTTTAAAAAAACTTATTATGATTGTTTTAATAATAAATATACTCTTACATAAATTAAATAGTTCTAAAATTCCCCAGAGTTAATAGAAGTTTATTTGGTCTAACAATAATTTTTATGTTTTATCACCTTAAAAACAGTTTCCAAAATCTTTTTGAGTAATTTAAATTAAATTAAATTTATAGAACATGTTTTATTAAGAAAAAGATAGTAATTTTGCCCTAATGTAAAAGAAACTGGCTATTCCAAGAGAAAATAAAAGAAACATAAGAAAAGAGAGAATTAAATAAACGTAAACATTTTTAAGAAGTTAGTTGCTGTTAGGTGCCATTGAGTCATCTCTGACTCATAATGACCCTATGTACAGCAGAATGAAACATTATCCAGTCCTGTGCCAGCTCCACGATCCTTGCTATACCTGAAGCTATTGTTGCAGCCACTGTGTCAATCCATCTTGTTGAGAGCCTTCCCCTCTTTTGTTGACCTTCCACTTTACCAAGCATGATATACTACTCCAAGGAATTGTCCCTTCTGACAACATGACCAAAGTAGATGGACAAAGTTTGGCCATTCTCGCTTTCAAGGGACATTCTGGCTGCACTACGTTTATGACAGATTTGTTAGTTCTTCTGGTAGTCCATGGCACTTTCAGCATTCTTTGCCAACACCACAACTCAAAAGCCTCAACTCTTTTCAGTTTTTCTTATTCATTGTCCAGCTCACACATGCATATGGGGTAATTGAAAACCATGACTTATGTCAGATGCACTTTAGTCTTCAAGGAGATATCTTTCCTCTTCAAAACCTGAAAGAGGTCTTTTGCACCAGATTTGCCCAATGCAATACATCATCTGATGTTTTGACTGCTCCTTCCATTGGTGTTGATTGTAGAACCAAGTAATATGAAGTCTTTGACAACTTCAAACTTCTCTCCATTTATTGTGATGCTGCTTATAGGTCCAGTTGTGAGAATTTTTGTTTTCCTAATATGTAAGTTGTAATCCATACTGCAGATTATAGTTTTCAATCATCATCAGTAAGTGCTTCAAGTCATCCTCATTTTCAGCAAGCAAAGTTATGTCAACTGCATATTACAGGGTATTAATGAACCTTCCTCCAAACCTGATTCCATGTTCTTCTTCATATAGTCCAACTTCTCTGATTATTTTCTCAGTACACAGATTGAGTAAGTATGGTGAAAGGATAGAACCCTAACACACTCCCTTGATTTTAAAACTTGCAGTGTCCCCTTGTTCTGTTTGAGTGACTGCCTCCTGGTCGATGTACATGTTCCTCATGAGTACCATTAAGTGTTATGGAATTCCCATTCTTCTCAATGTTATCCATAAATTGTTATGATACACATAATCAAATGCTTTTGCATAGTCAATAAAACACAAGTAAACATCTTTCTGATATTCTTTGCTTTGAGCCCAGATCCATCTGACATCAGCAATGATATTCCTTGTTCCATGTCCTCTTCTGAATCCAGCTTGCATTTATGGAAGTTCTCTGTCAATATACTGCTGCAGCTGTTTTTGAATTATCTTCAGCAAGATCTTACTTGCATGTGACATTAATTATATTGTTAGATAATTTCTGCATTCTGTGGGATTACCTTCCTTTGGAATGGGTACAAATATGGATCTCTTCCAGTCAGTTACCTAGGTAGCTGTCTTCCAAATCTCTTGGCATAGCCAAGTGAGTGCCTCCAGCTCAGCATATGTTGAAACATCTCAATGAGTATTCTGTCAAATCCTGAAGCCTTGTTCTCGCCAGTCTTTTCAGTGCAGCTTCAATTTCTTCCTTTGATGTCATTGTTTCTTGATCATATGCCACCTCCTGAACTGGCTGAACATTGACCATTTCTTTTTGGTACAGTGACTCTGTGTATTTCTTCCATCTTTTTTTTGATGCTTCCTGCATCATTCAATATATTGCCCATAGAATCATTCAATATTGCAACTCAGTACTTAATTTTTTTCATCAGTTCTTTCAGCTTGAGATATGCTGAGCATGTTCTTCCTTCTTGGTTTCCTAACTCCAGATCTTTGCACATTTCATTATAATTATTGACTTTGTCTTCTCAAGCCACTCTTTGAAATCTTCTGTTCAACTCTTTTATCTTGTTGTTTCTTCCATTTGCTTTAGCCACTCTTCATCAAGGGCAAGTTTCAGAGTCTCTTCTGACATCCATTTTGGCCTTTTCTTCCTTTCCTCTCTTTTTAATGACTTTTGCTTTCTTCATGGATGATACTCTTGATGTCATCCCACAATGCCTCTGGTTTTCAATCATTGGTGTTCAAAGCATCAAATCTATTCTTTAGATTGGCTCTAAAATCAGGAGGGATATATTCAAGGTCACATTTTGGCTCTCATAGACTTGTTTTAATTGTGTTCAACTTCAACTTCAACTTGTATAGGAACAGTTAATGACCTTTTTCACAATCAGCTCCTGGCCTTGTTTTGGCTGAAGATACTGAGCTTCTCCATCACCTCTTTCCATACATGTAGTCAGTCTGATTCCCTTGTATTCCATCTGAAGTCCACATATTTAACTGCTGTTTATGTTAATGAATAAAGGCATTTGCAACAAATAAGTCATTGGTCTTGTAAAATTCTATTGTGCAATCTCCAGCATTATTTCTATCACCAAGTTCATATTTTCCAACTACCTGTTTTTCTTCTTTTTTTCCAATTTTTGCATTCCAATCTCCAGTGATAATCAATACATCTTGATTGCATGTTTGGTCAATTTCAGACTGCAGTAGTTGGTAAAAATCTTCAGTTTTCTCATCTGTGGCTTTGAAAGTTGGTGCATAAATTTGAATAATAGTAGTATTAACTGGCCTTCCTTGTAAGCATAAACGTATTATCTTATCACCAGCCACTCCTCAGAAAGAAGGTTGGGCAATCTACTTCCATGGCAGTGAGTTTGGGTTTTTGGTTTTGGACAGCATTGTACTTTAGGATTTGTTGTTGTTGTTGTTATGTGCCGTCGAGTCGGCCACCATTAAGTTCAGTACCACTCTGAGGAAGCAGCTCTTCCCCAGTCGTATTTTGAGTGCTTTCTGACCTGAGGGGCTCAACTTCCAGCATTATATCAGACAACATTTTAGGGTTATTTGTAAATGCATCAGACCATGTTTCACTGCTATTCATAAGGTTTTCACTGGCCAACTCTTTGAGAATTGGATGGCCCCTTCCTTCTTCCAAGTCTGTCTTAGTCTGGAAGCTCCACTGAAATCTGTCCACCATGGGTGACCCTGCTGGTATTTGAATTACTGGTGGCATATCCCCAACCTCACAGCAACACTGAAGCCATCACAGTATGACAAACTGACAGACAAGTGGTGGATTCTTCTGGCAGTCCATAGTATTTTTACCAACACCACAATTCAAAGGTATCAACTCTTCTTCAGTCTTCCTTATTCATTGTCCAGCTTTCACATAACATAACAGGCAGTTGAAAATATCATGGCTTGGGTTAGGCATACTTAAGTCTTCAAAGTGATATCTTTGTTCCTTAACAGTTTACAGATGTCTTTTGCAGTGGATTTGCCCACTGCAGTACTAAATCTGATTACTTGAATGCTGCTTCCATGGGAGGAGCTCTGGTAGTGTAGTGCCTAAGATGTTTGACTGCTAACTAGAAGACTGGCAGTCCAAACTCACTAGCAACTCCTCAGAAGGAATATTGGACAATCTACTTCTGTAGTGATACTGCCTTGGAAATCCAAGGAGGGGTCACTATGAGTCAGATCCGACTTGGTTTGTTTGGTGCTTCCATGGGTATTGATTGTGGATCTAAGTAAAATGAAATATCTGACAACTTCAACTTTTTCTCCTTTTATCATGCTGTTGCTTACTGATCTGGTTGTGAGGATTTTTGTTTATGACAAGAAATTTGGAAGACAGTTACATGGCCTGCTGACTGGAAGAAAGCTATATTTGTACCTATTTCAAAGAAATGGAATCCAACAGAATGTGGAAATTATCAAACAATATCAATATCACACACAAGTAAAACTTTGGTGGAGATAATTTAAAAACAATTGCAACAGAATTTTGATGGGAAACTTAGAAATTCAAACTGGATTTAGAAAAAGATGGGGAACAAGGGATATCATTGCTGATGTCAGATGGATCTTGGCTGAATGCAAAGAATACCAGAAAGTTGTCTACCTGTGTTTTATTGACTATGCAAAACCATTCAACTGTGTAAATCATAACAAATTATTGATAATATTGCAGATAATGGGAATTACAGAATACTTAATTGTGCTCAGGAGTTTATTAGAGCTTAAATTCTAAAGCACTTGGGTTTGGGGGAAGGCTGTAGTCTTTGGTGGGAGCCCTATTTCCATTTTGAAGCTTGACATAAGTTTCAGATGCCATTTGGATTCTTTCTGACCATTAAACCAGCATTGTGGCCATGCATAGACAAGTTCTAGAATCTAGAACCTAAGGAGGGGCAATTTGTCTTCAGGAAGAATATGATTGAAAGTAGACTAGGCCCACACAAAAAACTAGGGACCTTGCCTGAATGTGTCCTTTCTAATTTAAATTTAGGTTGGGGTTTTGATATTATTTGGTAGCTATCTTGTGGCTAAGACTCAGGCTACCTGGTCATGAGTCACAGCATATCTGGACCACCACCTAACCCGGTAGTCAAGGCCCAGAACCAATCCTGTAACCCTTTTCTATCTTCAATTATGTGCATATCCCAATCATGGCATTTTCTCTGCTTCGGTAGTCCTGCCTGCAATGGTGATTAATTGATCTGCCACCAATCTTGATTTTGTGATGATTCCCTTTTTTTTTTCAACCTTATACAATTATGCCCATGGTCATGACTCAGTGGACTCCATTCAGCTTTCTGAACTGCACAAGCTGATAGTTTCCTTCATCCTGGATGATTGTCTTTGTTTTGTCTTTGTCTCATCCAAGGCTTAATAAAAGTGTTTCTATTGATCCTATTTGAATCTGTTGTCTCTTTTCCCCTATTACAGGGAGAAACTGTACATGGACCAAGAGGCAGTTGTTCAAACAGAACAAAAGGATTCCACATGGTTTAAAATCAGGAAAGATGTGCATCAGGAGTACAGCCTTTCACAGTATTTATTCAATTTGTATGCTGAGCAAATAATCTGAGAAGTTGGACTATATGAAGAACAGCATGGTGTCAGGATTGGAGGAAGATTCATTAACAACCTGTGATATGCAGATGATACAACCTTGCTTGCTGAACTCAGAGATGACTTGAAGCACTTCTTGATGAAAATCAAAGACTGCAGTCTTCAGTAGGGATTGCACCTAAACATAAAGAAAATGAAAGTCCTCTATCACTATATTTATCAAAAATTAATTCAATTCTTATCATAAACTATAAACTATAAACAGATTACCTCTACTATGAAAAACTTCTAAAAAGCAAAAATACTTAAAAATATATCCATATTAATAAATCAGTTGATTAAGCAGACTTGTAATTACCAAACCAAGTAATAAAATCTTAAACAACCAAAGCTAAATTGAAAAAATTATGAAAAATAATAAAAATTTGAATAAAATCTGAACATATTTAGATAAAGTTTATTTCAACAGCATTTATATTTTATGTTATATAAGATTATGTACCAGCAGAGGCCGGGGACTGCTGGAGTGGCAGACTATCCCAGTAAAAAGGGGTGGAAGACAAGGCTAGGCCCCAAGCCTCCTAGAGCCTGGAAAGGGAGGGAGTGGCCAAGGACCACAAAGTGGCAGTATCCAGGTAGGAATTAGGTAAGGGGAGGGCACAGAGGTTTCCAACAGCTAAAGGAGACAAACTTGTTTGTCATTTTGTTATCCTGTGGGGCTTGTACATTGCTGTGAAGCTTGAGGCTGTGCCACTGGTGTTTGAGATGCCAGCAGAGTTGCACATGGTGCACAGGTTTCAATGCAGTTTACAGATTAAAACAGATTAGGAAGAAGGGTGAGGCCATCCACTTCTCAAAAACTGGCTAGGGAAAACCTTATGAATAGCAGAGAAACACTGTCTATACATTGCTGAGCAACTTTATGAATAGCTCAGAAACATTGTCTGACATAGTTAGGAGGATGAGCCTATTGGGTAGGAGGCCACTCAAAATAGGACTGGGAAAGAGCTGCCTCATTAGAGTAGAACCAATCTTAATGATATGGATAAAGTAAGTCTTTTAGGACCTCCATGTGCTGACATGGCACAATTCAAATTGAGGAGAAACAGCTGCAAACATCCATTAATAATCAGAACATGAAATGTACAAAGTATGAATCTAGGAAAATTGAAAGTTGTCAAAAGTGAAATGGAACACATAAATATTGATATCCTAGGCATTAGTGAGCTGAAATGGATCGGTTTTGGGCATTTTGAATCAGACAACCATATCATCTACTATGCTGGGAATGACAAATTGAAGAGGAATGGCAGGGCATTCATCATCACAAAGTATGTTTTAAGATCTGTCCTGAAGTACAATGCTGTCAGTGATAAGATAATATCCATATGTCTACAAAGAATACCCATTAATACTGCTATTATTCAATTTTATGCACTGCCACCAAAGCCAAAGATGAGGATATTAAAGATTTTTATCAACTTCTGCAGTGTATAATTGACCCAACATTCAATCAAGATGTGTTCCTTATCACTGGTGATTGGAATGCAAAAGTAGGAAACAAAGAAGAATCACTGGTAGTTGGAAAATTTGGCCTTGGTGACAGAAATAATGCTGGAGATTGCATGATAGAATTTTGCAAGATCAATGACTTATTTATTGCAAATACTTGTTTTCAACAACATAAATGCGTGGACTTCACCAGATGGGGTACACAGAAATCAGACTGACTACGTCTGTGGCAAGAGGCAATAGAGAAGTTCAATATCTTCAGCCCAGACAAAGCCAGGAGCTGATTGTGGAGTAGACCATTAACTGCTCATATGCAAGTTGAACCTGAAGTTGAAGACAATCAAAACAAGTCCACGAGAGCCAAAATATGACCCTGAATATATCCCTCCTGAATTTAGAGACCATCTAAAAAATAGATTTGATGCATTGAACACCAATGACTGAAAACCAGAAGAATTGTGAGATGACATCAAGAACATCACCCATGAAGAAAGAAGAGGTCATTAAATATGAGAAAGAAAGAAAAGACCAAAATGGATGTCAGAAGAGACTCTGAAACTTGCCCTTGAATGAAGAGTAGCTAAAGCAATTGGAAGAAATGACAAGGTAAAAGAGCTGAAGAGATTTCAAAGAGCAGCTCGAGCAGACAAAGCCAATTACTATAATGAAATGTGCAAAGACCTGGCATTAGAAAACCAAAAGGGAAGAACACCCTCGGCATTTCTCAAGCTGAAAGAGCTGAGGGAAAAAAAATTAAGCCTCGAGTTGCAATATTCAAAGATTCTGTGGGCAAAATATTGAATGATGCAGGAAGCATCAAGAGAAGATGGAAGGAATACACAGAGTCACTGTACCAAAAAGAACTCGCTGATGTTCATCCATTTCAGGAGGTGGCATATGTTTAAGAACCAATGGTATTGGCGGAAGAACTCAAAGCTGCACTGAAAGAATTGGTGAAGAACAAGGCTCCAAAAATTGACGGAATACCCACTGAGATGTTTCAACAAATGGGTGCCCTGCTAGATGCACTCACTCAATTATGCCAAGAGATTTGGAAGATAGCTACCTGGGTAACTGGCTGGAGGAGATCCATATTTGTACCTGTTCCAAAAAAAAGGTGATCCCACAGAATGTGGAAATTATCAAACAATATCATTAATATTTCATGGAAGTAAAATCTTACTGAAGATAATTCTAAAACTGTTGCAGCAGTATATTGACAGAGAACTTCCAGAAATGCAAGCTGGATTCAGAAGAGGACATGGAACAAGGGATATCATTGCTGATGTCAGATGGATCTGGGCTCAAAGTAAAGAATACCAGAAAGATGCTTGCTTGTGTTTTATTGACTATGCAAAAGCATTTGATTATGTGTATCATAACAATTTATGGATAACATTGAGAAGAAAGGGAATTCCAGAAAACTTAATTGTACTCATGAGGAACCTGTACATAGACCAGGAGGCTGTCTTTCAAACAGAAAAAGGGAACACTACATGTTTTTAAATCAAGAAGGGTGTGTGTCAGGGTTGTATCCTTTCACTATACTTATTCAATCTGTGTGCTGAGCAAATAATCTGAGAAGTTGGACCATATGAAGAAGAACATGGCATTAGGATTGGAGGAAGAATCATTAACAACCTGCGATATGCTGATGACACAACTTTGCTTGCTGAAAGTGAGGATGACTTGAATACTTACTGATGAAGATTGAAGAATAGTCTGCAGAATGGATTACATCTCAATATAAAGAAAACAAAATTCCCCACAACTGGTCCTATAAGCAACATTATGATAAATAGAGAAAAGATTGAAGTTGTCAAAGGCTTCACATTACTTGGTTCTATAGTTGACTCCAATGGAAGCAGCAGTCAGGACATCAGATGACTTATAGCAATGGGCAAGTTGGCTGTAAAGGACCTCTTTCAAGTGCTGAAGAGCAAAGATGTCTCCTTGAGGACTTAAGTGTGCCTTGCAAAAGCCATGGTATTTTCAATTGCCTCATATGCATGTGAGAGCTGGACAATGAATAAGAAAGACCAAAAGAAGAGTTGATGCTTTTAAGCTGTGATGTTGGTGAAGAATGCTGAAAGTACCGTGGAGTGCTAAAAGAACTAACAGGTTTGTCCTGGAGGAAGTGCAGCCAGAATGCTCCTTGGAGGTGAGAATGGCCACTTCATCTCACATACTTTGGTCATGTTGTCAGAAGGGACAATTCCCTGGAGAAGGATGTCATGCTTGATAAGATGGAGGGTCTACGAAAGAGACCCTCAACGCGATTGATTGATATGGTGGCAGTGGCAATGGGCTCAAGTGTAGCAAGAATCATGGAGCTGGCTCAGGAAGGGGCAGTGTTTCATTCTGTTGTGCATAGCGTCGCTATGAGACGGAGATGATTTGATGGCACCTAACAACAGCAACAGGCTTAAAACAAATTCTAAGCTCTTTTAAGTAACTTACTAATATTAAATAAAGTTAATATTCCTTATAATTTAATATTTTATACTTTTTGTATATTCATGCCATAAATAAAATAATGTTTAGATCTGCTGATATATATGTTCATTATTGTCACTTAAAGAGTTATACAAAAAACAAAGTTTAAAGGTTTAATTAAAAAAGAATTGATTTGACATAACCAAAATTTTTCTCTGTTTGACTGAAGCTTAATAGGGTAATTTATAAAAAAAAAATTTAAGCTTGAATGCCAAGTAAACAACTCAAACCATATACAAATTTCATACAGCATTCTCTGCACATTTGTTTGCACAGAGTATATTCTTTATGCTCAGCCACTACCCTCCCCCTACCTGTCTCTCATGACTATTTTAATAGACCAGATACTTATCCTCATGTTACTACCTTCATTGAAGTGTTAGAGAGTTTCCCTCTTCCTAAAATAACTTCTGCCAAACAACCTGAATTAATTGAGCTCCCAAAAACTCACAAACAAGCCTCACAACAATCGGTAACCATTTACATCAACTTGAAGTTTATATAAATTTCAGTTGTCATAATTTTAAAATGCATTAGAACAGAAGATCCAGACATATTAAAAAACCCAAAGTAAAAAAAAGACAATATTATTTTTACAAGTAATCACTGCTATTTGTAATATCTTTCCATTTTTCAGAATTTCCATAGTCCTTATCATCCCGTCTTCTAAAATAACAGAAAGAACTAATAAAATAGCAACTCAATTGACAAAATTTGCATCATCCATAGGACTAACTTGAATACAAGACCTTCCATTAATATTAACAAACTCAAAAGCTACTCCTTTTAGCCCTCATAAGTCAACTCATTATGAAATTATAACAGATAGTGCACAAATTTGCCTTATTTATTGGCAATTACAGATTAGAATTTAATACAAATAAATATATTAGAATATTATCAATCCTTAATTCATTATGCTAATGTTAAATATAGGAGCTCTAGTAGCATAGTGGCTAAGACACTTGCCTGCTAACCAGACAGCTGGTGGTTCAAACCCACCAGCCACTCCTAGGAAGGAAGGTTGGGCAATCCTACTTCCGTAGTGATACTGCCTCGGAAACCCAAGGAGGGGTCGCTGTGAGTCGAGTTTGACTCGACGGCACATAACAACAACAACAATGTTAAATATCTTAAGGAAACTTTTGACAGTAAAGACACTGAAGGGTCTATTGCTCTACTCTTCTTGCCTAAGGATTATATTTATTAAAAGGAATATCAGCTAAAGGATTGCCTTGAATCTCAATAAAAGAGATATTATTTAATCTTGCTCACTAATCCGTGTGTGGAGAGAGTACAGGGAGTCAAAACTTGGATCCATTTATCCACACTGATGAAAGCTCTGACTTCTGAATCGGCTATTGAGCCTAATAAAAAATTGAAATTAAATTTCAAACATTGCCAGGAAAAAAAAAAAAAAAAAAAAGGATGACAGCTGAATATACTGTTTCCCTGAAATCTTCAGACCTGACTTGAAATGGCCTGAATAACTTACAATAAAATTTGGACTTTTTGATCTCTGATTTACTTTTAAAAAATTACTATATTTTACCAGCTAAAACATTTAAAATGAATTGCTTAAATGAGAACTTTAACCTTTTCTAAATTTTCTAATCACCAAAATCATAACTTCAATTTTAAATATTTTAAGAAGTTAAACTATTTAACTCTATTGCAGTGCCATCTTTTAACCATTATCATTATTTTTGCTTAATTTAAATTTATATCATATAAAACATTAAAATAGTAGTCCTTTATTTAATTTTTATTGCATCTAGAATAGCTTTTTCTCTGTAAATTCAAACTTTTAAAATGGTAAAAAATTTAATTGTAAAAATATTAAAAACTTGTTTTATTTTTTAATTATCCTTTTTTTTTCTAATTATCACTGGATTCCAACAGTTAGGTGTTATTCCTTGTTTTGGTATATTGTTCTTCCCTTGTAAACTCAGTACTCTCTATATAAATACTGCTTTTAGAGAATAATTATTTTTTATGGACTGTTTGAGATTAGAATCTGTATTAGCTCTTGTTTAAATTTATACTACATTGTTTAAAATTGCTCTCATCATTTGTATTCCCTTAACCTTTTGCTGTTAATGCCAGTCATAAATTAATAATTTAATATGGCATGTTTTGAAATAACATTGCATCATTTTATTATTAACACTTTATTTACCCTTTAATAATTAATAATTATTTTTGTCCTCTTTTGTGCCCATCAGGAACTCTGATGGCTTAGTACCTAAGGCATTTGACTGCTCACCAGAAGGCTGGTGGTCAAACCAACCAGCCACTCCTTGGAAGAAAGATTGGGCAATTTACTTCCCTAGACATACTGCCTTGGAAACACAAAGAGGGGTTGCTATGAGTTGAATTGAGGGCAGTGAGGTGTTTTTTTTTTT
>NW_006921620.1:14062485-14073625 GCF_000298275.1 Orycteropus afer afer | reverse complement strand
ATATGAAGTCTTTGACAACTTCAATCTTTTCTCCATTTATCATGATGCTGCTTATTGGTCCAGTTGTGAGGATTTTTGTTTTCTTTAAATTGAGGTGTAATCCATACTGCATATTGTAGTTGCTAAAGGGGCCAGGAGGCTGCATCTTCTGACCTCCTCTAATCCCACAAGAGGAAGACAGAATCACCATTAATAGCCCAAGGCCTATTCTTGCGAGGTCAGACATGCTGCCTCCCTCCAGCCATTTCACCAACACTGACACCAATCGTTCTTCCTGCAGCACTCACCACCTTTCTGCTGGGTTCAATAATTCACTGTAGTGGCCACACAGAACTCACAGATTATGGGGTTTGTTAGGGAAGCACCAGGCTACAATTCAAATTTAGGAAAAACCCCCAGTCTCTCTCAGCCCGCCGTCTCTCAGACAACAGTCTCTCTCAGCCACTCTCCCAGCAATGTGTGTCTCTCAGTGTCTCTCTCAGCAATGTGTGTCTCTTGGTGTCTCTTTCTCAGCAGGACATGTTTCTCAGGAGTGTGTTTCTCTCAGCAGCACATCTTTCTCAGCCAATAGTCAGAGAGAGGTCTTCTGCCTCTAGGAGGCCTCCTTTTGAGCCTGGCAGAGTGGCCAAACTAACCAATCATAATATCAGAATTCTAAGCACCTGAGAGAGAGCAAACTTCCCAGAACATTGCTTTGTGACACTGCTCAACAGAAATATCCCAGCTGGATAACTTTAGCAAACAGGAGCTTCTCAATTGCTCATGGCAAATTCCACCTCAGAGTTTACAAAGACTTATGGGTAGAAAAGCCACACTACTAATTTACTACACCGCAGTAGTCTTTAGTCTTCATCACTAGGTGCTTCAAGTCATCCTCACTTTCAGTAAGCAAAGTTGTGTCATCTGCATATTGCAGGTTGTTAATGAGTCTCCCTCCAATCCTGATGCCATGTTCTTCTTCATATAGTCCAGCTTCTCAGATTATTTGTTCAGCATACAGACTGACTAAGCATGGTGAGAGGATACAACCTTGACACACTCCATTCCTGATTTTAAGCCATGCAGTATCCCCTTGTTCTGTTCAAACAACAGCCTCCTGGTCTATGTACAGGTTCCTCATGGGTACACTTAAGTGTTATGGAATTCCCATTGTTCTCCATGTTATTCATAATTTGTTATGAAATCTAATGCTTTGCATGGGAACTCTGGTAGTGTAGTGCCTAAAGCACTTGACTGCTGACCAGAAGGCTGGTGGTTCAAACCCACCAGCCACTCCTCGGAAGGAAGATGGGGCAATTTACTTCTGTAGTGATGCTGCCTCGGAAACCCAAGGAGGGGTCGCTATGAGTCAGGTCCAACCAGATGGCATATAACAACAACAACAACAATGCTTTGCATAGTCAATAAAACACATGTAAACATTTTTCTGGTATTCTTTGCTTTCAGCCAAGATCCATCTGACATCTGTAATGATATCCCTCATTCCACATCCTTTTCTGAATCCAGCTTGCATTTCTGGAAGTTCTCTGTCAATATACTGCTGCTGCAACTGTTTTTGAATTATCTTCAGTAAGAGTTTAGTTGCATGTGATATTAATGATATTGTTTGATAATTTCCACATTCTGTGGGATCACCTTTCTTTGGAATAGGTACAAATATATGGATCTCTTCCAGTTAGTTACCTAGGTAGCTGTCTTCCAAATCTCTTGGCATAACCAAGAGAGTTCCTCCAGTGCAATATCTAGCTTATGGCATGTTCAACTGGTATTCCCTCAATTCCTGGAGCCTTGTTCTTCACCACTTCCTTCAGTGCAGTTTCGATTTCTTCCTTCAATACCATTGGTTCTTGATCATATGCCACTTCCTGAAATGGATGAACATTGATCAATTCTTTTTGGTACAGTGACTGTGTATTTCTTCCATCTTTATTTTGATGTTTCCTGCATCATTCAATATATTGCCCATAGAATCATTCAATATTGCAACTCAAGACTTAAAGTTTTTCCTCAGTTCTTTCAGCTTGAGAAATGCTGAACATGCTCTTCCCTTTTGGTTTTCTAACTCCAGGTCTTTGCACATTTCATTATAATAATTGACTTTGTCTTCTCAAGCTGTTGTTTGAGATCTTCTGTTCAGCTCTTTTATCTTGTTGTTTCTTCCATTTGCATTAGCTACTCACCTTCAAGGGCAAGTTTCAGAGTCTCTTCTGTCATTCATTTTGGTCTTTTCTTCCTTTCCTGTCTTGCTTTCTTCATGGATGATGTTCTTGATGTCATCCCATAATTCCTCTGGTTTTGGTCATTGGTGTTCAATGTATCAAATCTATTCTTTAGATTGTCTCTAAATTCAGAAGGGATACAATCAAGGTCATATTTTGACTCTCGTGGACTTGTTTTAATTCTCTTCAGCTTCAACTTGAACTTACATATGAGCAGTTGATGGTCTGTCCCACAATTAGCTCTTGGCCTTATTTTGGCTGAAGATATTGAGCTTCACCATACCCTCTTGCCACAGATGTAGTTAATCTGATTCCTGTGTATTTCATCTGTTGCAGTCTGTGAATACTTGCCATTTGAAAAAAGTTATTTGCAATGAATATCAGTGGTCTTGCAAAATTCTATCATGTGATCTCCAGTGTTATTTCTATCATCAAGGCCATATTTTCCAACTACCTGTTATTCTTTGTTTCAGACTTTTGCTTTCCAGTCACCAGTGATAATTAACACACCTTGATTGCATGTTCAGTCAATTTTAGACTGCAGAAGTTGGTAAAAATCTTTAGTTTCCTCATCTTTGGCTTTGGTGGTTGCTGCATAAATTTGAGTAATAGTAGTATTAATTGATGTTCCTTGTATGTGTATGGATATTATCCTATTACTAGCATCATTGTACTCCAAGATAGATCTTGATACTTTCTTTGTGATGATGAATGCCACACCATTCTTCTTCAATTTGTCATTCCTAGCATAGTAGATCATATGGTTGTCTGATTCAAAATGGCCAAAACCAGTCCATTTCAGGTCACTAATGCCTAGGATATCTATCTTTGTGTGTTCTATTTCATTTTTGACAATTTCTAATTTTCCTAGATTCATACTTCATACACTCCATATTCCTATTATTAATGAATGGTTGAAGCTGTCTCTTCTCATCTTGAGACATGGTGCATCAGTAAATGGAGGCCCCGAAATCTTTACTTTTTCCACATCGTTAAGGACAACTCTATGCTGAGGAGGCAGCTCTTCCCCAGTCATATTTTGCGTGTCTTCTGACCTGAGGGGCTCATCTTCTGGCACTATATCAGACAATGTTTCAGGGCTACTCATAATTATCCAGTCATATATCAGATAGTGTTTCACTGCTATTCATAAGGTTTTCACTGGCCAATTTTTTGAGAAGTGGATGGCCTCTTCCTTCTTCCAAGTCTGTCTTAGTCTGGAAGCTCCATTTAAACCTATCCACCATGAGTCACCCTCCTGGCATTTGAAACACTGGTGGCATATCCTCCAGCCTCACAGCCACACTCAATCCACCACTGTGCTACAAACTGAGAGAAAATTTTGGTTTCCTTACTTGCTCCAAACTGCTCCACTCACTTCCTGGTCTCCATTTCCTTTAGGTAATGTTTTATTATAAAGCCATGTGCCAATGAATTCATATAGTGATAATGGCTATATCTAATAAAGTTTTAAAAATCCAGGCTTAATTCCACAATTTAGAAGGTCATTGGGCTTTTTAAACCTCTAAGTATTCTCCTAAACCAAACCAAACAAAACTTAAGGCCATTGAGTTGATTTGACTCATAGAAACCTGTTCTGGTTACCTAGTACCACTCTGACAGGAATATACCACAAATGGGATGGCCTCAACAAACAGGAGTTTATTCTTACAATTTGGAGGCTTTAAGTCCAAGTTCAAAGTGACAGGCTCTAGGGGCTGAATAATAGCCCCTCAACCTTGGGCTTCAGCTCTGCTTCCTGCTCCCATCCCACTGGAGCAAGAGGCTTTTCTTCACTCAGCTACTGGCTGCTGAGGCTGACAAGCTCAAGGTTGACAAGTAATAAGGCACAGTCTTGATGTTACCAAACCACATGGTAGGCCGTTAATTCAAGTCCATTAAAAGTCCCAAGGTTGGCAAAGCATGGCAGGCTGCTGAACAATGACACAGCTACATGCAGGGTTCAAGTGTGCCATAAGCTAGAGACTATCCCCAAGGCTTCTCCTTATGTATAGGAAGCAGACCACATCCCTAAGGCAGCTACTCAGTTGCTCACAGTAGATTCCACTATGGAATTGATTACCAGTCTTATCACGGGGAATACTACATCCAGCTGCCTAGCCACTCAACCCGGCCTAGGCAAGTTGACACACAAACTAAACTACCACACGACCCTGCCTTGGGTTTCCAAGGCAGTATTTCTACAGAAGTAGATTGTCAAATCTTTCTTCTGAGGAGTATCTTCCTAGCCATCTTAAAAGTTTTACAATAGCATGGTGAAGAAAAAAAACTGAATTTGTCTAATGGTCAGAAACATCTTGCAGAAGATGAGTTACTTCTTTTTAGGTGACATGAAACTAGTTTGCCCTGAAAATGAGAACTTCCTTATAGAGGTTAGAAGTTAAATTCTTACTAATTCAAACAGTCATCAGAAAACAGCATAACCAATGGCAATTTAAACTAAATCTATGGAGAAGAACCATTTCTTGAGCTGATCAGAGGATATTCAATGAAATTCCTCATCAAGAGGAGGGAAGTGTAAAGATGCTATTGAAGCCTTTTTGACCAGAATTAAATGCTTAAATTAAAACCAGTTTTCTTGAATTAAACTGGTCTTTTTACAGGTGTGGCTGGGACTCCATGTTTGCCTAGCTGGCCTTTCACAGGCACATGGTACTCAAATAAGTGTTTTCTCTTGATGGTCAGATGTGAAAGAAATATACTCTATGGAAGGGAATCTTGACACAGTTGTCTTTCAGTCTTAAACAGGCCTAAGAAATATTTCTTTATGAAAAGGCTGTAATAAAGAGAATTATTTTGAAAAGATTTTGGAGTCAGCCTTATTTAAAATTTCCCAGACAACCAGGAAGGTTTTGCTTAGGCAAACAGTTTCTAAAGAAAGGATCTTAACATTAATTCTTACTACAAGTTCTACCCTCAAAAATGTTTTACAATAGCCTAGACATTTTTAGGGAGCTCTGGTAGTGTAGTGCCTAAGGCACTTGACTGCTAACCGGAAAGCTGGCGGTTCAAACCCACTAGCCACTCCTCAGAAGGAAGGTTGGACAACCTACTTCCATAGTGATACTTCCTCCACAACCCAAGGAGGGATCGCTATGAGTCGGTGGGACTAGACCGAACATTAACAGCAACAACAACAGATATTTTTATAACCTGTTATGGAATGCATATATTGTAAACATCCCGAGACTATAATTATAAATCTTTATAGCCACCTAAGCATTTGTGTAGTGAGCTCTGGTGGCATAGTGGTTAAAGCATTTGACTGCTAACCAAAAAGTTGGTGGTTTGAAATCACCAGCACTGCATGAGAAGGTTGCAGCAGCCTGCTTCCTTAAAGATTTGCAGTCTTGAAAACCTTTGGGGCTCTGTCTTACAGGGTCACTAGGAATCAGAATGGCAGGGGATTTAAGCATTTGTGTTAAATGAAAGCTTTTCCCTGTATCTTTAACACAGTGGCATAATAGGTAAGACATTTGGCTACTAACCAGAAAGTTATTCCAACCCACTAGCCACTCTGTGCGAGGAAGATGAGGTAATTTTCCGTAAAGATTTACGGCCTTGGAAACCCAATGAGGTCACTATAAACCAGAAAAGACTCAGTGGCAGTGGGTTTGGTTTTGGTTTTGCTGATCTCAATCAAAAACTAACTAATCAAATATTTTATTGTAACCTCTTTGTTTCTTGTCCTATATCCATCCACTCTTGGGATCCACTCTCTGAAATAGGTCATGTTTTCACTTATGTGAGCTGGTGGTTTCCCTTTCAAATATCTCCCTAATGATGAATAAATCCTCTGAATCTTCATTTAAGATGTAAGTGTTTTTTCCCTTACAGCACCATTTAGGACTGTTAAATGTTCTTGATTAATCGATCTCCTTCCTGGTTAATCTTGCTAAGCTAATATTAGAACCTTTGAATATTTTTCTTGTGCCAGTGAAATTTCTCAAAATGAATTTTTCTTTATACGGCCCTATCTGCCATTATTCTGGGATCTCAATGGGAGAAGTCAGGTTTTCAAAATTCAATATGTGAATAATAGACTTCCGCTAACTTTGAGATTTAAATATGTATTTCTTCTCTCACCTGTGTTATACACTTCCTAGGGACAGACTTCTTACCCTCTCAAGCCTCTGTCTCACCATTTCAGGGATAAACCTTCAGTGTTCTGCAGAAGTGGGGATGGGGCAGTGAGGAAGGGTAACTGGTAGCTTTTGATGATTCTTAAACAGTCTCTTGTTTTCATCTCCACCATTATCTCCATTTTTAAAAGTACCTGGGACTGCAAATTCAGCATTGGTAGAGGGACGGTAAAGAACTAATCATTTTCTTCTAAGCTTTAAGCTTCCAATGTTTTGTTGCAGAGGGAATGGTTGAATGTGAATGAGTTAGTTGCCAAATGTTTCATACTTTCTTTTTTTCCCCCTGAAAGCCATATAATACCAATCCAAAAAGAACTATGGCTAATTTTCTGATTTAAAATACTTTCACTTTTCAGAGGCCATGTTTATAACTTTAAAAATTTATAAATACTTATATCATGTTTACAAACTTTAGAATTTGTAAGTACTTATATACAATGGGATGTTTTGAGAGATAATTTTTGAAAAATGTTATTAAATTAGATGAATGCATTGCTTATAACACTGTAGTTGTGATTTCTTCTTATATGGAGGGAGTGCCCCAACATGAACGAGTTTTTGTGTTGTTACATTTGTTCCTGTGGAAACTGACCTCTCATACTCTCTACTTTCACTTTAGGAACAGGTGACAGAAGTAATGCTCAGAAGGAAATATGAAATATTTATACAATATCTACTTAACAGCTTCAACTCTATCATACTTACAGGTGTATTTTTCTCTTAAAGTTTACACACACAAATGCACATACTCCTCAACACATATTTATTTTTAACAATTTAGATCACAGACCAGAAAGAATTTTCTCTCACTTGGTAATGAAGCACCTCAGTGATGAGGCCCCACAGTTTGGAAAGGCATGTGTGTAAGTGAACAGAGCAGGGAAAACAGAGCTAAAAGATCTTGGTGTTTACTGAGAAAGTTTCAAGTCTGGAAAGGACTCCAGGTGTGCTTCCAGGTGTCTAATGATAAACATCACTCTGTCAGTTTGTTGTACTATGATGGCCTGTGCATTGCTGTCATGCTAGTGACTATGCCACTGGTATTTCAAGCACCAGCAAGGTCACCCAATGTGGACAGGTTTCAGTGGTGCTTCTGACAAAGACAGACTAGGAAGAAGGATGTGGCAGTCCACTTCTGAAAAAAAAACTGGCCACTGAAAATGCTATGAATATCAGGATAACATTATCTGATATAGTACAGAGAAAATTTATGAATAGCAAGGAGATATTGATATAGTGTCAGAAGGTGAGACCCATAGGTTGGAAGGCACTCAAAATATGACTGGGGAAAAGCTGTCTCTTCAAAGTAGAGTTAATCTTAATGATGTGGATGGAATAAAGCATTTAGGACTTTCATTTGTTGATGTGGCATGACTCAAAATAAGAAGAAACAGCTGGAAACATTCATTAATGTTTGTGTGAAGTAGGAATATAGGAAGATTGAAAGTTTTAAAAAATGAAATAGAATGCATAAATATTGATATCCTTGGGATGAGTAACCTGAAATAGACTGGTATTGGCCATCTTAGAAAATCATATGGTCTACTATGTTGGGAATGACAAATTAAAGAGGAATGATGTCATATTCATCATCAAAAAGAACATTTAAAGATTTATTCTTAAGTGCAATGCTGTCAGTGATAGGATAATATCCTTACACCTACAAGGAAGAGCAGTTAATACCACTATTGTTCAAATTTACATAACAACCACCAAAGGCAAAGATGAAGATTTAAGATTTTTACCAATTTCTGCAGTCTAAAATTGACCAAATATGTAATCAAAATGTATTGATAATTATTGTGTTTGGAATGCAAAAGTTAGAAATAAATAAGAAGCAGCAGTAGTTGGAAAATATAGTCTGGAGAAAGAAATGATGCCAAAGACTACATGATAGAATTATGTGTGACTGAATTATTCACTGCAAATACCTTTTTCAACAGCATAAATGGTGACTATACACATGGACCTTGTCAGGTGAAATACACAGGAATCAAATCAACTATATCTGTGGAAAGAGGTGATGGAGAAGCTCTGTATTGTCAGTCACAACAAGGCTAGGGGCTGACTGTGGAACATACCATCAACTGATCATATGCAAGTTCAAGTTGAAGATGAAGAAAATTAAAACAAAGTCTATGAGAGCCAAAGTGCCACCTTGAATTACATTCCACCTGAATTTAGAGACCATCTGAAGAATAGATTAGATGTTTTGAACCAATGACTGAAGACTAGATGAGTTGTGGAATGATATCAAGGAAAACATATGTGAAGAAAGTAAAAGGTCATTAGGAAAAAAAGTTCAGGAGAGGAAGAAACGACCAAAATGGATGTCAAGAGACTCTGAAACAAGCTCTTGAAAGGAGAGTAGATAAAGAGAATGGAAGAAATGATGAAATAAAAGACCTGAACAGAAGATTTCAAAGGGTGGCATGAGAACAGAAAGTAAAGTATAATGAAATGGGCAAAGACCTGGAGTTAGAAAACCAAAGGGGAACAACATGTTCAGCATTTCTCAAGCTGAAAGAACTGAAGAAAAAAAATTCAAGCCTTGAGTTGCAAAACTGAAGGATTCCATGAGCAAAATATTGAATGATACAAGAAGCATCAAAAGAAGGTGGAAAAAATACCCAGAATCACTGCATCAAAAAGAATTAGTTGATGTTATTGTTTGAAGAAGTAGTATGTCAATAACCAATAGTATGGAAAGAAGAATTCCAAGGTTCACTGAAAGAACTGGTGAAAAACAAGTCTGCAGGAATTGAGGGAAAACCTAATGAGATGTTTCAACAACCAGATGTAGTGCTGGAGGTGCTTAGTTATTTATGCCAAGAAATTTGGATGACAGCTACCTGGCTAACCAACTGGAAGAGATCCATATTTGTGCTCTTTCCAAAGAAAGGTGCTCCAATGGGATGTGGAAATTATCAAACAATATCATTAATTTCACACACAAATAAAATTTTGCTGCAAGCAATCCAAAAATGTTTGTAGCAGCATATTGACAAGGAAACGTCAGAAATTTGAGCTGGATGCAGATGAGGACATGGAATGAAGGATATCATTGCTGATGTCAGATGGATCTTGGCTGAAGGTAAAGAACACCAGAAAGATATTTACTTATGTTTTATAGATTATGCAAAGGCATTCAAATGGGTATCATAACAAATAATGGATAACCTTGCAAAGAATAGGAATTTCAGAACACTCACTTATGTTTATGAGGAACTTGTACATAGACTAAGAGGTGGTCTTCAAACAGAACAAAAGGACACTGAATGTTTTGAAATCAGGAGAAGTGTGTGTCAGGGTTGCATCCTTTCACCATACTTATTCAATCTGTGTGCTGAGCAAATAATCTGAGATGCTGAACCATATGAAGAAGAAGCATCAGGATTGGAGGAAGACTTGTTAACAACCTGTGATATGCAGATGACACAGCCTTGCTGCTGAAAGTGAAGAGGACCTGAAGTGGTTACTGATGAAGATCAAAGATTATAGCCTTCCTTATGGAATACACCTCAATATGAGGGGAAAAAACAAAATCCTCACAACTGAACCAGTAAGCAACATCATGATAAATGGAGAAAAGATTGAAGTTGTCAAGGATTTAATTTTTCTTGGATCTACAATCAATGCCCATGGAAGCAGTGGTCCAGAAATTAGAAGATGTATTTTAATGGGCAAATCTGCTGCAAAAGACTGCTCTAAAGTGTTAAAGAGCAAAAACGTTACTTTCAAGACTAAGGTGTGCTTGATCCAAGCCACGGTATTTTCAATAGTCTCATATCCATATGAAAGCTGGACAGTGAATTAGGAAGACAAAAGAAGAATTGATGCATTTGAATAATTGTGGTGTTGGCAAAGGTTGTGAAAATACAATGGATTTCCAGAAGAATGAACAAATCTGTCTTGGAAGAGGTACAGACGGAATGCTCCTTAGAAGTGGAAATGACCAGACTTTATCTCATGTACTTTGGTCATGCTGTCAGAAGGGACATTGGAGTCCTTGGAGAAGAATATCATGCTTGATAAAGTAGAGGGTCAGTGAGAAAAGGAAAGACTCATCGAGATGATTGACACAGTGGCTGCAAGGATTGGCTCAAATATAACAAAGATTTTGAGGATGGGGCAGGACCAGACCCTGTTTCCTTCTGTTGTACACAGGGTTGCTTTGAGTCAGAACTGGATGAGTGGCTCCTAACAATAACAACAAGGATAAACGAACAGTTAGAGATAGATTAAAGGCTCATCTAGAGAGAAAAGTCTTTAACTGGCTGGTCTGGGATTTTAGGAAGTGACACATTTTTTCCCCCCTGAAACTATAACTAAAGGAGAATAATATAACGAAAATCAGTAATTTGATTTACCTTTGTCTTAAAAGATAATCTGAACTCATATTAGAACAAGATCTCTGGTCAAAAGTGTGTTTTTAAGAGAATCAATGATTTTTTTTTTTCTGATTTTATCAATAATCAAAATTTTATTAACAATTTTCCAGGGTAAATTTCCTTGATTTTATTTTGATAAATTAAATTTATTAAATAGAAAAACAAGAAATTTCTTGAGGGTAAAGACCCTGTCTTATTCATAATTTTTTCTGTGAAGCCTAGTTTAGAGTTGTTGTGTTGTTGTTATGCACCGTCGGGTAGGACCCATCTCAAGCGACCCCTCCTTGGGTTTCCAAGGCAGTATCACTATGGAAGTAGATTGCCCCATCTTCCTTCTGAGGAGTGGCTGGTGGGTTTGAACCACCAG
>NW_006921620.1:14053862-14059300 GCF_000298275.1 Orycteropus afer afer | reverse complement strand
GTGGGATCACCTTTCTTTGGAATGGGCACAAATATGGATCTCTTCCAGTCAGTTGGCCAGGTAGCTGTCTTCCAAATCTCTTGGCATAACTGAGTGAGCACCTCCAATGGGGCATCTGTTTGTTGAAATATCTCAATCAGTATGCCATCAATTCCCTTATGAGTAGCAAAGAAACACTGTTTGGTACATTACTGCAGTCTGCTTGGGCCCTGGTAATTCACGCTTATCTTTGCTAAGCCTAAGTGTAAGATTTACATGTCCTCTGACTCAGGATCATTTGTTTAACTTGTCATGTAGGGTAGAAGAAGGTCAAGGTGATTGCAATATGAATACTTTTGTGCCCTTTTGTTTTCAGAGAAGAGGAAATGATTTGCTTACTGCTTGCTACAGAAGGCGCAGAGTCTTTAGCCCTGGGTTCCTGAAATGCAACCACCATCTGAGCCCATCATCTCACCTCATAGGTCTTGGGTGCAGAGGAATTTGTGCTACCATTTGTTGGGCCATGAGTAATTACTGCTTTGCTCTGGTCCATTGTGTCTCATTTTCTACTTTGAGATGTGTGGAGTCATGCCAACCCACTTTTTTTTTTTTTTTGCTTAGTTTTCTTCTTTGGAGTTCTGATACTCTATCCTATCCTCTGTGAGAATGAGGTTTTTTTTTTTTACAAGTATTATTTATTCCTAACAACTGTTCTAGGTACTTGGTATTTTCAATTCTATTTTGCAAATGAGGAGATTGAGGGGTTCTCATTTAAGTAGAAAGTAATGGAACTGAAATTCAAACATGGGATGTGTGCTCTCTTGATTATTGCTCTTAAAAGAACAAATCAAACCCAGCAGGATGTATGGTAGGTTCTCCCCAGCTTTTTTTTTTTTTTAATGGATCCCAAAGATCACCATATTTGATGAGTTCAGGATGCTATTGATCTAAGCTCCAGTTAATTGCGAAAGAAAAACATTAAAAACAGGACAAAAAAAAATCTTTTCTGCATTTCCTTCTGGCAGGATTAGGATGTTACTCAGGTGTGTAGCATGCTAGAAGCAATATTGAACTTCGCTTAG
Source organism: Orycteropus afer afer (assembly GCF_000298275.1). Lineage (NCBI taxonomy): Eukaryota > Metazoa > Chordata > Mammalia > Tubulidentata > Orycteropodidae > Orycteropus > Orycteropus afer. The sequence goes on along the minus strand of NW_006921620.1, from coordinate 14,058,239 downwards.
TGCAGAGGGGAGAGATCATGAAGCTAGAATGAGAAAGGACAGATTTGTAGTCCCTAAAGAATAAGGTTGAAGAATAAAATTAGCAAGGCTAAAGGTATAAAGAGGAGCTCTGGTAGCATAATGCCTAAGGCACTTGACTGCTAATCAGAAGGCTGGTGGTTCAAATCCACCAGCCACTCCTCTGAAGGAAGGTTGGGCAATCTATTTTGTAGTGATACTGCCTAGGAAACCCAAGGAGGGGTCGCTATGAGTCAGGGTGACTTGAAGGCACATAACAACAACAATAAAGGTATAAAGAATTTCTCAATTGGATCAACTTTTAAATAAATCAGAAACATAAATTTATACATATTTTTGTATTTCTGCCAATTTTCTTTCTTTTTTTTCTGAAGCATTAATTAAAAACTGAAAATGTCAGTTATCAGTTAGAGACACTGAGATAAGTACTTGCTGAAATGCTCTCAAAGCATTGCTTATATTTGCTATCTCCAATTTCCCACTTCCTATTTATTCTTATTGTGATGCTGCTTATAAGCAGGATCACGATAAATGGAGAAAAGATTGAAGTTGTCAAAGACTTCATATTACTTGGTTCTACAATCAGCACCAATGGAAGCAGCAGTCAGGACATCAGAGACTATTGTTGTTGTTGTTGTTATGTGCCATGGAGTCAGACCCGACTCATAACGACCTCTCCTTGGGTTTCTGAGGCAGTATCACTAGAAAGTCGATTGCTCCATCTTCCTTCTGAGGAGTGTCTGGCGGGTTTGAACCACCAGCCTTCGGGTTAGCAGTCAAGTGCCTTAAGCACTATGCTAATATCAGAGACTATTTGTTGTTGTTGTTATGTGCCTAGTAGGACCTGACTCATAGCGACCCCTCCTTGGGTTTCCGAGGAGGCAGTGTCACTACGGAAGTAGATTACCCCATCTTCCTTCCCAGGAGTGGCTGGTGGGTTTGAACCACCAGCCTTCTGGTTAGCAGTCAAGTGCCTTAGGCACTATGTTCCCAGAGCTCCTCTCAGAGACTATGTTGTTGTTATTTGCCGTCGAGTCTGCCCCGACTCATAGCAACTCCTCCTTGGGTTTCTGAGATGGTGTCTCTATGGAAGTAGACTGGAAAATTTTCCTTCCATTAATATTATTCACTATAGAATCACTATAGAATCAAGGAATGTACACATTTACTTTGTTTATTATTTTTATTCAAAAGTTTAATAGCTGAATTTTTTGATTTGTGATTTGCTGAGTTTTGTTTTACTTGTTCCAATTGGTACTTTTCTCCCAAATGCTCTGAGATCTGTCAGTTTTCTAGATATTTTTCCAGCTATTTCAAATGCATCAGTTCAATTTGTTCTGAGTGGCATCTCTTCCTTTGTGCCCCAACCCCCAGCCTCCTACCCTCATCTGGACTAGTTAATATCTAAGTTAATATCTAAGCTGAACACCTGAGACTTCCCTGCAATATTCCCATTTGTTACACTCATTTTTTTAAAAATCTATGCCATCTTCTTGCTTGTTTATTCTCTCATTTGCTGAAGTATATTCCCCAGTACTTCCTACACTTAATCTCAGCCAAAAGGCCAAGAATGTGAAGTAGATGATTCTATTTTGTAATGACTTGTTAAGACTCCATTTTGCAGCAAAGTCTATTTCACAAGCACTCCAGCATAACAGCATTTCTACTTCTCCTTATCCTTCTTAGAGAGCCCAGTAGCTGTCTGAACCAAACATCCCTGAGAACCCACAACATTTTGGGGGCTCATCCGGGATGACCACAGTGTCCTAGGGCCTCCTCCGGCTGCTCCTGGGAAGAAGGGACCTCTAGGGGAGGTGCCACCTGAGATGTTGCAGGGCCCAGGACTTCTAACTTCCTGGTTGAGAGCCACTTGAGGTTGCCTTCACAAGGAATTGGGCTTGAGTCACCTGATAAGCCTGTAAACCTGTAAGGCCCATCTCTCTGTTGATTAGGAGAGGGGATCTGATGCGATCTAAAAAATGCCCCCAATCTTTTTTCATCAGGACGCTGTTTTGAGAAAAACTGTCCAGAGAAAACTTGTTTTCCTGGAGCCTGGTCTGGTAAAACGTTGGTGAACTGACCTTGTTTTACTAGAATTCCTGTCCTGCCCTCTCTAGAGTGCCTGGTTTTTCTGGAACCTAACACGTGTTTGTTGTTTTATGTTATGTCATCTTCTCAGTGGTTTTGTCACCTGGTCCTCTTTTCTCTTTGTTTGCCTCTAATTAACCTTCTAACTTATGGGCTTGTGACCATTGCCCCAACTGACTGGACAGCTGGACAGAAAATTTCTCTTAGTTTATGTTATCTACTTATATTCCTTTTTGCAGGACTGTGCTCTTACAGTAAATGAATTTTAATTCTGAAATATTATATTGAATTGAAAAGTTTGAGCATTTTGTCCAAAGTCTCTTAGAAGATCTTGATTGGTTTTATCCAAAAACTTGGGAATATGGTTTAAATGAATGGATCATTGATTTGACCACTCAAGGGACCCTACAAGAATCTGTACCCTGGGAAGTGAAATATTACTCATTTTCATCATTATTCTTACTACAGTAAATATCTAATCTTGCTCTCAAATTCAGGATTAAAATTCTAGGATAAATAAATTGGCATTTTAGGATTTTTGAGTTAATGTATGCGTAAATGACTGTGTCTGACTAACTGAAACTGTAAAGGCTTAGGAAGCTGGGAACAAGATCAAAGGATTACTCTTACATTAAGGATATTTGGTTAACTTTTATATTGGCTCAATTATAATTTTAGGCAACTTAAGAAAACTACTGCAGATACATTGCTGCCATTTTGTGAAAAATATGGGAAATTCATGTGTAAAGGAAAAGGCCCCTCTCCATTGTATGTTAAATAACTTTAGATTAGCCTACAGGGGGGATTATGGTATTAAATTCAGCACTGGTCACCTCAGGACTTTGTATAAATTGGAGTAATTTTAATGAAAGGCTAATCAATACTCTAACATTAGAAATTTACATTATTTTCAGTTTCTTTCTGATACTGGTAGTGTGAGATAAAAAATGTCTGGGCCTTTAGTTTATCCTTACTCTTGACTGCTATCATATCACTATTTTTGGATTGATTATGATATATAAAATTGTTAAATTAAGCAGTGCCATGCATTTTTAAAACTCTGGATTCATTTTACTAAATTCTTACCCTAAAGTTATCAAATTACATTTTTTACTAGTAATGCTGGATAGTTCCTGGTTAACCACATGCTTATTTCTTAAAAATGGATGAGCTAATTTTATGGGGAAATATTTTTATCTTTGTAAATTATTATTGAAACAACATAGACCATTTGAAATGTTTTTTTACATGTAAAATTTAGTAACATTGATTATATCCTTGCAGTGTTATTTGGTTAAACTTGGTCCAAACCACCTTAATTCTGGTCTAGCTTCTAGCTGACAAGGCAGTTGAAATTTTAATACTTAATAAATAACTTTAATTAAGATCACCTCCACAGCTGAGACATTGCTATTTTGGTCCAGTTTTGCTTGATTTGTTTGTGTGTACATGGCACTGGTGCAACAATTTCGAGTGAATATAAGAGTGATTAAGTGAATATAAGTGTGATTGAGTGAATATAGGTGTGGTTGAGTGAATGTAGGTGTGATTAAAAATTAAGTAACCAAGAATTTGTACCAGAATGGGCCTCCTTAACTGTATTCTGAAAAACTGAACTTTCAGAAGTTAAGGAAGAAAAGTTATATCCTTTCTTAAATTCATTTTTAAGTCAGGCAAAGCCTTTTTTAAATCCATTTTTAAATCAGACTGTTTCAGCTGCAACCATGCCTGCCAGCACTTGCTCTCCTCTGCCTTTTGACACTTTCCCTCCCTCAGGAAAGCAAGTTAACTGTTTATCATCCACCGTGCCTCCTTTATCACCTATACAAATAATGGTGCAAAAGGCCAGGGCCATGGATGAGGACATTCTATTAGAATTAAAACATGTTTTTCCCTTAACAGAATACATAAATCAGCAGACTAATCAACCGATGTGAGAACATAAAGCATTTTCTTTTAAAACTCTTAAAGATTTGAAACAAGCTGCTGATACCTATGGGCTAACAGCACCATTTGTAAAAAAAAAACCTTAATAAATACCATCGCTCAAGAAGTTTTGTGTCCTTATAATTGGTATATGCTGGCTAAAACTGCATTAGAAGGAAATAATTAATCCAGAGGTTAGGGCTTTTTGCTACACCCAACCAAAAGCCCAAGGCCACATACGTAGAATGGAATGGTAATCAAAGTGAAAAGATGAACCTGCAATGTTTTTAAAGGATTATGTGTTTTGGATTATGTGTTTATCTGAATGTACTCCATATTGTTATG
>NW_006921620.1:14052540-14053762 GCF_000298275.1 Orycteropus afer afer | reverse complement strand
AAACAAACAAACAAACAAACAAACTCACTGCCATCAAGTTGATTCCAACTCATAGCAACCCCCTTTGGGCTTCAGCAATAAATCTTTATGGAAGTAGATTACTCAGTCTTCCTTCCATTGAGTGGCTAGTGAGTTTGAACTGCTAACCTTCTGGTTAGCAGTCAAATACCTTAGACACCACACCACCAGAACTCCTTAAACAAAGTGACTAAGAGCCTACAAATGACTCTGAAGTCACAACAGTTTATATTGTCCAACCTTTTTTTTTCTCATTATAATGTTGAAATTAATTATTTATTTTTAGCAAGGGGATATTTTTAAAACTAATAATAAACAATAATAATAATAAAACTAATAAGAGATGAATCAAGTACAGGTAGTTAGATGAGCAACATGCTCTGGAACTAAAGAAGCTGGATTTGCATCTTGATTTATTACGTTGGACAAGTTCTCAATCTTTCAGACCATCAGTTTCCTAATTTATAAAGTGGGGATAACAATAGCTTTTACTTTGAAAGATTATTGTTAGGATTCTGATTCCTGATTAGGTCTTACATTCCTACAAATCCTATTCTAGATGGCATTTTCTTTATGCTCTTATATAAATCATATATTTAATATTTAAGCAGAGCTTATTTTTATTTTAATAAGTATTAAATAGCTTATTAATTATAATTTAAGTCACTATATTGAAATCTCTGAACTAAACTTTACATTCTGATTATGTACACAAGTATCACTACCATATCCTGGTGAAAGCAGATGAATTACAAACAAAACAAACAGACAAAAAACAGTTGCCACAAAGTTAATTCCTACTCACAGTGATCCAGCTGAATTATAGGTGGAAATACTTGAGCACTAAAGAAGACTTACTAGACAGTGCATATACTTGAACCATTATCTGAAACCATTTGCTTAATTATATCACAGCTCATTGGAGCTCCACTTTCAGTTATTTATAATAAAGAAGTTAAAAATGGATGTTTCATATAAACAAACTCTAAATTTATTCACTAATCTACATTCATGGGTTTTATTAATCTTTTATAGCTTTAAAAGGAATTGTATATGTATCATCAGCTTTTAAAATATTTATGAGCTAGTTTTTTAGGACTGGCATTATTTTTTAAATTGTTGTTGTTGTTGTGTGCCGTCGAGTCAGCCCTGACTCATAGCGACCCCTCCTTGGGTTTCCGAGGCAGTATCACTACGGAAGTAG
>NW_006921620.1:14015899-14048320 GCF_000298275.1 Orycteropus afer afer | reverse complement strand
AAAAATAGTAAAAGTTAAATTAAAAAATGTGCAGTAAGCTGTAGAAAGTCTGAGAGGAAGTGAACTTTATTTGCCTTAGTTTTAATACCTGCAAATAATAAGTGTGAAGAAACAATGAAGTACATTGAAACTTTGATAACTTTAGATCAGTTTTTGTGGATTAATTCATAAGATGGAAAAAGAATGGTGAATCTTTCACTGCAAAATGTTACATTGACAATAAACCTTCTATTAAAATAACAGTAAAATCATAGTATTTAAGAAGGGTTAAGTGGTATGAACTAAAACCCTATGTCATGACAGGTTTCTAGCAGTGATGAGCTCAAGTAAATGGTAATTATTACCAGAAACATATTTGACCAGTGGAAATGAAAACTGGAAAAGATTGTAAATAGATCACTACAAATGATTTCTCTGTGTAAATGAATTATACAATTAAGAGTGTCTTTTAGGACTCTACAGACCCTTACCTTAACTCTGTTTCTCCCCATCTGCCCCTCAGAAAACGGTCTCCCCAGCACATACCCAGAGTGGTGTAAAAAATTTGGCCAAGGGTCTAGACCAGATCCATCAGGGCAATACCCATTACAGCAGGTTCCAACCAGTTTAGATTATGAAAGAAATCCTGGAGGTTTCGTTTGGATTCATATACCATTCACCATGGCTTATTTACATTAATATGTTATTAACTACCTTATCCCTGAAAAAAAAAAAAAAAAGACTATTAGTATTAGAGAAAACTAAAACAGAAACCAACAGACTTCATAACCTGAAAACCTAGCCAGAGTCCACAGCTATCAGGAACAGACCCAGAGTGTGCGATACCCAGGGGACAGAGCAAGATTAACTCATATGAAAGAGTGCATTGTCGTAGGACTCAAAGGACCCTAAAATAGGACACAAACTCCAAAATTAAAAAGGGGGACTAGGTATGAATACTTCTCAACTTGTACAGGTTACCTTTAAGGTCTACAGTATCCAGGACCAGGAGCGGGAGAAACAGAAGCAAAGAGACATAAAGCAACAAACTACCTTGCTGGCTGCTGCCATGGGAGACCTGCCACGAAGTCAATCCTACTGGATAGGTCCCCATGGGCCCCCAATGCATAGAAAGGGAGCGAATCAAGCTCCTGCTCCAGGAGGCCAACCAACAAAATTGGGGCCTAAACAGTGTGCTTACTGAAAGAAGGATGGGCACTTGAAAAGGGAGTGCCCAGAACGAGCCCTCCAAAACCAACCAAAAGGGGCCCAGCAGATAGTAACACAACTAACAGCAACCAAGAATGATGGGGCCCAGGGGCTCCATTATAGACTGGGCAAATTCTTATCTCCTACAAGGAGCCTGAGTAACAATAACTATGGGAAAACAACCCATCAAATCTCTACTGGACACAGAGGCAACCTCAGTCCTAAATACCCCCCAAGGGACCTCGGTCCCAAAAGACTATGAGCATTACTGGAATTTCAGTAATGTAAAAATTTTCTTCAACCTCTTAAATGCCAGATTGGGAGTACTGTACTAACTTGAAGTTTTTATACATACCTGAATACCCTGTTCCTCTGTTGGAATAAGACTTAATAACCAAGTTAAATACTCAAGTTACTTTCTCAGTTAACAAACTCCAGGTGAATGTTAATCCTGACCAGACATGGACCTTACAGAAAACCTCCTGCAATTACCTGCTGCTATGGACTACAGAAACTACTAACAGAACTGTCACGACAACCAGCACTTGTTATAGAAAAAGATGCCCTGTATGCTTGACTGAGTAAACTAATTACAAAAGTGGATCTGTACAAAATCATGCAAAAAGTTACACAAGACTACTTGACTTATACCAGAAACAATCCAAAGTGCAGTCCACATCCAGTGATAAGAATTCAAACAAGAGGACTGAACCTATGTGAGGAATGGCAGGTAAAATTTATAACTCCTGAGAAATCAGATACCTGTTAGTACTTATAGATACTTTCATTGGATGGGTAAAAACCTTTCCCTGCAGCACAGAAAAGCAGCAAAGGTGAGTAAACCCTATTATAATCATCCCAAGTTTAGTCTGCTAGTCTCAGTTCAAAGTAATTATGAGGGAACATTTGCATCTCAAAAAGTCCAACAAGTAACAGGACTAGCCTATTGACAAGGAAAATTGAGAAAATGAAACATACATTTAAAAAAAAAAAAAAAAAAAAAACTCACTAAGATGTGCTGAGAGACCCACTTATCTTAAATAAAACTTTTACTTGTCATCCTATAATGGATCTGAGTTACCCCCAGAAGCAGGCTTAAGTTAAGCCCATATTAAACATTATATGGGAGACCATTTTCTAGAGTGTGGCATCCTAGTTATTCAGGAAAGGCCTTAAAATTGTTAAGGAATTGGATATTTTAAAACATGTACAAACTTTATCTGCAACACTAACCAGTTTACTTCCAGCAGGTTGTTATGTCCTACAGATACTCCCTGCCCTAGCTTCTATCCAGGCAATTGGGAATGCAACTACTGGACTCCCAGAACCAACACCCTCCACCCTACTAAACTCTTACACCATTGCCAGCTAGGAGGACTAGTCCTGGTGAAAAGACACACTGCTACAGGATTAACCCTGCATTGGAAGGGACCTTGCACTGTGGTTTTGACTACACCCACAGCCTTGAAAGTGAATAGCTTCACACCATGGATTCATCACAGGCATCTGAAGCCAGCACCTCCCGACTCACAATGATAAATCTTCAAGGACCCCAATCAACTTCTCAAGCTGAGTGTCTCATTTCCCTGTTTCACGGTCTTACTTATGTTTATGTACATGTTGGTCACAGGGTTTTTGCTGGAAAGTATCCCCTATCCAGTTTCAATGAACAGTAATTGAAGGTACCACAGGACAAGTGGCCTTCAAGGCCACTCAGCATGACGACCTTGAAACTTTCAGTTTTTAAAGTAGATTTGCACACCTTAGTATATCCCAGGGTAGGAAGGAGTTACTCATGTACTGTCACTAACTATGGAAATCCCTGTGTATATCCATGCTCCCCAAAACACTTAGTTTTCTTACTCATTTGACCTAGACACCTGCATATCTACTTATGCATTCAGTATTTCTGCAAAACCTGTGTTTTGCACCTCAGTACATATGTTAACCCGGATTGATGTACATGAAGGAGACCAAGGCCTAGTTTTACTAACAGCCCCAGAATACATTAGGCATAAAAGAATTCCCATATTAATTTCTCTACTTGTGGGATTGGGAATTGCAGGGTCCGCAGCCACAGGAATCTTGACCCTTATCACCCAAGACCAGGGCTTGAGGAGACTAACCCAAAACATCAACATAGATTTAAGTGGACTAGAACTCTCTATCTCAGAGCTCTCAAAGCAAGTTGAATCCCTAGCTGAGGTAACCTTTCAGAATAAAAAAAATATATAAAAGAAAGGCAAAATACATTAAACTCAAGCTAAGGATGGTACCAAAACTTATTTGACTGGTCACCATGGGCAACAACCCTTGTTACCAACCTGATAGGTCCACTAGTGTTACTTCTACTTGACCTCATCATTGAACCTTGCCTGTTAAATATCCTAATCAAGTTCATACGGAATAGGATTGGGGCCGTGAAACTCATGGTTCTTAGAACCCATTATGAGGCCCTTAACACTCAGAAAATAAATAATGAATCAGTTATTTGATTCCCCAACAAAAACAGTAGGGAATGAAGTAGATGATTCTATTTTGTAATGACTTGTTAAAACTCCATTTTGCAGCAAAGTCCATTTCATAAGCACTCCAGCATAACAACATATCTACTTCTCCCTATTCTTCTCAGAGAGCCCAGTAGCTATCTGAACCAAACATCCCTGAGAACCCACAACAAATGGATTCCTCCAGTTACTTCTTAATCATCGTGAAACAGAAATTTTGTTTCCTAAAGCTGCAGCTCCAGCTCATAAAATAGTGCTTAACACATAGTAGATGCTCATTAAATATTTAAAATGAATAAATTATTGTTATTATTATTATTTTTGCCTACCAGGCCTTTCCTCACCCCCACCTTCTCCTGAGATATTTTCATAAGCTCACTATGCTAATTTTTTTACATGCTACCATAAAAAAATTAGCATAGCAAGCTTACAAAAATAACCTCATAGTTGGTAAAAAACTATAATATGTGCATTATTTGCATAAAAATATGGTAATACGTGAATACATTAAAGAGTATATAAGAAGTAGATTTTCTGACACTCTACATTTCTAAAATATTTTTCTTTTACTATTACCTTTGCGTGAAGGTTTGGTGGAATATATAATCGTAGGTTGAAATTTTTTTTTTTCTGAATTTTCAATTTATAAATTTTGCTCCAGCCACTCCTCGGAAGGAAGGTTGGGCAATCCTACTTCCGTAGTGATACTGCCTCCGAAACCCAAGGAGGGGTCGCTATGAGTCGGGGCCTACTTGATGGCAAACAACAACAACAACAATCTCCTAGGTGCTCCAGTATTGTTGTTGAGGAGAGTGATGCCATTTGTTTCCTATTTCTTTCTCCCTCTCTTTATTAAGGACCACTAAGATTATTTTCATTGTTTTTAAATTTCATGACAATGTCTTGGTATGATTCTTTATGTTTATGGATTTTCCTGTTTACTTGATGGGGTTTTCAAGCTATACTCTTAGGGCCTTAAGTTCTAAGAAATATTCTTATATTATTACTTCCACAGTTTTTCTCTTTGTATTGAACCTCTGGGATGACTCTTCTCATTGCTATTCCTCTCCTCTCCCTCTTTCTCTTTCCCTCCTTTCCTTCTTTTCTTCCTTTTTCCTATTGGTCATTTCTTTTTTATTTATTTATTTTTTTAATTTCCAAATTTCCTTACTCTTACTTTCTAAAACTTTGATAGATACTTTAAAAAAATTTTTTTTATCTTATCCTTAATTCCAGAAATTATTTATTACTAGATTGTTATTTTTAATACACCCTGTTATTATTTTAGATGAACTGTCATCTAGGACTTTAATTATAATGTTTTTAAAAGGCATCGTCTCTCAGAATTTTATGTTTCTTCTGAATTGGATTTTAATGTTTGTGTTGTTTTGGTTTCCATCTTTATCCAGTGATAGTTGGCTGTCAAGGAGTCCTGGTGGGGCAGGGATTAAGCACCTGGCTGTTAACCAAAAGGTTGGGGGTTTGAATCCACCAGCTACTCTGTAGGAGAAAAATGTGGCCATCTGCTTCTGTAAAGATTTGTAGCCTTGGAACAAATGGGAGAAGTTCTACTCTCTCCGATAGACTTGCTATGAGTCAGAATTCGACTCCACAGCAGAGAATTTTTTTTTTTTTAATTTTAATTGACAATCCATTTATATTTATTTGAAAGCACTAAAATGTTGATTTGAAATTGAGTGGCCAAGAAGTGCTTTTGATAGTGTGTATAGTCTGGAAAGATCAGGGAGCAAGCCTTCCTTTTAAATGGGACACTCTAAATGTTTAAATGTGGGAATATTTTCTCTAGAGCTGTTCATTTCTCCAGCGAAGAATCATCCCATTTCGTGCTTGGTGAGTAAAAAGGGGAGGGCTGTATGAGCTAATTGCAGTGTTTTGCAAAAAATGGAATAATGAGGTCAAGGGTCACACTTTAACATGACCTTGTTTTAAGCTTGCCTCCCATTATGTCTAGAGTATTTGCTAAATTTCTCCAAAGTGTAAACCTGTTTTCTAGGGACTAGAAATTGAGAGAGCATGTGTGAGGGAACTAGTGGATTTATATCCATACTTCCTACTCAGCAACTTACTTTCGTTTGTGTAACCTGCTCCTGTTATTAGCTGCCATTGGGTTGACCTCGGCTCATGGTGACCTCATGTATAATGGAATGAAACCATGATTAGTTGTGGATTACACCGTTGTCATCTATCGGTTTTCACTGGCTGATTTTTACAAGTAGTTTGCCAAGCCTTATTTCCTAGTCTGCCTTAGTTTGGAGCCTCCACTGAAACCTATTCAACATCAGAGCAACAGGAAAGCCTCCACTGAAGATTGGTAGCTATGTGTAAGGCACACTGGCTGGGAATTGAAACTGAATCTTTTTGTATCCAAACCATTGACATTGAGTTGATTCCAACTCATAGGGACCATATAGGACAGAGTAAAATTGCCCCATAGGGTTTCTAAGGCTATAATCTCTATGGAAGCATATTGCCACATCTTTCTCCCACAGAGTGGCTGGTGGATATGAACTGCCAGCTTTTTGGTTAGCAGCCCAACTCTGAACCACTTTACCACCAGGGCTCTAGGTCTTTTGCATTAGAAAGTAAGAACACTATCACTGACCACCAACTCCTACCTACTGAAATACCTACAGCCTTCAAGTACTGGGCCTCTCCAGGTTTCTCTTCTTTTTAGGTTCACCAGTAGAGGTACTTAGACTATAACTTTGCTTTTTTAATATATAGTTACTTCTCTCATATCTATTCTTTCAAACAATTTTAAAATCCTCATCTGCTTTTATCCTATCTCCCATTTTCCTTTTCCTTGTGCATAAATATTATTTTTAATTTTCTATTTTTACTTAATAAAATGGTACTCTCACTGCCATCGAGTCAGTTCCAACTCATAAAAACCTGCATTGGCTTTCCAAGGCTGTAAATCTTTACAGAAGCAGACTGTCCCATCTTTCTTCTGTGGAGCAGCTGGTGGGTTAAACCACCAACCTTTGGTTAGCAACCAAATGCCTTAACCACTAGACCACTAGAGTTCCAAAATGGTATTAAAAGTTAAATATGTCAAAATCATTAAAAAAAAAAAAAAAGAAAAAGACCAAGTTTGCTGGTCTGATAGAGCCTGGTGAACTCGAGACTCTGGCCCCTAGCTGCTCTTCATGTCTAAAACTGAACCCACTCCTGTGGCTTCCAGCCAAAGAAAACACATGCATATGAGCTGAACATTTACATTAGGTAGATATACTCCTCTGAGAGATCAGTCATGGGAGAATAGAAGTGCTATGTATGCACAGGGACACCACTTAGGGGATAGGAGGTAAGGACACAAGGAAGAGGTAATTATGGGGAGGAAGTGGGAAGACAGCTGTTGCACTGTGGGAAATTTCAGTCAATGTCATGAGACAAAGTGTATGTAAACTGATGTATGGAAAATGAATTTGCTCTGAAAACTTTCACCCAAATCACAATAAAAAATATATTTATTTTAAAAATTAAATATGTGTGGTCAAGCTGCTACAATTAACTGGAAGTTTCCCCTTCATATTTCAATTGAAACTGCTACAACATTTCATTATTAATACATGTAGAACACCTATTGTACACTGAATGAGTTTAACATGCAGTTGTATAATCTATAATTTATTACTATCACGATGCATAGGGTGATTTCACAGGTATAACTGTAGTCAGTTAGCTGCTTTTTTATTTATTTTAGTTTTTTTCTTTCAAATGGAAAGTGGCATTAAAGATCCTATAATGAGTAAATATTCAAGGGGATAAATGATCATGCCCATTAAATAATTTCAGTGAAAACGTTAGAATAGATGCAGAGACAATTTTACATTGGCTTAGGAGAAAGGTGGTAGTGTGAGGGCTTAAAGAAGATATACAATTTATAAGAAAAATTTATGTCATTATGTTAATAATAAAATTTATCACTATTACTAGGATTTAGTTTGTTGTTGTTGTTATGTTGTTGTTATGTGCCGTCGAGTCGGCCCCGACTCATAGCGACCCCTCCTTGGGTTTCCAAGGCAGTATCACTACGGAAGTAGGATTGCCCAACCTTCCTTCCGAGGAGTGGCTGGTGGGTTTGAACAGCCAGCCGTCTGGTGAGCAGGCAAGTGTCTTAGCCACTATGCTACCAGAGCTCCCAGGATTTAGTTTGGAAATGATATTTGTCACAGAAGAAGAGATATTTCTTAATGAATTATATGACCATTAGGTAAAGATTGCCTCACTAAACCTGTAGACTTCTGAATTCTTATATGTGAAAATTCTTTGACTGAGTCTTCATTTCTAGTTCCTAGAGTTGAACTGTAGGCTGCCATGCTACCTACCAATCCTGGGATTGTTCCTGGACCTGAACCAGTGGTCTGTCATGTTGCCTCCTGATCTTAGGGCTGTGCTGTTTTACCTGTCAATCTTAGGTTCATTGTCCTCAGCAACCAGCATCTACATGAGTTGGAAGAAGCCTATAACTTGCTCCATTCGGCCTGGAACAAGAGGCAGAGCTGAAACCCAAGGTTGAGGGGCCTTCACCCAGCTCCTAGAGCCAGCACTCTGAATTCAGACTTCCAGCCTCCTAAAGTGTAAGAAAATAAACTCCTGTTTGTCAAAGCCATTCACTTGTGGTATTTCTGCTATAGCAGCACTACTAAGACCATGAAAGAGAAGTAAAAACAAAGAGAGAGTCAGAAAAATTACCCCATCAGTCTTGGCTACCCTGTGATGTGTAGGCAACAGAGTTCCTAAATATGCTCAGTAGAGAAATAGAAGGGAGTGAATAGAAGGGCTGTGGGGCTTCTATGGCAGGAGGTTAATTAAATGACTCCATAGAAGCATAATCTCACCCACAAGTGAGAAAAAATGTGGTTGAGACTCAGAAATTCTGAAATTCCAGTGAGTGGAGTCATGAGACCAAGTCAGAGAGGCTCAAGTCAGAGCTCAACACACTGAAAGAGCAAACACCAAATTTCCTGGTGGTCCACTTTAGCAGCAGGTGCCAGGAATACAAAAGAAATGGCCATGGAAGCTAGTGAGGGCTCAGACAAAGCACAAGACTTGGCATAATTTTTTACTACTAGCTCAACTGCTATGTGGGCACACTAACTTTACAATGTTCCCAGAACCTTGTCAGACTTTTGGCTAGAATAAGAGAAAGGGAGGACACTCAAAAAATAGACCCTTTATTCAAGAGATGCTGTTTCAAACAGAAAGTGGATGATATGCTTTAATGGACAATTTTAATATGTTCCTCCTCCACACTCCCAACAAGACAGAGTGTTTCAGACAAGCTGAGAACAGTGATGGGAAAAAAAGTATTCTGTTCTGTTTTATATGTTTCTGTGTAAGATGTAAATTTTGTTCTTACTACTGTATGTTGAAGAGTTTTATATTAATAATCATATGACCTGGGTATATGTTGGGAGGTGTTTAATTTTTAAGGAATTTAATTGGCCAACTGGTTAATTGAATTATGCTATGAGAGGCTGTGGTTTTAAAACACATGACACTTGTTGGTTTTCCCAAATAAAACAACTGGAGAAATTTTGGGATCATTAAAAACATATTTTTTACCACCATGATGAGACAAAGGAGCCCTGATGGCATGTGATTAAGCACTTGGCTATTAACTAAAAGGTTGGCAGTTCAAATCTATCTGGTGATCTGCTCCCATAAGTATTATGACCTAGAAAACCGTGAAGCAGTTCTATCTGTCACACGAGATCACTGTAAGTCAGCAATCGACTAGACAGCACCTAACAACGGTGATGAAACAAGGGATCTGCCGGTGGCACAAACAATTAAGGACTCGACTACTATTGGAGATATGAATCTGCTCAAGTGCTTTGGAAGATAGGCCTGATGATCTACTTCTTAGAGGTTGCAGCCTTGAATTGTCTATGGAGCAGTTCTACTCTACAACACATAGGGTTGCTATGAGGCATAACTGACTTGATGGCAACTAACAACAACAATGACATGAAGAAACGTTGAATGGTATGAATCCAGTCAAGTGCCTGGAACTTGGTAGACAAATAGTGCATATTCACTAATTGTATAACTGAAAGAATTGATAAAGTCAGCACTTGAAGAGGGTATTGCTATTTACCCTTCACGCTGCATTAATCACATGTCACGAGGTAGGTCTGATTGTCATCATTAAGTTCAGAAATTACCTCATATTCAGGAAGTCCAACCCAACATACTTCAGTACTTTGGCACATTTATAATGGCACTTATAAATGTCTGTGAGGTCAGGATGGAAATCAAGACTCATTTAGGTGTATCAATAATAATAGAGGTAACGGTTCCAAACATTTCCCGGTAACTCTTGTTTGCAAGAACTAAGATTATGAGGCATCTTCAGATCTCACAGGTAATGTCATTTGAGTAGAGATGACGACCATAATATATTTTCATTAGATTCCCTGGTAGGATTGAGTCCACTATACATTCTTTGATCTTACAGATGATAACAGTGAAAGTTGAGGTCTCTTCATCAGGAAACTATTTGCCAATGAAGAGGCCTAGATATCCAAGACTAAAGTGTTCATGTTTTCATAACCTAAACTTCTATAAGCCTTTGGAGAATTTTAGGAGGAGAGTTATGCTCTGATTTGTGTTTTTAAATAATTCACCCTGGCTTGCCATGTAATGAATGAATTGTGGAGTAGCAAAAATGGAAGTGTCAAGCTTAGGTAGAAGGTTCAAGAATTGATGGTGTTTTAGCCAAGGGTGAAGGCAGTAGGGATAGGGAAAAGGGATCACAGTTGAGATATGAGGTAGAACTGACACTACTGGGTTAAAAGTGAATGGTGAGGGAAAGGAATGGGTTAAGGATATAGTTCAGAATTTTTGCTTTAATGATTATGGAAGGGAGTGAATAGTATGCTGTTTACTAAGATGAAAGACTAGGTTTGGAAATAGAAATCAGGATACATATTTTGAAATGGTTAAATTTGAGACAATTTTAGATATTTAAGTAGAAACATAAGCAGGCAGTTGTGTAGCTGAGTCTAGAATTTTAGGGAGAAGATAGGACTAAAGATAAAGAAGTCAGATAAATTTGCCTGAGAATGAGTAAGAATAAGGATGAACATTTGTAACTGCTTACTAAATACCACACAGAGTTTTACAGATTTACCTATAGTTATTCACTTAATCCTTATAACAACCCTAAATTACTATCCCTACTCTGTGTACTAAGGCACACAGTAGGTAGAGCTGGAATTTGAACTTGTCACCTTGACCCAAAAACTTCTTTCATTTCACTACTCCAGCATTCAGAAAAATATTGAGATCTCCTAATGGGTGGACCTCCCTGGGTGGTGCAAAGGGTTAACGCTCTCAGCCACTAATCAAAAGGTTGGAGGTTTGAGTCCACCGAGAGTTGCCTCAGAAGAAAGAAGTGTCCATCTATTTCTGGAAAAAGAAAATTAAAATAGCCATTGAAAACCTTATGGAGCACAGCTCTATTCTGACACATTATACAGTGTTACCATGAACTGGAATAAGCTCTATGGGGTCAACTCGATGGCACATAACAACAACAACCACAGCAACTATGGCAACTAGATATTAATTAATGGCAGATTGGGTAAGAATAAAAAACCAACAGCTATGCCAGATACAAAACTACTATAGTCTCTAGACTCTAAAATCTGTTTCTGAGTTGGAAAAATAACTTTGATTTCTGACTATAAAAATGATTTTCTATTCCTTTTCTTTTGAAGTGATTGAATAAGTAGACACTTTTTATTGGCACTTGCCTCCACAGAGATTATGTGGAGGTGGGAACATTTGAACAAACAACTGTTGCTAAACCATATTTATTGTGAGAAGACAGTTTGTTCTTCTAAGAAGTCTGGCTTTTACAATGTTAACACTTAAAAAAATAAACTTCAAATAGGAGAAAAGAGAAAAACAATACATAAATTTGGCTTCAGAGTCTTGGAGGGGATTTTTGCGAACTGAGAAATTTTAGGGCAGAATCAAATTAATCACCATTTCTTTCTTTTTCAAATCCCCTAATATTTTCTTTTATTTAGCAAATGCTATTATTTACTTATTTCAATAAAATATGTTTTTCACTCACAGTAGATAAAACATACTGTTCCCATTCAATTATTACTTTATGTATTGAGCAACTATTTGCTAGAAGCTTCTTACAAAGAGCTTGCAGTTTAGTGTGTAGTAAACATTTAATGCCTTATTAATCAAGGTGATTAAAACTTCAAATTGTATGAGTAAATGAGTACATTGGTCATGCAAAACAAAGATTTATAAGTGTTCTCAAAAGGGAGAGTTTATGCAGCCCTTTTGAAAAATACACTGATTTGACTGTCAGAAGATTTTATTCATTCCTTCATTTTAAAATGCTTGTTGTGTGTCCAATCTATCTGGTAAGTGATGAGTTAAACATTATTGTTGTTGTTGTTGTGTGCCGTTAAGTTGATTCTGACTCAGCCACTCTGTAGGGCAAAGTAGAACAGCCCCACAGGGTTTTCTACTCTATAATCTTTATGACAGCAGATTACCAAGTCTTTTCACCCTCAGAGCCACAAGTGGATTCAAACTGCTGACCTAAGCAGCTGAACTCTTAACTACTGTACCATCAGGGATCCTTTGGTACTTGGTAGGAAGGAGTTCCCAAGCTGTCGCCTTCAAAGAGTCTAGACTTCTCAGGTTAATGCTGCTTTACAGCAAGTCTTTGCTAAATAGTAATCCTTTAAAAGTGAACAGACTATAGTCATTTGCTGCCTTCAGTGCCCTCCTGACATGAGTTTGGGTCAGTCATTTCTCCTGGTGTTCCACTTTTCTCATATGTAAAGCATAGGTAATAACAGAAATTATATCTAAAGGGAAGAAGTGATCTCTTAGGTCTCTACCACCTCTAAATTTTTTTAAAGAAATATTGAGATTTGGCCTTGAAGGACAAATGTCATTTTGAAAATGGAAGAGAGAACTTTCCAGAAAAGGAGTTAAAAATAAACTACACATATACACTAACACCGCCCCCCCCACACACACACACATGCACTAAGAGGCCACGCCTGTTGCAGCAATAAGTTTATGTGAAGGAGTAGTAGAACATGAGAGTCTGTAGGTTATGCAGAGTCATAGGTGGTGCAAATCTTTAATGTGTTTCACTGCAAACACAGTTCAAGGCCACTCTGAGTCACCTCCAGAGAAAGGCCTGAGATATACTTCTGAAAAATCAGCCACTGAAAACCCTATGGAGTACAGTTCTACTCTGACATACATAGTGTCACCATTAGTTAGAAGCAACTTCATGGCAACTGGTCTGGTCAATTTATATGTGAATGATCTTAAAAACTGGTATGACACAGAGTAATCATTAGCACCCAAGAACTATTCTTGTTTTTTTCTATCTAGTTAAAGAATGGCAGAGTGGGCCCCAGCCAGCTACCCAGAAGGAGCGAGTAGTTGGACCTCTGGGTTCAGGACTATGGTTGCAGGGGACATCAAGCTTAATTGGCTTAACATACTACACAAAAACACTGTTCTACATCCTACTTTGGTGAGTAGCAACTAGAATCTTAAAAGCTTGCAAGTGGCCATATACATGCAATGATAGGTGTCTCCTCATCCAGAGCAAAGAAGAATGAAGAAAACCAAAGGTTCATGGAAACAAATAGTCCAAGGGACTGGCATATCATGTGATCTTCAGTTTCTATGACTATGAGAGCACAAGAATTAGATGGTGCCTAGCTACCACAGTCAACCACTCAGTGGGGTATCTATGTGGAAGATTCTGGATAGAGTAGGAGAACAACGTGGAACAACAACAACAACAAAAAAGACCAAGTTTGCTGGTTTGATAGAGTTTGGTGAAACCCATGAGACTACGGGTGCTAGCTGCCCTTCAGGTCTGGAATTGAACCCACTCCTGTGGGTTCCAGCCACACAAAAGGCATATGAGTTGAACATTTACATTAGGTAGATACACTCCTCTGAGAGATCAATCATGAGAGAATAGAAGGGCTGTGTATGCACAGGGAAACAGCTGGTGGGGGAGGCAGGAGTGCATGGAGGGAAGGACACAAGGAAGAGGTACCTATGAGGAGGAAGTGGGAAGGGAGTTGTTACACTGTGAGAAATTGCAGTCAATGTCATGAGACAAAGTGTATTTGAGTGCTGTACAATGAATTTGCTCTGTAAACTTTCACCCAAATCACACACACACACACACACACACACACACACAAAGAATGGCAGTGTGGTTAAGCCCTTAGCTTAAGCTCTTTTCGTTAGCAGTTTGAACCCACCGGCCATTTCACATGAGAAAGATGAGGCAGTCTGCTTCCCTGAAGATTTATAACCTTAGAAATCATATGAGGCTGTTGTACTCTGTCATATAGGGTTGCTATGAGTTGGGATCACTTGATGGCAATAAACAGGACTTCCCACATAGAGATTGCATCCTCCAGTCTCTCTTGCAGCAAGGTGTGATCATGTGATCTAGTTTGGACTAATTAAATAGATTATAAATGATGGGTGCAATCTATATCATCTTCATAGACAAAGCTGCTTATCACTTCTTATCCCCACCTTCACTCTTGCTGGAAAATCATGACAGTTAAAGAAACCTTGAAAACCATGTGTTCAACTAGGCAAAGACACCTCTCCAGACCTGGCTGCGTGTCCAATCTATCTGGTAAGTGATGAGTTAAACATTATTGTTGTTGTTATGTGCCGTCGAGTCGGCCCCCACCCATAGTGACCCCTCCTTGGGTTTCCGAGGCAGTATCACTACGGAAGTAGGATTGCCCACCTTCCTTCCGAGGAGTGGCTGGTGGGTTTGAACCGCCAGCCGTCTGGTTAGCAGGCAAGTGTCTTAGCCACTATGCTACCAGAGCTTTTTCATATCGACATAGTTCTATCTTATTTAAAACAATTTATTTTGAAGTCTGTAATACAGATGCTCAGCCTGACCTGAATTAATATAATAATAACCACCATTTTACTACATTCAATCCTAATTCTGGATTTTCTGAAATTGTTGTGATTTAATGTAATATTCTTTTCCTAGAGGTGTTATTAATTATATAACTGAATATTATTTTATTTTTATAATGTTCTTTAACTTTTCTTAACAAAGAAATTTGCAAATCAGACGACTTAATTAAACTGAATGTCTGAATATTTGGTGTATAAAATCTGGTCTCTATGATCCCTAAGCAAGCCTGATGCTTTATCACATGGGGCCTTGGAGGGGACTCCGTATCCTCCTTCTGATTTACAGTCTTCTGGAATATGTGGTGTGGTCTCTTCTCTGGCTGCTTGTCTAGCAAGAATAGGGGGCTGAAGTTGATCGGAAGACGCTCAAAGTGGTGGATTAACACAGGCTGCAACAGTGGGCTCGAACATAGCAATGATTATAAGGATGACATAGGACCAGGCAATGTTTCATTCTGTTTATACACAGGGTTGGTATGAATCAGAACCAACTCGATGATACCTGACAATAACAGACATCGAGAAAGGACTTTAGAGATAAGATAGCTAAATATCCCCATTTTATTTCTTTATTTATTTGTATCTGTAACCTGGTGTTTGGTGTTAATAGTAGTGCAATATTTTGGATATACTGGTTGGTATTAGCATCTGTCATCTATATCTTATGTGTGCATAATTTTTGTTGTTGTTATTGTTTAAATATCCCCACTTTAGAGATGAAAAAATCAAGGTCCAGGCAGGCTTAAAACTCTATTTCAACCATTATAATAGATACATCATTTTTTCATACATAGACACCTCTGAAAACAGGCTGCTTTTTTTTTTTTTTTTTTTTACAATTGATAGCAGCTAGGCAGCAATCAGATGTGGTTAATTGATATGCATGAACTTGTTTGCTATTAGACAACTCGATGAACTTGATAGCATGACTGGACAACTTAACTTCACATTTCAGTCAATAAACCAATTAGGGATCATTTGAGTAAAGCATAAATCCTGATTGTGGTTCCAAAACTTGTCTGGATGGATATCTTTTTGGTAAAATAAAGAATATATCAGCATTAAAATGCATGTAATGTATCCATGGCTTGGAAGAAAATCCTGGAGTTAATAGTGAAAGATTATTTTTAAAAATTACAACACCAGTGCCAAGATGACATAGAGGATGATAATGTTTGATAAAATATGCACATATGTTTAGTGAAAAATTGATCTAAGGAGCCAACTCTGACTCTCTCATTTTTGTTTTTATATTATGTATAACATTGAGATGGAAAATCTGTTTAAAAGAACTCCTTTAAAGCACATTAAATTAAAAAAAAAACTAAGTGATAAGGAACATTACATCATAGTCTGAAAACCTTTTATTTCTTAGTGTAAACATAAAATAATTATAGGTCTTATGATCACGGTATCTTAGATTAAACAAAATCACAGTGTTTAATAGTTAGTTGAAGGGTATTAGTATCTGGCACTTCTGAGTCACAATTCAATACTCTTTCCCTTGAAAAATTATGGATTTTATCTGTTCTGGTTCATTCTTACATTTTCAGCTGTTTTCCTGTAAGATAAGTAATTATCCACGCATACTCTCTCTGAAGTTAAAAAATAAAATGTTCCAGTTTTGATGAAGAAATCTAATCTTTATTTCTATGATGTTAGCACAATATACTCACACAATAGTTTTGATCTGTACTTAACAAAATACATTTATAGCACTTTACAAACTTTTTCAGTTTGGAAAACATTGCATAACATTTTATTAAACACAATACTTTATATATATCATGTATATATATATATATATATATTCATCATTTATTTACTTTAAAAAGATAATTAACTCTCTTTATTCAATACTTGATTTTATCAATAGAGCACAGCCTAACAAAGGAAGAAATGCTTCCATTAGCAAATACAATAAATAGAACACTAAGAAGAGATACCACCTGTTAGTCTGATTTATTTCAAATTAAGGTACCAGTGGAATGTAAACAAATATTTTTGTTTTGTTTTGTTTCTTTTTCTTTTTTTTTTTTTTTTTTTTACAAAAGATGTGTTATCAAATATACATGCAGAGGTCTGAGTTCTAGTGACTATTATTCTTTTTCCTTAACAATGTGATACAATTTGTTAAGTCATTAAAAACTGTAGCCTTTGGCACTTGGAGTAGAAAAAGAATATATCAATATTTATGTAAAGAAAAAAAAAACTTCAGTGACTAGAGAAGTACTTTAAAATCCTTTGTTAAGAAGTAGGAAAGAATAGGAAAGACATATCACACTGCACCTCAAATGCTGCAGCTTTTTAAATGTTTTCTTCAGAGTTCCAAAACCAGTCCACCTTTCCCTCTGTATAAACTGGCCAAAGCCAGCAGGAGTGTCATGATAATGGTGGTAGTGAGAAGTGGGGAAAGCATGATTTTACTCCCACTCCCCTCTCTGAGAAGGAAATTGCAAGAAGGGATATGGTTGAGTTTGTTTTATTGCCAGAGTTTTCAATTCTGCTGGTTTTAGCTAAATCCCTTGTGCCTTAGGAAGTGGGATTCTCTATGGAAGCTCTACCCTTTTGCTGTAGAAGCTCATAATGACAAGATACTATTCCTCCCTAGACAACTCCTGTTCTCACTGAAAACTGAACTAAATTCAGATCAACCAGTTCTGTTGTTTCTTTTTATCCCCTCAGCAAGTGTATGGCAGAATTCTTAAGAAATGGTATAGAAAAGGTTTAATACCAAATTTTAAAATCAACTATTTATTCATACTTAAAATATCATGTAAATTTTTAAATTGGAAAACACTGCAAAATGTTTTCATCTTCTTTTTATTGATAATATTGGTTTCCTTTGATTTAGACTCAAGGCTTCATTCAGAATAGGTAGCAAAAACTGTTGTTTTGCATTTTAAGCACTAAAACTGTGCCTATTCAGATGTTTAAAAGTAGCATATTCTTAACTTACATGTGTGATATTGTTACTTATCATTTTGTAATTTTTTTTTTCAGATTCTTCTTGCTGGTATCTAGTTAACAAAAATATTTTAGGGAAGAGAGTAAAACCCAACTACTATAGCTCTGATTTTCTCGTTACCAGGATACCAGAAATGGTTTAATGACCTGGAACAAAATGAAATTCTTGCATTGCTCATTAAACAGCAACCTAAACCAGCTGGTTGGTGCTATCTAAGGGTAGACTTGGCCAACATTACTGACCATGTAACCCAAAATGTCAAGTTTTGATTTAGATTTATTTTGTTTATAAATTCACAGCAGTATATTTTGCTGGAGAAATGTCAACTGTTATCTTCATTTTTTAAATAGAAGAACATATCTATAACGTCAAAAAATGTTAAAAATCAATAAATAAGCCATAAAATGCAAAATATCACAGTTTTAAAAGGCTCTCTAAAACAATATTCTTTAAATTACGCAAATTTACTCACTAAAAACCAGGTTCTTCATTAGCAATGCCTATATGTAAAAAAAATAAGCAGCAGAAAATGATGCAGAAAGTTCCTAGCTATTCCCTTTCACTGACAATATTCCTATGCAATTTTAGTTTTTGAAGAAAGCATAATTTTGAAGAAATGCACAAAACCTTTCAATTTTTGGCTGTGACAGAGCCACTACAGAGAAGGTGCAGGGTGTCCTAGTCTAACACAAAGCAGCCAGCATCTTCTTAATAAAGTAGCATTTCTTTGACAAGGAATCGCACACCACTATTTCACAGTTAAATAGAGTTTAAGAGTTTACATTATATACCAGCACCACTCGATATTGAGCTTCAGGTGCAGATTCTCCAAAATGAATATATAATACTGCATGGCCTCTGCTGTAGGGAAAAACATGTGTATTCTTGATTCACATTGGTAATTAGAAAGAAAAATCCCCAGAGTTGGCACATTCAGGAAGTACAATAGTATACATTGAAGGAAACCCCTTTCTTTTGATACTGCCCTCTGCAAAACCTTTGTGTTTGAAGAAGATAGGTCTTAAAACTCTTCACATTATTACATTAGTTAGGTTCTTGCATTGTGCTTTCCCTCCCCCTTGATGTGAAATCTACAAGCTTGAGTGTAGCAGTTCTCATGTGTTCAAGACTTCCAGGTTTATGGTGTGTAATCTAGTTTGGTGAAAAGGCTTCCCAAATGCTGGAATAGAGAGCACAGGTATAATCAACAGGTAATCTTTTGGAAGTCGTCTTAATTGTGAGATGGTTATCAGTTAATCTTTATAAGCCCGTGTAGGGGAGGTTCCTTTGTAGAAGATGTTTCTAGTGTTCTCAGGGCTGTTACTTCTTTCAGGGATTAAAATGATGTTGCCCTTTCTCCTCAGGGTGGAGTCGCGGGAAGAGGAAATGGACAACGTCTCTGAGCCAATTTCACTGCCCTCTACTGGGGTAACACGGATGGTGGTGATGCCATGGTGGTGATGCTCATTATTATCAATGTTGCTTCTCTTGCGGTCTCCAGAACCAAAACTGTCTTTTAGGGACTCACAGCTTTCTGAGTCCCTGTTGAGATCATTGAGCTCATAAGTTTGACGAAGGCTGCCTTTCTCAGGGGCTTTCCATTTCCAGGAGCCACTGCCTTCACCTTCGGTGGACGGGATCTGGATGATGGGCCTGTTGTTCTCCGGGTGAGCCTCAACTCTCACGATCCCACTGGGCTCGTGGTCTGTCAAAGCTTTGTAACGAATGGAACCAGTGCAGGAGACCGTGCTGCCTTCTGTGTTCTTGGGGCTACTTTGGAGAACGCCCTGCTGCTTGGACATGGCTATAACTTGCATGATTCGGGGCTGGCTGTTGCTTCTATTACAGGCAACAGTCTTCTCAGCAGCTTTCAACCATTTGGCCCTAGCAGAGCTGCTTTTAGGGGAGGTGCTTATGTTTTCCTGAGTTTCCTCGGGGATGTGCACCAACTGTGAGGACCCAGGGCGGGACTGAATAGACACTCTCGGCCCTCCAGGCATGCTGTTGTTACACCCAGGAACAGTGCCAGGTTGGATCTTGAGGTACTGATTACTAGGGCCATGATGATCTCCATTCACCCCTACCCTCGATGGCTCTGAGCTTGACCTCATTTCTATGGATCTGGGGGGTGACTGTCCAGGCTCAGTCTCTATTACTTGCAGGGACAACTTCCTGCTTTCATTTTTATTTTTCCACTGGGTGAGAAGTTGCTTTGATCTAGCAGAATCCATAGAGGCATGAATGGTCGCATTTCTTCTGACAGGGTCTTCAACCGATGGGGTGTTGGCCCTAGGCAGGGTGTTGCTGAAGGTAACCATGTTCTCCTTCCCCATGGGGCTTCGTGGAGTAATGACTTCTACATCAGCATTTCCCCTTTTGAGATTCGTCAACGAGCTAGCATCTCGGTGGTTTCGGTTGAGGATTCCTTCTGTGTGAGCAATTCCATCACTGCTGCTACCATTTTTAGCAGATAAAATTCGGCTGGGGTCTTGATTAAGATCTGTCAGAGACCTGAGGGCTTCTCTGTGTTGTAACATACACTCTTCACTAGGCAGAAAGTTCCCCACAGCATACAGACCCTAGTGTTTGAGAAAACAGCAGGTAAGCCCCAGAAAATACGATTGCTAAGTGTTTCCCTTAGAATACTCACTAAACTACACAAACGAGGTATGTAATATGTATGACACTGTTGACTAATATAAATAACGAAAAACTAAAGCTACAACTAATTATTACTCTGCAAATAGTCTGTAAGATATATCATAAATTACTGAACTAATCTTTCAGAAATGTGAGATCCATTATTTCTATTATTAATTGGATTTTTCTTTCCTTTTTTGCTCACTTAATATTTTTGCAAATCCTATCTTGTGCATGTTTTCAGGATAAAAGTCAAATGAGAGAAATCAGGACCTTCTGCTTTTCAAAGCAATTCGTTTTGTCTGATTTTAAGAACTTCTTGTTGAATGATACCTCAAGTGGCTGAAATGATTTATTGTACCTTTCATGTTCAACCAACCTTATAATGGAAAACAGAGGAGGTATAGAAAGCAGAACAATAAAAACTAAAGCCAAACTCACTGCTATTGAGTCAATTGTGACTCACAGTGACCCCCATTGGGTTTCTAAAGTGGTAAATCTTTATGGAAACAACTGTCTCATTTTTCTTCTGCAGAGCAGCTGGTGGGTTCAAACCACCAACTTTTGGTTAGCAATCAAGGGATTTAACCACTACATCAGAGCTCCTTATAGAACAATAGATCATCCAAAAAAAAAAAAAAAAAACTGGTATCAGATTCTGAAATGAAGTCAGAGACACAAATTGTTATAACTCACGTCAAGTACACTCTTATGTGTCAGCCATCTAAACAGTGCTCTCAAGGAAGTGCAGAGTCTGTCACCAGATTGGTGTACCTCCATTCTTTCCTAATTTAAACTTGGTCTTTAAATGGGAAATAACATTTGATCAATTTAGTGCTACAACAAAAAATTTGACCCAAATTTTATTTAATCTTGTCTTCATATTCAGACTATCAATATTATGTTTGTTTTGTATTTGGGGGGTAGAAATTTAGAAAAAGGCTAAAATTCAGGAGCAGAATTTTACCCCTTTTACACATAGAAGGTCTAATCCCTCCAAGATTTTCAGTTTCTGAGATGCTTAGTTTGGAGAAACAAATAGAATCTAGCCACTGGATGTATTTCAAGTTAAAACAAAGGAGTTTCATGGATTTAACATTTGGTGACGCATAAAGCAATGAACAGTCTGACTGAAAACTGGAAAAAACCCAATTTCAGGGCACAGAATGCATACAGGAATGAAATAAAGTCGAGCTCTTATCTCTCCAACTATAATTTCTGGTGATAGCCTCTTAAATAATGTCTGTCTAGACCCTTAATGAGATGGATTGACACAGTGGCTGAAATGATGGGCTCAGGTGTAGCAAGGATTGTGAAGCTAGCACAGGACAGGGCAGTGTTTCATTCTGCTGTACGTAGGGTTGCAATGAGTCAGAGCTGACTCAATGGCACCTAACAACATGCTTTCACGGCCAAAGTTCAACATGATGAGCAGTCTTTATCTAATATTGTATTAAAAATAAAAATTAAATTAATAAATTTGGGAAAATAATCCACTAGTCTATAAACTCTCTGTATTATTCATCACTGAACTAGTTGTTAAATCCTTGCTATGATATGAGGTACAACTGCAGGGAGAGTTGAAATTCAAGTTCAAATATTTTGTACTACAAAGCTCTTTCTATGTCTAGGACATAGTGAAAAATCGCATATGCAAAAGACATGAACTATATACAACAGTTTTCAGATTTTATTTCTTCTATGATATACATTGCTAATTAATCCATGGGCAACCCAGAGTTATGCACAATTAATTCCCTACAGATTAACTTTAGTTTGACTCCTTTCTCCCCCCACAGAAAACACATAAGGATGAGTGAGTGAGATTTAATGTGACAAGTCTGACTATGTTCGTTTGTAAAAATGAAAAAGTAAATCATTGCATACTGAGTAATTTACCTTTTTTTAAAATAATAATAATAATAATAATAATGTTCTTGCAAACCTTTCACAGTTGCAACAAGACTGCATGGCTGAGAACTGCTACCATAGTCAATTCACTTTTCTTTCTTTTTCATCTCCTTCTCAGTTTCATTCATTATTGCCTTTCCCCTGTATGCTGCTTTTAAACTGGTGTTCCTTGGCTCTTTTTTATTCTTATGATTTAACAATTTTATGTACCCTCTATAAATATAATAATGCTTCTACTGATAATGTTGATTCCCAAATGTATTTCTTCAGCACTGATTGCTTTTTTAAGTCCCAGACCCAACTCTTCAACATAAATACATAAATATTGAAAATGTTACATAAAGCTGCCTATTGGTCATCTTCCCTTAGATACTTCAATTGATCTTGTCAATCTGAGCCCTAACCTCACTGACCTGTTTGCTCTGTCATATATATATACCTGGTTTGCTAACGAAGTCACCATCTGCCCAGGCTTCTAAGCTAGAAATCTGGCCATCATCCTTCATTCCTCCTGTTCCCTCACCCTTCATATGTACTTGCTCTTTCACATGCCCATATTTCTACAAATGCAGTTTCTTCTGTTGAGTGCCTTTCCTCCTTTGCTTACCCTGAGCAAGTCTCATTTTTTTAAAAAAAGCACATCACTTCCATGAAGACTTCTCTAACTTCTTTAGGGAGTTTGTTATTCGCAAAGCACTTTGCTCACACTCTATTATATCATTTTGCATATTATAATCATTTATGTTTATGTTAGTCTTTAAATACATAAACTCTTCAAGGATACACCTTATTTCACACTGTTTTATTGCTTTAGTATAGTGCCTGGCACTCATTAGATATTCTGTAAGCATAAAATGGATGAATAAATGCATGCATGAATGAAATGGACAAGCTCTCTTTCTTCTTACTGAAGATATTTCTTTTGGAGAGAAATTGGATTTAAAAATAGAGTATTGTTAATGAATTCAATGTAAGTGAGATCATAGTTATGATAGGTTCTATATTTGTACTGCTGGGCAAGCTATATAAATTTTCTATACTTCACTTTCCTTATCTATAAAATAATACTAGTAATAATAGTTCATATATCTTTTTGTTGTTGTTATAAGAATGAAATGGGACAGTCCTTCTAAAGTTATAGTTTCTGGCCAATAGTAAAAGTTCAATTAAATTGTATTATTGAAAGTGGGATATGTGTTTTGGTTAATATGAACATGCAGCCAGAGAGTTTTCTCATGATTATGGTAAATTATTATGGTGCAAAATATCCCATGCATGTTTTTCATTTTAAATTGTAGTTTATCAAATAATAATATACTATTTACCAAGTACAGAGCAATTCCTCCTCCTATTAAAAAGCCACAGTAGACATCAACTGGGTGGTTCTTATACTGAGTTATCCGTGTTAGTCCACAGATGATCCCACAGATGATAAACGTAAAGACCAAGAGAGGTTTCAGAAGCTTAGAGGAATCCGTTAATGTAGAATTGAAGTACATCTTAAAAATGAAAGAAATGGGTTAGACTTAATACAAAGATCGTTTTATATTAAATTATAATCAAATAAAAGTTACACTCAAAAGCCTAACTGGTACACTCAGCTTCAATATTGCTGTCTTATTCTCCCTGCTCTGCCTATGTTCTACACCTGCAGGGAAGGTAGATAAATATTGAAATTTGTCACATAAATCTTTCATTTAATGGATTGAAAGTTTAAAAAAAAATTGAAGGGGAATTAGTCAAACAGGTGTTTAGTCTCCATATTATATGTCACAACTTTTGTTGCTTTTTCTCACAAGAGTTCATGAACTACAGTGTCTATCATTGTATCACATTGATCAAATGTACACTGACTTAGAGCTAAAATTTGTTACATAAATACTGAAAGTAAGGAGTGTATGTGTACTTAATACAGTTCTTTCAGTTTTTAATAAACAAAACATCAGTGCAGTTCACAACACCCTCCCATGAAGTATAATATTACTTTAAAGGGTTGCTAAGCTAAATAAACATTATTATACTGTAGAAAATGTTTTTACTGCACTATTTTTTATAAAATCATGTTTCTTCTTTCTGTGCCATTGTATTAAAGGACTGCAATGCTAAAGTTTACCATTCTCTTATTATACTGCTATATAATCAAGTCACCAGGAAACAACACTTATTCCTCTGATTTTCTGTAAGACACAGCTTAACAAGAAAGATCCAGTTACTTACTGAAACATACACAGCTGCAAACGCTGCAAGGGTCGCGTGTTGAGAAGGAAATGACTTTCTGCCAAAGAAATACAGTCAAATTATGCCTTTTAATTCAGATACACCACCAGCAGTCAGCTCAAGAACACTGAGTGGGTAAAATGTTCAACTGAAAAGCCCACGGCAACAAAGAATAATTTCAATTTCAATTTAGTTTTCAGGACAAAGACTTGGATTATGTAAAAAATACTGCTAATTACTATTCATATTAAAGAGTAATGGTGTCGTGCTTTCTGACATAAATATGTGTGCCAGGTCAGTAAGGGACCACTTGTCTACCCCACTGAAATGATGGTTGAAAGGAGAAACTGACTAGGAAACATAAAAATTCTTATATGTTAAAATTATTTTCAGTTTAAAAGTTGAAAAACTTGGTGTTTTAAAGCTTTTAACTTTTCTATGCCTCTAAATATGGTTTTGTTTATATAAAATTTTTAAAAATTGTTTACTCACTGCAGTGGATCTAAATTTTTTTTTCATAGACCCAGAAAGCATGAGAAGTTCAATTAATAAAATATCTCTCTGTATATTACACTTTGAAAATAATTATCATGTCAAGAATCATATAGCATTTTATTTAGTTAAATCACTGAAGGAGGAAAATCAAAGAGATGGAACACAGGAGAGTAGGAGAGACACTGAAAAGAACAGAAGAAGGAAAAAAAGGGGGATTTCTTTAATTGGATAAGAAAATCTTGGTAAAAAATAAAATTGAGAGTTATATTAACTCACTGCCATGGAGTTGGATCTGACTCATAGCGACCCTTCCTTGGGTTTCTGAGGCAGTATAACTATGGAAGTAGATTGTCCAACCTTCCTCCCGAAGAGTGGCTGGTGGGTTTGAACTGCTAGCCTTCTGGTTAGCAGTCAAAAGCCTTAGGCACCATGACACCAGATGTAAAAGAATGGAGAAAGAATAGAAGACATAGATCTTGAATGTAAACTCAAAATTATTGGACTTTGAATGTGTATAATCACATAATAGCAGTCTCTTGTTCTTTGAGTATACTTATTAAATTATTTTAGACACCTAAATCAATCTTTGGAAACACATTTAATAAGAAACTCATAATAATTTATTAGTCCTTGTCTCCCTGTAGTTTATCTCTTTTTAACTTCTAAGATACTACATCTTGCCATACAAGTTTACTTTTACTTTGTTGCTTGAAAAAAATAATGCATTGGTAGTTTTTTGAGTTTTTCAGTCCCTATTTTCTGAAATGCAAGGCCAAAAGCTATAAAGACATTCCAAGTTCATTTAAAAAATTATAAAGTGCCAGATGTTACTCCTTCTCAAACTCTACCAAAATTCACAATTCCTTTGATAAAACATATACCAGAGATGTAAATATCACAGACACATAGTCTTGCAGTGAAGCCAGTGTAAGACATTTAAAGTCTTAAGGAGACATTAAGTACTGTAATGACTATAAGCCATTAGTAAATATACTAAAATAAACCTATTGTGGT
Organism: Orycteropus afer afer; assembly: GCF_000298275.1. Classification (NCBI taxonomy): domain Eukaryota; kingdom Metazoa; phylum Chordata; class Mammalia; order Tubulidentata; family Orycteropodidae; genus Orycteropus; species Orycteropus afer. Next base: position 14,022,382 of record NW_006921620.1, on the reverse strand, counting down.
AAACCCGAAACAAAACAAGTATAGGATGAATCATAAAACATGAGTAGGGGCTGATAATATGAGGACTGATAGCAAGATGTAAGGCTGAAATTTGGAAATGGATTTGGAAGGTTCCACCAATGCGTTTCAGTGGTACAATCACTGAAGAGATCACTGAATTGAGAAGAACGATTACACCAAAATCATTACGATTGAAAAAAGTGTATTTAAGATGATACCCCAAGAAATTATTGAACACTGGCAACATTGACATGGAGTGTTTTTTAAGTCTCAGTTTCTAACCTTCCACTGTTGATAACTGTAAGGTCAGATCCTGAGCAAATATCTTCCACAATGTAGGAATTTTCTTTACAAGATACATTCAGAGAGGTATAGTTTGGCTTGCACACAGTCAGAAAGTATGGTGCCTGATACCCTGTGGACAGTTGTATGATATCTGTGATAAGAGCTGTAGAGCATAGTCCAAATACGTGAACACCTATAAGCAAAAGGAAAGAAAGTGTTACCAAGTTAGTGGCTGATGCTGATGCTGAGTCATCATCAACCATGTTTATTACACATTAACACTGCAACCTTAAAAGCTGTTAAAATAATTTTCTCTAAGTTTATTTCAAGAAGATAGTATAAAAAATTCCTAAACTTATGAACGGATACTTAAAGGCAAAATATGGACACTGAGTATCTCCAAAGGAGTAATTTGAGACATTTGTATCTTTGGATATTAGGACCAATTCTTAATATTGGTAACCGTAGATCACTTGTCAAACACCTGGAGCATATTAAGGTGACTGTGTGATTTGAGAAAGACTAAATTTTGGGAAAGAAGCAAAATTCAAAATAATTTTTAATTGTTTTGCACGTTTGAACTACTAGTGCTCTCTCCCTGCAAATGATCCTTAACTTAGTCACAGCTTCCAAATCCTAAAGTTGTTGTTGGGTGCGGTCAAGTCAATTCTTACTCACAGCGACCCCTCAAAAATAAATTCTAATTTCCTGTAAGTCCATAGTAACATCAGGAATGTTAATTAAAACCAAAGAAGAGAGCAGACAAGCCATGTCTTGGAAACAATTAAATCCCAGGTGAATGGCTCTGAGGCTTGCCTACATATTTAGAATCCTGAGTCAGTGTTCATATATCTTCTGGTACAAATTTTATCTTTTGTTTCCTGGGGACAGGCTTAATCCGTAAAATCACAGTGCTGCTGATGCACTCGAACTCCATTTCTGTTTGAAGTCCTTTTTCTGCTCCTGTCCCAGGGAGTCTAGCTCTCTGCTCACAAACATATGATCTGGAATTTTCACGCTCTCTGCAGGTTGCCTCAACACACTGGATTTTGATTCATGACTTATGCATAGAAATCAGGAAGAGTAATTTTTCAGTGGACTCCTCCAGACCAGGATCACCAGCCTGCACATTATCCTGTTTTGTACTTTTCTTGCCCTCTGTATTGTCACCTAATCACTACAACCCTCCCTTCCTTCTCCATCCACACACCTGGGATTCATGGCATGGGACTTTTATTTCCACATTACAACTGAGCATGCAAAGTCTTAAAGAGGAGTAGGGCTAATTGCGGAAACCCACTTACTTTACCTTTGGGAGAATGAAAATCACAGCCCAAGACCAAAGGAGGAGGGGGCTGCTGAGTGAGAATCTATGGGACACTGATCTCTAGAGTATGATGGACCATCCTTCCAATCACAAGGTATTTCAGAAGTCACAGGGTCTCTGTCCACAGCATTGTGTTACATTAGGGAGAATTTTCTCAGAGATCAGTTACTTGTCCTCAGGTTTTATTCCCTTGTCTCAGTTTGAGACCTTGCTAAGGAGTGTATTCTTATTTTACCAGTTTGACATGCTTTACTTAGTGAAGCAGATTTATACAGTCCAGGGCAGGAAATAGACCATATTTTTTGCTCTCTTGGGAGAGAAGATTAATTATCTAGGTATTAAATGAAGTTACCTATTTCTCTGAACTGACAGCTGACAGATAAAAATAATATTTTACTGGCTTATTGGGAAAGAGTATAAAGCATTCAGCTTGGTGAGTACACTATGACTTGTCTACTTAGCTCAGGTGAAAAAAAAATAGTAATCCAGGTTTGTGACTCAAATAGCATTAAGATGGTCCATGCAAATCAGAAGAAATGAAGGTTTAGATAGTCTGATTCAGACTCTGGTTATCTCAGGCCTATTGATTTGCTTTGTTGTTGTTAGCTGCCAATGAGTGAGCCACAACTCAGGGCGACCCCATGGACAAGAGGATCAGATCATTGTGATCGATAAGGTTTTCATCCGCTGATTCTTTGGAAGTAGATTGCCAGACCTTTCTTCCTAGTTCATCTTAGTCTGGATGTTCTGCTAAAACCTGTTCAAAATCATACCACACAAGCCTCCACTGACAAGCAAGTGGTGGTTATGCTTGAGATATAATGGCCATGAATTGAACCCAGGTCTTCAGTATGGAAGGTGAGAATTCTACCAATGAACCCTCACTGCCCTCATTGATTTTTCTATAAAAAGAAACAAACCAAACTCACTGCCATTGACTTGATTTGACTCATAGAGACACCTTCTTGGGTTTACGAGGTGGAAATTAATAAGGAAGTAATTACTAAGGAAGTAATTGCCCAATCTTCCTTCCGAGCAGTGGCTGGTGGGTTTGAACTGCCAACCTTCTGGTTAGCAGTCACATACCTTAGGCACCATGCCACCAGAGATCCCAGTGATTTTTCTATGTTGTTGTTGTTGTTATGTGCCATCGAGTTGGACCTGACTCATAGCAACCCCTCCTTGGGTTTCTGAGGCAGTATCACTATGGAAGTAGATTGCGCCGTCTTCCTTCCGAGTCATGGCTGGTGGGTTTGAACTGCCAGCCTTCTGGTTAGCAGTCAAGTGCCTTAGGCACTACGCTACCAGAGCTCCCAGTCAGTGATTTTTCTATAGGTCTCCTAAAAAAGAGGAGGTAAAACTAGGGAATGTAATTGAAGGAAAAGAGCCATGGATTCAGTGCTCTATGGTGACATTTCCATTTACAATAACTTCTGGATGAAAACACTTCAGGACAATTGAAATGGAATCAATGAGTTGACTAAAATAATTTCTGAGGAGTTACCCATTCATATTGGCCTGCTGACATTTATTCTCCACTTTTAAAAAAAACTGAATATAGATTCATGAAATCAATTTCTTTAAAGTAAATTCAAGTTTCAACCTGAACTAAGACAAAAATGTTAAGTGTGTGGCACATTAACTCTGAAAACAAGGGCTGCAACTGTAAATAAGCACATTTCAAATACAAAGCCCAAATTTTGGCATTTTAATAATTTCTTGCTTAATGTAAAGCTCATCAGGTACCTGAAATTATACATGCAAATTATAGCTTTAAAGACTTAATATCTGTAATTAAATACAAGATTTCTATTTGAGAGAAAAAAAAAAAAACAACCCAAACCAACATTTTTTTTTTGTAATTGGTTGCCCACACCCACCAACAAATCTAACAGCTCTTCTAAGAAAAGAGTTGAAGTTGCAGCCTCCAGCATTAATGTTGGGCTCCAATCCAACTCCATTTCTTCTTTTGGACAGGCAACAGTAGAGAATTCCTTCTCCTACCATAATCTGCAAAGACAAGAGGGTGTGTTCAGAATGAATTCAACACTTTCTAATATCAACTCAATGAGGTAAAGGTGTATTTTTCTCAATAGCTTTAGAAGTGTAAAGCAATTTCACCTGAACAATTTGAACATGCAGTGAGAGGAAATAATCAGGTAAACTGTGAAGAGTGTTAATTGGATATCCTGTACTCCCAGGAACAGGCTAAGTTTGTGATGGTATTCTGGCATTTAAAATGCTTACAATACTCAGGATTTAGCCCTTTGCCCAATAAGAGCCAATGAAGAATAAGAGATTAGTCACATGGTGATTCTGCCCTAACAGTTAGTTTTGACATTTCATCCCTAAAGCCATGAAAACAAAATGACTGAGAAGAGAATAAAATAAGTATCATATTTAGATCAGGAACATTTTATAAGCACTTTAGTTCAGTAACTATTTGAAATTGACCACAAGATCAGTCAATGGAAAGTAGGTATGAGGATTGGAAGGTACTATCTAGAGTAAGTGTAGTGATCCAATAAAAATTTTCACAGTGATAGAAATGTTTTCTGCTCTGTACCTTATAGTATCCACTAACCACACATGGCTGTTGAACATAAAATGTAACTACTAAAGCTGAGGAATTGAATTTTAAATTTCATTTCTTTGTATTTAATGAATTAATTAAAATCTAAATTGATTTAAATTTAAGATTAAATAGCCATATGTGGCTAGTGGCTACCATATTGGAGAATGCAGATTTTGAGAGAATCTGGGAACCAGGGAAGCATTTCCTATGGTATTAGGCATTTAGAAAATCTGTTCACACTGGACAGAGAACCATGCTTTCTTATTAGGACTGTTTTAAAATTGGGAAGAAAGCATTTTTTTGTATAAGACATCTGTCAAGGAACTCAATATTTTGGGAGCATCATCTTCAGGATGCAGCCAGAATGCTCGTTAGAAGCAAGAATGGCCAGACTTCACCTCATGTATTTCTGTCATGTGGTCAGAAGGGATCAGTCCCTGGAGAAGGATATCATGCTGAGTAAAGTGGAGGATCAGTGATAAAGGGGAAGACTCTTAGTGAGATGGACGGACACAGTGGCTGCAGCAATGGGCTCAAGCATAGCGAGGATTGTGAGGATGCGCAGGACCAGGCAGGGTTTCATGCTGTTGGACATAGGGTTGCTATGACTCAGAATCAACTCAAAGGCACCTAACAACAACATCTTCAGGAAATTTTCCTTGAACTCCCTGGTTGTTGTTGTTATGTGCCGTCAAGTCGTCCCAGACTCATAGCGACCCCTCCTTGGGTTTCCAAGGCAGTATCACTACAGAAGTAGGATTGCCCAACCTTCCTTACAAGGAGTGGCTGGTGGGTTTGAACCGCCAGCCTTCTGATTAGCAGTCAAGTGCCTTAGGCACTATGCTACCAGAGCTCCCTTACTATACCTTAAATTATGTCTCCTTCTATTTGTCTCCTATAGCATCTTGCCCTAACCTCCACCAAAAAGAGGAAAAAAAAAAAAAAAAAAAACCTATTTCCATTGGGTCAATTCTTACTCACAGCAACCCCCATTGGGTTTTCAGGGTAGTAAATCTTTCCAGAAGTAGATTGCCCCATCTTCCCTCCATGGATTGAATCACCAACCTTCCGGTTAGCAGTCAAATGCCTTAGGTACTGCACCACCAGAGCTCCTTGCCCTTCCCTCTAGCATAACTTTACTAAAGTGAAATTTAATTGTTCATATAATTTTCTCTCACTAGACGAGGACCTCCTAAGAGAAGAACCATTTCATATGTGCTTTTATCCTACTATCTAGCCCTATGCCTGGCACTGTGGTATTCAGTTTCTACCTAAGCTGGACATGTAGATTGTCAGTTATTCTATATAATAGAAGTAAGAACTGAAATTATGAGTTTTAGTTCTACAAATATTTTTCAAATATTTGAAAAGAGATTGTTTGGAATTAGATATTAATTTGCATAAATGTATGAATTGAGAATAGTAGGATTTTATGACCTATCAGGAGTCACACAGTGGCAAGTAATCAAGCCATTTTGAACAGTATGATCATTTCAAGTAACTAAAACAGATTTTGTGAGGGAGAAACTTTTCTCCAATTTTTGTTACTAGCTTAATATTTATTTTATGAAGTGTTTAAGATAAAAGTTCTTTTGGTTAACCAATGACAGTAAGAGATCACTTTCTGTTCCAAATTAAACCAAGAAAAACCAGATGCACTGCCATTGAGTAGATTCCAACTCATAGCTACCCCCATGGGGTCTCCAAGGCAGTAAATCTTTATCGAAGTAGGTTGTCCCATCTTCCTTCCACAGAGTGGCTGATGGGTTTGAACTGCCAACCTTCTGGTCAGCAGTAAAATGCCTTACAATTTGGACTAAATCTATATTTAGCTATCTAGATAATAAGAGGTGTGTACAATTTTTAAAAAATTTAATCTGGATAACAAATCAAAATCATTCACTTAAACAGAACTCCATCCATAACCATGTGTGAAAATCATGTGACATGTATGATAAACTACTTTAACATCAATCATTGTAGAAAGAATCAAAAGGACATTTTTTCATTCATTGAACATTGATCATTAATACTTTTTGAAAAGCAACCTACATTTGCACTTCAAATTAGACATGGAAGTGTGGTTGTTTCTGTCTGTACTCAGTATAGCTTGGTGTGACATGAGACATCATGCACACAGAATAATATGGTGACTATCTAAAATTCATTATTTCAGGAAAATGAAGCACTTATTTCTGAAATGCATTGTTGTATGTGTAAAATACACTGATTTGATTTTTCACTTCTTCAATAATAATTCTGTGAATAATTTTGTTTTCTCTTTTCAAATATATAT
>NW_006921620.1:14001031-14015799 GCF_000298275.1 Orycteropus afer afer | reverse complement strand
ATCCTATATATAAATATAGACGCTCTGGTAGCCTAAGGCACTTGACTGCTAACCAGAAGGCTCACAGTTCAAACCCACCAGCCACTCCTCAGAAGGCAGGTTGGGCAATCTACTTCCATAGTGATACCGCCTCGGAAACCCAAGGAGGGGTCGCTATGAGTTGGGTCTGACTCGACAGCACATAGCAACAACAAACAGCAACATATATAAATATGTATATTATATATATAAATAGATATGAGGTCATCCTTGGAAGGAAGACTAGGCAATCTACTTCCATAGAGATACTGCCTTGGAAACCCAAGGAGGGGTGGCTATGAGTCGGGATTTACTCAACAGACATGAGCTTAAATAAATATAAATAATATATATAAATATGAGGTCATTTTACATATATATATATATATTTAAGTATATATATATATATATATACACACACACTCATACACATATATATGTAAATGACCTCACATCTAGACCATGAATGCTAAGTTAATGAAAGTTTATTTGTACAGTTTCATTAGGAAAATGTCTTATCAAGACATTAGTCATTACCTAAAATGACCTTGAGATTCTAGGAGATTATTTGAGTTGGTTAAATATGCTCAAAAATCATATGCTGAAAGTGTGCTTTGACTCCATTTGGGTTGATTATGTAATACGGATGGGGATTTCTTGTCAGTATTTTGACATCATCCAAACATCCATTTCCCTAAGGAGCACATTAATTTTCTCCTCACACTTCAATTCTTCATCTATGTGTCACTGAATAAATTTTCAAAATGATTTAATTTGCTTTCAAGATAGAATTATCCTAAGGTGAAGGACAGAAACTTCCTAAAGTATTTGTAAATGCTCCTGCTTATTTCTTCTTTCTAATGAAATGCTATTGTACTTCAGTGTGGTTTCTGGGTTTAAACTTTGACAATAAGATTATTTTTTTTTGTTGCTGATATCATTTGTAAATAGAAAACATTTATGACAAGTGTCTTCTCACAATATTCTGTTTATGCTGTACATCACCCTGAAAAGAAACAACATATTTGTGTGTGTGTCTGTGTGTGTCAAATATCATGGACAGATTTTTGGAAGAGATTTCATAGTTGCTCTGCTTCAGGAAAGATATTGAAAGGAAATGTGTTACTTATTATCATATAGACACTGTTCTTGAAATAATTGCCATAGGGAGAACGAGAATCCAGGACTTCCTCATGAAGAACAAAACAACAATAAAAGCCTTCTAATATTCATCATAGTATCTTGAAGGTTTGAATGTGCAATGATTGCATTTTGGAAACTCTAACATATTCAACATTTTATATTCTGATCATATAGTCTACTAAAGATATGATTACTGTTTAGGAACTATAATCAAATCCTAATAGCATTTTCTTATAAAATTAGATGGAGTCACCCTTTAATAATATATAATGTAATTGTATTTTCACAGACAGAAAAGTACATATTTATGTAATTTCCATGGCATTTTATGGTATGCTTACATATTTTGTGTTGGTTTCCTGAGAAAACAAATACCCCCAAAATCTAAACAATATGCTTGTTTAATTATTACACTAAAGTAAATGAAAACTGAATATTAAGGAAGAAATTTCCCAATAGAAAGCACTTTCAGGGAAATAATATGAAATTCACAGACATGAAAGAAATTTTCATTGTTTTACATATAAGTATGTGAATGAGAAGTTATTTTTAAAATGTCTCTCAAGGCATAAAGAAAAACCTGAGAAGCAAACACTAAGTGATCTGGTTAAAAAAAAAACAAAAAAACAATTGATCTTTCTTTTGTTCATTTGAAGTTTCCTTTAAAGAACATTGCTGGCATGAGGTCTTTTATATTGCTTTGTCTTCTCTCCATGTGAATTTGGAGAACATAGGAAGACCTCTTCTCATACAAATTTATTCTAGAAGCCATTTCCAAATGAAGGATTCTTCTTGTCTTACTCCTCCTCTTATTATCACCCCATTTTTTGAATAGCTTATGCCACCCATGAAAATAAAAGAGAAACAACACCCTTGAAAGTCAGAAACAATTGTTCTATTTGTTTTCATTTTTAGGAAGAGAAAAATAAAGAGTTCAAGTAGTAACATATGTAATAAGATCAGAGATAGAATTACAGTTTTAGAGCAAGATGACTATAAAAATTATAGGAACTGAAGTTGAGAAAATATATGTGTTGGGAGAAGACCTTACAAAGAGAGAGAAAACCGAGTTAGAAAGAAATTCAAAATGTTTACAAAGGAGTGTAAGAAACAGTATTTCATATCAGCAAAGTCATACTTTGTTTCACCACCAAGTTGTTTACCCAAAATCCATGAAAACATTATTATAGAAAATAATTGCTGACATTCTCAAGTGTTCTGTATCTTTACATGATAGGGGAGAAGTTACAGACCCCATGGTGTAAATATCTCCTGGTTTACCTTGTTTCATTAAGAGGAATTCAGTAGCTTGGCAGGATCTGTGAAAACTCAGGAATTCAGTGACACTTTCATGAGCATTCAGCTATTAGAACCATAGGGCAAGAAGTTTGTTGAAGTTGGGACTGGACACCCTGGAGCAGCTTAGTGGGAAGGGATTCACAGTGGATTATGTTTTTCATTCTTTAGCATGCAAGAATGAGAGATTCAACCCAGACTCCCTAAACCACATATGAGAATTTTTCACTGGAAGTAAGGAGTCAGAAGCAGGGACACAATGAAGAAATCAAGGTCATTGTCACCAAGACATGGAACTGTTAGCAGTGAAAGCAATGGCAGATAAATGGTGCTGGAAGGGAGTGCCACAATTAGCCCGATTTCCTAGGAATTTCCTGGGAAAGAAGTATTTCTGAATATATAAAAAGCAAATTATTAAAATGATTAAATATTAACACAATATTTGCCACAAAATCATGAACATTTTTGTAGTGTTTCATTCTATTTCAAATATATTAATAATAAAAAATTCAAGTATTACATCCTAATTTAGAAGAAATGTTTTCAGATGTGATAGATTTAAAATATATAGATAGATTTAAAATATATAAAATATATGTATATATATATTTCTGCTCTTGTCAAATATCAGAATGATATGTACTTTTTTGTAAGTCTTTAGAGAAATAACAGAAAAATGCTGTTATCCTGAGCAATAGTGTCCTTTAAAAATGTTTTATTACTGTCAGCTACTTCCAAGTACATTGTTATAGTTGTAATCACCCTGGAGTCACTGAAGTTTGAGTAACTCATTAATTTACCAAATATTTTGAGACCTTTTAAATAGGATAAATTGCTAGGGGAAATGAAGTTCTAATTTTATGTTCTGAAAGTATTTTATTTACAATGCGAACAGGGTGTTGATTATTTAATATAGGGAAGATTCTTAAAATAAGCCCATGACTACACAAAAGCAGAGCTTAGAAGGTTTATGCAAAGACTTTTTAAAACTGCTGATGTACAGAACCAGAATAGGGTAATTCATTAGGGAATCTTGTAAAATCTTCATTCAAACACAGCTTTTAATTTAACAACCACTTTCTCTGGCATTCATAGACATGATAAAAGCAAAGTAAGGGTTCTTACTGATGAAAAAAATTTATTATTAACCTTGAAATTTTTTTCTTTTCTTTTTTTTCTTTTTTGCCGTTAGGTAGTATTCTGAGAGTTGAAAGATGGTAGAGAGGCTTTGTTAGTTTTATCTATTAATGGATTAGTCTTAAAGTGTGTTCTTTAATGTGTGCATTAACTTATAAACCACTGTTATTCTACTTCAGTAGGCTATATATTTTATATATATTACATATTTTAAAATATGAATGTCTTTCTGAGTCTAAAGTACCTGATTCTTTGTGTGTGTGCATGTGTGTGTATGCATGTACATGCTTTCCAGGAGTGTGAGTTTTGTCCTCTTTACATTTCAATTGTTGATACTAAGTGCTCATAACCAATAAAAACTGCTAGCCTAGTAAAAAATGAAACTGTAAATGATATTAACATGCACTTGGTGGAAGAGAAGTTGTACAATTTTTTGTTTTCCAGACACATAAAAACATAGAAAATAAACACATAACAAATATATTATCTCTGATCTAAAAATCTACTACACAGCCATGGTAGTTAAAATAGCCTGGTACTGGTATAATGACAGACACAGAGACTAATGAAACAGAATTAAAAACCCAGAAGTAAATCCACCCACCTATGGACAGCTGATTTTGACAAAGGGCCAAAATTCATTTAATGGTGAAGAGATGGTCTGCTTAATAAATGGTGCTGGAAAAATAGGATGCCATTTGTAGAAAAATGAAACTAGGCCCATATCTCACATCACATACAAAAACAAACTCAAGTTAGAGCAAGACCTGAATGTAAAATCTAAAACTATAAAGGCTACCAAAGAAAAAATACAAACAAATTTAGGGGCTCTAATTCATGGCATAAAAACACTATTAAACATAGCTAAAAATGCACAAATGTCAGAAAATGACTAGGACCTCCTAAAAGTTAGATATTTATATGCATCAAATGATTTGACCAAAACAGTAAAAAGAGAACCCACAGACTGGGAAATGTTTTTCTGGCAAAGACATATTAGAGAAGTGGCTAATTTCTAAAACTTTTAAGAAAATTCTGACACTTTAACAACAAAAATATAAATAATCAAATTTTAAAAATGGGCAGAGGACATGAATAGATAGCTCACTAAAGAAGCTACTAAACTAGTTAACAAACACATGCCACAACTCATCTGTCAGTTTGTCGTATTTTGTTGGCTAGTGTATTGTTGTGATGCTGTAAGCTAGGCATGTGGTATTTCAAATATCAGCAGGGTCACCCATGGTAGAAAAGTTTCAGTATAGATTAGAGACAAAGACATACTAAGAAGGAGATGGCCAAGTCCACTTCTGAAAAAATTGGCCACTGAAAACCTTATAAATAGCAGGGAAATACTGTCTGATATAGTATTGGAAGATGAGGCCTTCAGGTTGGAAGGCACTCAAAATATGACTAGAGAAGAGATGCCTCCTCAAAGTCTTATTTACCATAATGACGTGGATGGAGTAAAGCTTTCTGGACTTTCATTTGATGATGAGTCATGACTCAAAATGATAACAAACAGCTGCAAACATTCATTAATAATTGGAATATAGAATATATGAAGTATGAATCTAGGGAAATTGGAAGTTGTACAAAATGAAAAACAACACATAAAGATTTATATGCTAGGTATTAGTGAGCTGAAATGGACTGGTATTGACCATTTTGAATAGGGCAATCATATATGGTCTACTATGCTGGGAATACCAAATTGAAGAGGAATGGTGTCACATCCATCATCCAAAAGAACACTTCAAAACCTATTCTGGAGTAAAATGCTGTCAGTGATAGGATAATATCCATACACCTACAAGGAAACCAGTTAATACTACTATTATTCAAATTTACTAACCAATCACTAAAGCCAAAGATGAAGAAATTGAAGATATTGTCCTAACTTCTACAGTCTGAAATTGACCAAACATGTAATCAAGATGTATTGATGATTACTGGTGATTAGAATGTGAAAGTTGGAAACAAAGGAGGATCAGCAGTTGGAAAACATGACCTTGGTGATAGAAATGATGCTGGAGATCATGTGATATAAGTTTGCAAGACCAATGATATACACATTGCAGATATCTTTCTTCAATAACATAAATGGCAGCTATACACATGGACCTCACCAGATGGAATACACAGGAATCAGTTTGACTACATCTGTGGAAAGAAACAATGGAGAAGCTGAATATCATCAGTCAGAACAAGGCCAGGGGCCAATGTTGGATCAGACCATGACTTGCTCTTATGCAAGTTTAGGTTGCAGCTGAAAAAAATTAAAACAAGTCCACAAGAGCCAAAGTATGATCTTGGGTATATACCACCTGAATTTAAAGACCATTTGAAAATAGATTTGACACATTGAACACAAATGACCAATGACCAGAGAAGTTGTGGGATGCCATCAAGGACATATACATGAAGAAAGAAAATCATACATGAAAAAGTCATTAAAATGATGGCAAGGAAATAAAAAAAAAAGACCAAAATAGATGTCAAAAGAGACTCTGAAACTTGCTATTGAATGGAAAATAGTTAAAGCTAATGGAAGAAATGATGAAGTCAAAGATCTGAACAGAAGATGTCAAAGGGCAGCTCTGGAAGACAAAGTAAAGTATTATAACAAAATGTACAAATACCCAGAGTTAGAAAATCAAAAAGGAAGAAAATACTTTGCATTTCTTAAGCTGAAAGAACTGAAGGAAAAATGGAAGCCTCGAGTTAAAATATCAAAGGATTCTACACGCAAAATGTTGAATGATGCAGGAAGCATCCAAAGAAAATGGAAGGAATACACAGAGTACCAAAAAACTTGGAACCAAAAGTATTGGTCCATGTTCAACCATTTTAGGTGGAGGCACATGATGAAGAGCCAATGATATTGAAGGAAGAAGTCAAGCTGAACTTAAGGAATTGGCAAAAGACAAGGCTTCAGGAATTGATGGAATATTCACTGAGAAGTTTCAACAAACACATGCCGTGCTGGAGCTGCTCACTTGTTTATACCAAGAAATTAGGTTAACCTGGTTAACTGACTGGAAAGATCCATATTTGTACCCATTCCGAAGAGAGGTGATCCAACAGAATGTAGAAATTATCAAACAATATCATTAATATCACACCCAAGTAAAACTTTGCTGAAGATAATACAAAAATGGTTACAGTAGTGTATTGACAGGGAACTTCCAGAAACTCAAGCCAGATTCAGAAAGGATATCATTGCTGATGGCAGACGGATTTTGGCTTAAAGGCAAGAATATCAGAAAGGTATTTACCTGTGTTTTATTGACTATGCAAAGGCATCTGACTGTGTGCATTAACAAATTATAGATAACGTTGCAAAGAATGGGGATTACAGAACACTCAATTGTGCTCATGAGGAACCAGTACATAGACCAAGAGGCTCCTCTTGTTCGAACAGAGCTTTGTTCTAATAAATAAATAAATAAATAAATTAATTAATTAAATAAATAAATAACCTCACTGCTGTCGAGTCAGTTCCGACTCACACTGACCCCTCCTTGCGTTTCTAAGGCAGTACTTCTACGGAAGTAGATTGCCCAGTCTTCCTTCCTTTCACTCTGAGGAGTGGCTAATGAGTGAATCGCCAGTCTTCTGGTTAGAATTCAAATGCCTTAGGCACTAGAATCTGGAGAGGTGTGAATAAAGGTTTTATCTTTTCACCATACATATTCAATCTGTATGCTGAGCAAATAATCCAAGAAACTGGACTATATGCAGAAGAGTGTGGCATCAAGATTGGAGGAAGGCTCATTAACAACTTGTGCTCATTAACAATTTGCTTGCTGAAAGTGAAGGAGACTTGAAGCACTTACTAGTGAAGATCGGAACCTGTGTATTGCTCATCAACATCAAGAAAACAACAATCCTCACAACTGTACCAATAAACAACATCATTATAAATGGAGAAAAGATTGAAATTGTCAAGGATTTAATTTTACTTAGATCCACAATCACTGCCCATGGAAACAGTAGTCAAGAAATAAAATGAAGTATTGCAGTGGGCAAATCTGCTGCGGAAGTCTTCTTTAAAGTGTTAAAGAGCAAAGACTTCACTTTGAAGAATGAAATGCACCTGACTCAAGCCATGGTGCTTTCAATAGCTTCATGCATGTGAGAGCTGGACAATGAATAAGGAACACTGAAGAAGAAGTGATGAATTTCAGTTGTGTTGGTGAAGAATATTGAATGTACCATGGAGTGGTAGTAGAACAAACAAATTTGCCTTGGAAGAAGTACAGCTGGAATGTTCCTTAGATGCAAGTATGGCTAGACTTCACCTCCCACACTTTGATCACCTTGTCAGAAGAGACCAATCCTTGGAGCAGGTAAAGTAGAGGGTTAGCAAAAAAGGGGAAGACGCTTAGTGAGATGGATTAACAGTGTGGCTGCAGCAATGAGCTCAAGCATGGCATCAACTGTGAGTATGGCTCAAGACCAGGCAGTGTTTCATTCTGCTGTGCACAGGGTCAGTATGAGTCAGAACTGAGTGGAGTATGGTCTATGTAGAGGTTTTTACCACTTTAAAGCATGCAGAACCCCCCCCCCCTTTTTTTTTTAACGACTGCCTTTTGGTCTGTGTGCAGGCACCTAACAGCAGAAACAATAGCAAACACATTAAGACTGCTTGTGATCATGAGATACAAATCAAAACAACAATGAGATATCATCTTCCCCCAGCACTAACACCAAAGTTCAAAAAAATAGAAAACAACAAATGCTGGCAAGAGTGTGAAGAGATTGGAACCCTCATACACTGCTGGTGGGAAGGTAAAATGGTGCATTCACACCGGAAAACAGTATGACACTTTCTTAAAAAAGCTGCAAATAGAAAAATCATATGATCCAACAATCCCACTGCTAGGTATATATCATAGAGAAATAAGAGCCATGACATGAATAGATATATACACATCCATGTTCATTGCAGTACTATTCACAGTAGCAAAAACCATCTAAATGCCCATCAATGGATGAATGGTTAAACCATGGTACATACACACAATGGATACTACACAACGTTAAAGAACAAAGAACAAAGATTAATATGTGAAATAGCTTATAATATGGATGAACCTGGAAGATATTATGCTAAGGGAAATTATTTAATCACAATAGGAAAATACTGTATGAAACACTGTTGTAAAAAGTCAAGGAAAAGTTTTCACAAAAATTGAAATATTCTTTAATGGTTACCACAGGTGGAAGGGAAAGGATGGTAAACCACTAATTAGAGGGTAAACACATATTAACTTGGATGAAAAACCCACTGTCATCTAATCTATTCCAGCTCATATTGACCCTTATTGTATTTCCAAGGCAGTAAATCATTAAGGAAGTAGAGGAGCAGCTGGTGGGTTGAACCGCCAACCTTCTGGTTAGCAGTCAAATACCTTAGGCACTGCACCATCGGATCTCCTTTCACTTGGGTGAAGGGGAAGGCAATAAACAACAACAACAATAAAAATATATTGTTTGTGTATGTTACTAACCCATTTCTATGTGGAATTTTCATGGTCAGAATGAGAGTATTGCAGGTAAATGAAAAACCACTGAAGCCAAATGGAGGAAAAAGAACTCCATTCATAAGCTAATTTTCACAAAAGCTACTCCAAATAAAACTGTCTCTTTTGAAAATAGACAAATCAATAAAATGCATTGAGGGGAAATGTCAGGCTGGAATTCAATCATGACTTTCCATGATGGCCTTGAACCCCATGACAACAGTACTGACAAGAAGTGACCTCAAAATCAATACATTTTTGGCCCACCCATAGATAATAATAATAATAATAATAATAATAATAATAATAATAATACATTAGTAGTAAGCATATAAGTAAGCATATCAGAAATTTTATATTAGTTTTTCAAAGAGAATTTTGCAGTTACCAAGCCTTTTCAAAATAATTTATGAAAGTAATATTAGTGACTTACCATTTTTATAATCATATAATATTCTTTAACTTTTTAATATGAATAATTTAAAACTATTCCTACATGATGTAATCTGAATACTTCAAAGACATGATCTTTTCAGTCCAAGATTTAGAGTTCAGCTTTTCATTTTTTCTTAACCCATTTATTACATAAATGTGATTATGCTCAGCTTTCTCAGACTGACAAGCACAATTTAAGGGCAATTCTTACCGTAATTGCAGGTCCAGCAAAAGCCAAGCTAAGCAACATGAGGAATGGAATTGCCTCCTGGGTTGGTTCAATATACGGCATGCTAAGACTGCGATCATAGCAGCTGAATCCAGAATGCACAGGCTTGAAGACATCCGTGAGTTCAAGGAAATAGAGGCTAACCACCGATGATGCCAGTATAGGCAACTGAGAAGGAAAGATATAGAAGCTCAATTTATCCTTACATGGAAGGACATAAATAGAATCAGTGTGGCTTGAAGTCAGAAACAGGTGCATTTCTCTTTCTCTCATTACTTGTCTTT
The DNA here is from genome assembly GCF_000298275.1 of Orycteropus afer afer. Classification (NCBI taxonomy): domain Eukaryota; kingdom Metazoa; phylum Chordata; class Mammalia; order Tubulidentata; family Orycteropodidae; genus Orycteropus; species Orycteropus afer. Next base: position 14,005,729 of record NW_006921620.1, on the reverse strand, counting down.
GATCCCAGAATTAAAATCATTCCCAAGTAGTAATGCTTCTGCCTTTAAGATATATCTCTAATTTGCCCACCTCTGCCACCGACCTACTGGCAGTCTAAGACATTCATCATCTTTGTCCATGGGTTTCCTCCTAACTGGTACTCTATTTTCACTCTTGCCCTTCCACTTACCCATGCCTTTTCCACCTGTCATCTGAGTAATCTTTTGAAAATATTTCAGATCATTCAATTAACTATTGCCAGGGGTTTCTCTTCTAGTTGAATAAAATTCAAATTCCATGCCATGCAAATTTCTGTGTGATTTGGCTCTTACTTCAGTTGCTTCCATCTGAATACCATGTTTTCACCACTCCTCAGCCCTCTACCCACTACTACCCAATTTATAATCATTCTTTTCTTGTCACAGTCAAACTCTTTTCTGCCCAGGGGCTTTTTATATGGTGTTCCTTTTTCCTCTCACGTTGTACCCCTGGTTCTTTGCACAGCTGGCTTCTCATTACTTAGCAATGCCTTCCTGAACACTCTCTCTAAGGTAGGCCTTGATCTCTCCTCCACTCTCTACTTCATTACTTTGCTTGATTTTCTGCATGACATTTACCACTAACTAAAATCATCTTTTCAATTTAATATTTCACTTGTTTATTTTTTTTATCTCCCTCTATATCTTACTGAAATACATGCTCCATGAAGTGGAAGCCTGCCAGTGTTATTTATCACTGAGTCCCTGGTGCATAGATATGTTTCTGGCACATGGTAGGCATGCAACCCATCACTTAATAGCTTAATGAAGAAATAAATGCTTGTTGACTAATGACTAAATGAGTAAGCCTTAATTTCTTACAATAAGTTAACCAGAGTTAACAGATTTAGCCAATAATATTACACATCATCTATGTTAAATTAGAATTTCAGAGAACAAGAATCTCCCATGCAATATTTTGGAGACACTTCTACTAAAAAAAAGTTCATTGTTTATATGAGATTCTAATTTAACTGTGATGGTTGTTATTTGCCATCGAGTGGATTCTGAGTTATTGTGACCTCGTGTATGGGTGTCCTCTATTTTGTCTGTTGTTGTTGTTATGTGCCTTCTAGTCAGACCCGACTCATAGCGACCCCTCCTTGGGTTTCCAAGGCAGTATCACTATGGAAGTAGATTGCCCAGCCTTCCTTCTGAGGAGTAGCTGGTGGGTTTAAACTGCCAGCTTTCTGCTTAGCACTCAAGTGCCTTAGGAACTACGCTACCAGAGCTCCTCTATTTTGTCTGGCAACCCTAAACCAAATATTTTCCTGCTTTCTAGATTTTGTGTTATAAATTCAGTTATTCATTCATACAACTCATGATGTACTAGGCAGTATGTGAGGTGCTAGCTATAATATAGTAAGCAAGACTAACAAGGACTTGATACAAAAGAGCATAAGCTTAATGAAAGATCTGTTCTCAACTAAAGAGAAAATTCTACAAGTGTATTGCCTAATAGGTCTTTCAGAACCTAAAATGGCAGACTTCCTGAAATTGAAAAGAATTGTTTAGTTTAAGGCTTTGTTACTTGTGGAGGAGTTAATATTTATATAACCAACATGACAGAATTTTGATGACATCATTATAGACCACTTGTGATTTCTAATGGGAGTTCTGGTGGCATAGTGCATTTGACCACTAACCAGAAGTCTGGCGGTTCAAAACCACCAGCCACTCCTCGGAAGGAAGGTTGGACAATCTATTTCTGTAGAGATAGTGCATTGGAAATTCAAGTAGTGGTTGCTATGAGTCGAATTGTCTCAAGGCAGTGAGTTGGTTTTGTTTTTTTGTGATTTCTGAGGAGTTCAGATGGCACAGTGATTAAAGCATCCAGCTGCTAACCAAAAAGTCAATGATTTGAATCCACCAACAACCCAATGGGAGAAAGAAGAGGCAATCTGCTTCTGTAGAGACTTACAGTCTTGGAAACCCTATGGGGCAGTTCTGCTTTGTCTTAAATGGTCTCTATAAGTCAGAATATAGACTTGTTTGCAGTGGGTTTGGTTTGATGTGATTTTTCATTGTCTGGTTCTAGAAAATAAGTTTATAAGGTAGCATTGTATCTTCTATTTCTGTGAGCCCTTTTTGCAAAGAGATGAGAATAAGTTTTGTTGGACAAATTAATGGTGGTTAAAGTGGGCTTTTCTTTGTGTTTTTCAGATGGCTATTCATCAATGGAGAGAACAAAAGTGTGTCAAGACATTTGCATTTCTCTTATTAGAATCTGTGATCATCCGATTGCTTCAAATATTTGATCATTTCTCCTGTAGTACACAAATAGCAGCTTTTAATCTAGGCCTATAAATCACCCTTTCATGGTGCATGACTGACAATTCCACTTAAATATATTTTAGTTTTAATTAAACAACTATTTAATATATCACTTTGTGTTAGATATTTTTCTAAGTATTTTAGAAATTAAAATAAATTTTATTAATGTTTAATTCATTTAGTTTTAAACATTCAATTATGACATAAGATGGTATTACCAGACACTACTAGCAAATGGCAGAGGTAGGGCTTGAGCCCATGAATTCTAGCTCCAAATTCTTGTTTGTCAACCAGTGTTCTATGATGCCTTTCCACAAATGGGAATACAGTATTACAATAAGAAAGTACAACTAGTATCAATTAACTGGGATACTGTTTAGCTCAAAATTATGGTCAATTAAGGATTTTATGTGCAAACTTCTAAAAGGAACCCTTTTGGTACAGTGGTAAGTGCCTGGCTGCTAACAGAAAGGTTCGTGGTTCGAAACTACCAGCCACTCTGTAACAGAAAGATGTAGCAGTTTATTTCTGTAAACTTTAGAGTCTTGGAAACCCTCTGAGGCATTTCTACTCTGTAACGTTGGACTACCAAGTATCAGAGTCCACTGGATGGCAATGGGTTTTGGAATCTGCAAACTTTTACTTTAAAAAAATGCATAGTAGTACAAATAGTACTTAAAAGTATGGCTTTCGTAAATCTAGAAAATGGTTTTCCTCAACTGATTTGAATTTTAAATACTGCACTTTTAAACCAGATTGCATGATCTAACTTCTCTCCTCTTTTTTGTATGTCTTCAGTTCATATTAAGGCACTCTGCTGGTGCTGTGCCTAAGACATTTGACTACTAAGCAGAAGGTTGGTGGTTCTAACACACCATATACCAGATGCTCTATGGAAGAAAGATGAGGCAATCTACTTCTGTAGAGATGTACCACCTCGGAAACCCAATGCAGGTCGCTAAGGGTCAGAATCAACTTGATGGCAATAAGTTTGATTTTTTTGGTTAGTTCATATTTTGGCTCTTCTACACATAGTTTAGGAGCTCTGGTAGCGTAGTGCCTAAGGCACTTGACTGCTAACCAGAAGGCTGGCGGTTCAAACCCACCAGCCACTCCTCAAAAGGAAGACAGGGTAATCTACTTCCATAGTGATACTGCCTCGGAAACCCAAGGAGGGTTCACTATGAGTCGGGCTGACTCGATGGCACATAACATAACACATAGTTTGGAAGTGGGAATCAGACATGAGATGTTCAGATCTCACCCAGATAACATATCACTTTACAATTCTCATGTTTTGGGAAAGTGTGTTTCATGTCATCTGAAGAAAGTTGAATACAATTTTATCAATATGACCCATCTGAATAGTAAAAAACTCTCTGTTAGAGAAATTACTCACCATTGAATAATTAATTACTTTAGAATCTGCTCAACTATACCAAAGAAGGTATGGTACTTTTGAATAAAAGTGTTATTCCTATAATTTGTGTGTGTGTGTTTAAATGGGGAAAATACTCAGAATATTGAAAATTATAGTAAAAGCAATGGGGTCATACAGTTTTCAAGGTACCCAGGGAAGTTCTAATATCCGCTCAACCACTTACTACTGTTAATAGGACCCTGGAAAATTTTTTCTTAAATTTGTTTTCTCATCTATGAAATGAGTATATTGTTAGTACCCATTGGACTCAATGGCACATAACAACAACAACAACAACATTGGTGGCACAATAGTTAAGTGCTGGTCTGCTAACCGAAATGTTGGCCATTCAAACCTGACTAGTGGCTCTGTTGGGGAAAGATGTGGTGATCTGCTCCCATAAAGAATGAAAATTTATTGCTGTCAAATCAATTCAGACTTACAGCATTCTTATAGGACAGAGTGGAACTGTCTCATAGGGTTTCCAAGGCTGTTAATCTTTACAGAAGCAGATTGCCAGTCTTTCTCCCAGGGAGATCAAACCACTGACCTTTTTGGCTAGCAGCTGAATGCATAACCACTGTTCTACCAGGGCTCAGAAAACCCTGAAAAGTAGTTCTACCACGTCACATGGGGTTGCTATGAAGTGGAATTGACTCGAGGGCATCAAACAACAAAAATTATCACAGAAATGTTGCAAGGATTAAATGAGGTGTTACAAGTAAATTCAACAGTGCCTGAAGAGTGTTGTTGTTGTTGTTATGTGCCATTGAGTTGGACTCGACTCATAGCGACCCCTCCTTGGACTTATGAGGCAGTATCACTACAGAGGTAGATTGTTCAACCACCAGCCTTCTGGTTAGCAGTCAAGTGCCTTAGGCATTACACTACCAGAGCTCGCCACCTGAAGAGTAGTTAATAAAAGTCACTAAGTATTATCATTATTGATAATAAATAGATCAAATGTCTGCTATCTATGAAACTTT
>NW_006921620.1:13979671-14000926 GCF_000298275.1 Orycteropus afer afer | reverse complement strand
TGGGCAATCTACTTCCATAGTGATACTGCCTCGGAAACCCAAGGAGGGGTCGCTATGAGTCAGGTCTGACTCATGGCACATAACAACAACACAACATTGCTTATTTTCAGGAAATTTTTACACAGTGCTCTATATTATAGCTATCTGCTATAGTTTATAGAGTCCCTGGGTGGGGCAAATGTTTAAGTGCTTGTTGCTAAGTGACTAAAAAATATTTATAATATCTAAAAGACATGTAATTTTATATATATTTTCCTAACTATAAAACCCAACATAGCACTGAATTAAATTTAAATTTTTTCTTCTAAAAAATGTCTCAAAGGTATCCTCAATTTTTTGAAATTTTCAACACAACTTTCTCTTGAGCATAAGAAATTTAACATATGCTATATACTAATTTTGGCATAGATTTAAAATTTATATATAAGCAATAAAATTACATAAACAAAGTTGTTTTGATTACATTTGGAAATGAAATTTTTCTAAAAGTGAGCCAAAAATAAAAATCCATAGTCAGGCATTAGGAATTTTATTGTCTACTTATGATGTAGCCAGGAGAAAAGAGTGACCCAAGCTCTTTTTATACAGCAATACAGAGGAGAGGGATTAATTGAAATTATGAAAAGTAATTTTTCACAAAAATTGATTCTTATAATTACCACTGGTTAAGGAACTGGTGAGTAAAAATAGGAGAACAATTTTAAAAGAGAAAAAACTATAATTGTTCTAAAGGACATGGAAAACAAAAGAAATGTGTTTCAAACAACCATATTTGCTGGGTGGTGCTGAAATTTTGATGCCATTTTTTTAAAACAGAAATCTTCAGTATATGTCAATTTTAGTAGAGCATTTTATATAATCCATCATGACATTTTATCTAGGTCAGATAGCTTACTTGCTTTTAGCACTGTTGTAATAAGGACAAACTCACTTTACACTTAATCTAGAGCATATTAGATACTCAATACAGTTCAGTAGCATTTTTCTCCCTTTTTATGATTATAGTGAAGTTAGAGTCCTATAAGATCCACTTGAGATGGTGGGACAATAGTCATAAAGATCAATTGGTATATATATTATGGATAGTTAATTTACTTATTTACTCATTCATTCTTTCACTCATTTAACAAATATCTCCTGGGAACCTACTAATGGTAGACATCATTCTGGGTCCTGGCAATACAGTTATGAAAAATTAAAATTCTTATTCTTATGAAGATTTCATTCTGTTTGAAGAAGGCAGATGAAATATAAAGAAGTAATAATATTAGAAAAAGAATACATACTATGAAGGAGATAGAGAGCTGTGATGCTTGGGTTGTTATTTTCAATCTAGAAAAACCTACTTGAATAAGGTGTCTTTTGAATAGAGATTTGAATGGGCAAGGAAGAACTTATTGTTATTGTTGTGTGAATAGTGGGCCAAAAGTAGAAGGGTAAAAATTGGTGACTTTTTAAAAATTCAGTAAATATGAATTATGAAATTATTAGTTATTATTAATTATCACAAAATATGAAATCATGATTGAATATGAAATATGAATATGAAATTATTGAATTTTGACCCCCAAATATGTGGTATGAATCCTAACCTCTATGCTTGTGGTTACAATTTTACTTGGGAATGGTTAGTCTTTGTTATGGTAATGAGGCAAGATTAGTGTAGATTATATCTTGAGTCTATGTATTCCGAAATTTCAAAAAGATTAAACAAGCCAGCAGAGTAGAAACAAGAAGAGAAATGCCAAGCCACAGGAAGACTGCCCAGAAACAGAAGCTCAGAAGAGACAAGGAAGGGCCTTCCTTCAGAGCTGACAGAGACAGAAAATCTTCCCCTAAAAACAGCACTTGGAATTAGGATTTCTCACCTGCTAAACTGTGGGAAAATAAATTTTTGTTTGTTCAAACCACGAATTTGTGGCATTTCTGTTATAAAAGCAATAAATAACTAAGACAAATACCTAGTATGTCTGTCACTGTGTCATACTGTGGTGGATTATGTGTTACTTTGAGGCTGGAAACTAAGCCACAAGTATTTCAAATATCAGCAGAGTTACCTGGAATAGGTGAAATAGGTTTCAGATGTGTTTTCAGACATAGAGAGACTAAGAAGGAATATGTAAAACTTTGCCAAAGAAAATCTTATATTCAGTACTATATCAGAACATTGCCTGATATAGTATTAGAAGATGAGGCCCCTAGTTTAGAAGGCACTAAAAGTATGCAGTTTTCAACAGTGAACTCTCAAGCATACCCAAAATCATGAAGATGGTGCAGGACCAGCCAGTGTTTCATTTTATTGCACATGAATGAGGTCACCAAGAATCAGAGCCAAGTCTATAGCAATTAACAAAAAATATGCTAGGCAATATTCTAAGTATGAGGAGCATATCAGTAAACAAAACAGAGGAACACCATTTTATCAGGGATTTTACATTCTAGTGGATGAATAGCTATTCTAGTACTCTATGCAAAAGGTAGTGAAAGCTTTTACTAGAAAGTATTACTGGAAATATAGAGAAGTTGACCATTTCTGGATATGGTTTTGGAGACAGAAATGATGGAACTTGTTAATAAGTTGGTCACTGAAGGAGAGAAAAGTTGATTCCAAGGACTGTGGGCATTAGTGATTGGGCCAGTGATATAATTTACTGAAAAAGAAAGACCAGAGGATGCTTGAGTAGGGGGAATCTTGAGTTTTATTTTAGAAACATTAAAATTGAGTTGCCTGTTATTTATCCAAATGTAGCTGTCTAGAAGCGAGTGAGATCTAAATCCAGAGTATAAGAGCCAAAACTACAAGTATAAAACAGTACGTTACTGATACATCGATTATTTAAACAGTATCATCTTCACTTTTGAAGAAGAACATGTGCACAAATAATTTCAAAGTTAAAATACTTTAATTTTGGGACGAGTAATGACATAAGAAATTAATGGATCAAATTATATATATTAATGTTACTCATATATAAAAGAGATAATTTAAGGGAAAAAGGTAATTTGTTACTGTAATAATAAATTTAAAATGGAAGTCTGGGAATCAGTCTTGATGGTGGTGGTGTATTATGTGCCATTGAGTTGGCTCTGACTCATAATAGCACTATGAGTCACAGAATGAAACACTGCCCAGTCCTGTGCTCACCTCACAATCCTTGCTATACCTGAGCCCATTGTTCCAGCCACTGTGTCAATCCATCTCCTTTAGGGCCTTTATCTTTTTTGTTGACCCTCCACCTTACCAAGCATGATATCCTTCTCCAGGGAATGGTCGTCTGACAACGTGATCAAAGTAGGTCAAACAAAGTCTGGCCATTCTAACTTCAAAGAGTATTCCAGCTGCACTTCTTCCAGGACAGACTTGTTAGTTCTTTTGGCAGTCCATTGTACTTTCAGTATTCTTCACCAACACCACAACTCAAAAGCATCAATTCTTCTTTGGTCTTTTTTATTCATTGTCCAGCTCTCACGTGCAAAACAGGTGACTTGAAATACCACAGCTTGGGTTAGGCACATCTTAGACTTCAAGGAGATATCTTTGCTCTAATTTAGCACTTCAAAGAGGTCTTTTGCAGCAGATTTGCCCAATGCAATACCTTTTTTGATGTCTTGATAGCTGTTTCCATTGGTGTTGATTGTGGAACCACAATATGAAATCTTTGACAATTTCAGTGTTTTCTCCATTTATTGTGATGTGGCCTATTTGCCCAGCTGTGAGGATTTTCATTTTCCTTATGCTGAGATATAACCCATATTTCAGGCTGTAGTTTTTAATCTTCATCAATAAGTGCTTCAAATCATTCTCACTTTCAGCAAGAAAAGTGGTATAGTCTGCATATCCCAGGTTGTTAATTAGTCTTCCTTCAATCCTGATGCCATGCTCTTCTTCATATAGCCCAGCTTCTTGGATTATTTGCTCAGCATACAGATTGAATAAGTATAGTGAAAAGATACAACCCTGACATACTTCCTTCCTGATTTTAAAACATGCAGTATCTCCTTGTTCTGTTTGAATGACAGCTTCCTGGTCTATGTACAGGTTCTTCACGGGTACAATTAAGTGTGCTGGAGTTCCCATTCTTCTCAATGTTATCCATAATTTGTTATGATCCACACAATCAAAGCTTTTCCATAGTCAATAAAACACAACTAAACATCTGTTCAAGGCCCTGGAGTTAGAAAACCAAAAGGGAAGAACACACTCAGCCTTTCTCAATCTGAAACAACTAAGGAAAAGAGTTAAGCTTTGAATTGCAATATTGAAAGTTTCTATGGGCAAAATATTGAATGATACAGGAAGCATCAAAAGAAGATGGAAGGAATACACAGAGTATTGTACCAAAAAGAACTGGTTGATGTTCATCCATTTCAGGATGTGGTATATGATCAAGAAATAATGGTATAGAAGGAAGAAGTTGAAGCTTCACTGAAGGAATTGGCAAAGAACAAGGCTCCAGGGATTGATGGAATACTCATTGAGATGTTTCAACAAACGCATGCCCCGCTGGAGGCACTCACTTGGTTATGCCAAGAGATTTGGAAAACAGCTACCTGATCAACTGATTGGAGGAGATCCATATTTATACCCATTCCAAAGAAAGGTGATCCCACAGAATATGGAAATTATCAAACAATATCATTAATATCACATGTAAGTAAACTCTTACTGAAGAAAATTCAAAAACAGTTACAGCAATATATTGACAGAGAGCTTCCAGAAATGCAAACTGGATTTAGAAGAGGATGTGGAATGAGGGATATCGTTGCTGATGCCAGATGAATCTTAGCTGAAAGCAAAGGATATCAGAAAGATTTACTTATGTTTTATTGATGATTATACAAAAGCATTTGATTGTATGGATCATAACAAATTCTGGATAACATTGAGAAGAATGGGAATTCCAGAACACTTGATTGTACTCACGAGGAACCTCTACATAGACCAGGAGGCTGTCATTCGAACACAGCAAGGGCATACTGCATGGTTTAAAATCAAGAAGGGAGTGTGTCAGGGTTGTATCCTTTCACCATACTTATTCTATCTGTATGCTGAACAAATAATCAGAGAAGCTGGATTATGTGAGGAAGAATGTGGCATCAGGATTGGAGGAAGACTCATTAACAACCTGTGATACACAGATGACAAAACTTTGCTTGCTGAAAGTGAGGATGACTTGAAGCACTTACTGATGAAGATTAAAGACTTTAGTCTGCAATATGGATTACACCTCAATATAAAGAAAACAAAAATCCTCACAACTGTTCCAATAAACAGCTTCATGGTGAATGGAGAAAAGATTGAAGTTGTCAAGGATTTTATATTACTTTGTTCTACATTCAACACCAATGGAAGCAGCAATCAAGACATCAGACAATGTATTACATTGGACAAATTTGCTGCAAAAGACCTCTTTCAAGTGATTAAGAGCAAAGATGTCTCCTTGAAGACTAAGATGCACCCAACCCAAGCCGTGGCATTTTCAATTGCCTCTTATGCATGTGAGAGCTGGACAATGAATAAGAAACACTGAAGAAGAGTTGATGCTTTTGAGTTGTGGTGTTGGAGAAGAATGCTAAGAGTACCATGGTCTGCAAAAAGGACTAACAGATCTGTCCTGGAAGAAGTGAAGCTGGGATGTTCCTTGGAAGTGAGAATGGCCAGACTTCAACTCATCTACTTTGGTCATGTTGTCAGAAGGAACCATTCCCTGGAGAAGGTATCATGCTTGGTAAAGTGGAGGGTCAATGAAGAAGGGGAAGGCCCTCAGCAAGACAGATAGACACAGTGGCTGCAAGGATGGGCTCAGGTATAGTAAGGATCATGAGGCTGGCACAAGACCAGGCAATGGTTTGTTCTGCTGTGCATAGAGTCATTAAGAGTCAGAGACAACTCGATGGCACCTAACAACAACACAAGCCTCTTTCTGGTATTTTTTGCTTTCAGCCAAGATCCAGCTGACATCAGCAATGATATACTTCATTCCACATCCTCTTCTAAGTTCAGCTTGCATTTCTGGAAGTTCTCTGTCAATACACTGCTGCAACCATTTTGAATTATCTTCAGCAAGATTTTACTCACGTGTGATATTGATTTTGATTGATAATTTCCACATTCTGTGGGATTGCATTTCTTTGGAATGGGTACAAATATGGATCTCTTCTAGTCAGCTGGCCAGGTAACTGTCTTCGAAATTTCTTGGCATAGATGAGTGAGTGACTCCAGCATGGCATCTGTTTCTTGAACATCTCAATGGGTATTGTGTCCATTCCTGGAGCCTTGTTGTTCGCCAATTTCTTCAGTGCCACTTGGACTTGTTCCTTCAATATCTTTGTTTCTTGATCATATGCCACCTCCTGAAATGGATGAACATCAACCAATTCTTTTTGGTACAGTGACTTTTTGTATTCTGTCCATCTATTTTGATGTTTCCTATATTATTCAATATTTTGCTCAAAGAATCTTTCAATATTGCAACTCAAGGCCCTGGAGTTCAATGTTTTCTCCAGTTCTTTCTTCTTGAGAAATGCTGAGCATGTTCTTTCCTTTTGGTTTCTAACTCCAGGTTTTATTGCACATTTCATTACAATGATTGACTTGTCTTTTCAAGCTGCTCTTTGAAATCTGTTCAGCTCTTTTATATTATCATTTCTTCCATTTGCTTTAGCTACTCTCCATTCAAAGGCAAGTTTCAGAGTCTCTTCTGACATCTATTTTGGTCTTTCCTTCCTTTCCTGTCTTTTTGATGACCTTTTGGTTTCTTCATGGATGATGTTCTTGATGTCATTCCACAATCTCTCTGGTTTTCAGTCATTAATATTCATTGCATCAAATCTGTTTTTAGATGGTCTCTAAACTCAGGAGGGATATAATCAAGGTAATACTTTGAGTCTTGTGGACTTGTTTTAATTGTTGTCAGCTTCACCTTGAACTTGGATATGAGCAGTTGATGGTATCTTCCACAGTCAGCTCCTGGCCTTGTTTTGGCTGAAGATATTGAGCTTCTCTACTGTCTCCACAGATGTAGTCAATCTGATTCCTGTGTACTTCATCTAGTTAAGTCCATGTGTATAACTGCCATTTGTGTTGTTGAAAAAAGGTATTTGTAATGAATAAGTCATTGGTCTTGCAAAATTCTGTCATATGATCTCCAGTGTTATTTGTATCACCAAGGCCATATATTCCAACTACTGGTGATTCTTTGTTTTTCTAACTTTTGAATTCCAATCACCAGTGATAATTAACATATCTTGATTTATTGTTTGGTCAATTTGAGACGGCAGAAGTTGATAAAAGTCTTCAATTTCCTGATCTTTGGTTTTGGTGGTTGGTGCATAAATTTGAATAATAGTAGTATTAACTGGTTTTCCTTGTAGGTGTATGGATATTATCCTGTCACTGATGGCATTATACTTCTGGATAGATCTTAGAAACACTCTTTGTAAGATGAGTGCCATGCCATTCCTCTTCAATTTGTCATTCCTGGCATAGTAGATCATATGGTTGCCTGATTCAGAATGCCCCAAACCAGTACATTTCAGCTCACTAATACCTAGGATCTTGATCTTTATGCATTCCATTTCAGTTTTGACAACTTCCAGTTTTCCCAGACTCATACTTCCTACATTACATGTTCTGATTATTAATGGATGTTTGTAGCTGTTTCTTCTCATTTTGCATTGTGCCACATCACCAAACCGAGGTCCCAAAAGCTTTACTCCATCCACATCATTAAGATAGAGCCTAAGGCACTTGACTGCTAACCAAGAGGCTGGCAGTTCAAATCCACCAGCTCCTCCTTGGAAGGAAGGTTGGGCAATCTACTTCCATAGTGATACCTCCTCAGAAACCCAAGGAGGGGTTGCTATGAGTCGGGTCCAACTTGATGGCACTAACAACAACAACAACAACAAGAATTCTGACGAGGCAGCTCTTCCCTTGTCTTAATTTGGATGTCTTCCAACCTGAGGGGATCGATCATCTTCTGGAACTATGTCAGACAATGTTTCAGGGGTATTCATCAAGTTTTCCAGTAATATATCAGACAGTGTTTCACTGCTATTCACAAGGTTTTTACTGGCCAATTCTTTGAGAAGTGGATAGCCCTTTTCTTCTTCTGAGTCTGTATTAGTCTGGAAGCTCTGTTGAAACCTATCAACAATGGGTGACCTGCTGGTATTTGAAATACTGTTGGCATAACTTCCAGTCTCACAGCAACATGCAAGCCACCATAGTAGGACAAAATGACAGATGAGTGGTGGATCAATCTTGATAAGTAGTCAAAAATTATATAAAATGTGAAAATTAAAACATTAATGTAATATGTCAAAATGAAGTTCAAATTGGAAATATATATCATCAGATCAAAATAAGTTTTATTAAAGTCTGTGGACAATAAGGAGGTTCTCACAAATAAATACAAAGTGAGGAGAGAGTTTTCCATTTCCTATCTGGAATTCTCAATAAAATTCCATAATATGTTTTACCATGTAGCTAACACAACTAATCTTTTATCAAATATTAAAAATAGTTGAGGTTGTTGTTGCTATGTGCTGATGAGTCAGATCTGACTCATAGCAACCCCTCCTTGGGTTTCCAAGGTGGTATCACTATGAAAGTAGATTGCCCAACCTTCCTTCTGAGGAGTGGTTGGTGAGTATGAACAGCCAGCCTCCTGGTTAGCAGTCAAGTGCCTTAGGCACTATGCTACCAGAGCTCCCATTAAAAATAGTAATAACTAATAATAAGTATCAGTTATAGTATTATATTCATCCAAATGGTAGCAAATACAGATTAGTTAAAATGTACTTCAAAAAACTTGAAAAATTCAGAGTATCTATCTATCTATACTATCTATCTACATATATGCATATGTTCTTGAAATCCATTCTTTTCATTAATGGAGCGAATAGGTCAAAATGAGTTTATAACAATTTTTAATGTCTAGTTTTCACAGATAACAAAGAAATGTGGCTGAATCTGGCCCAAAATATGGATATAGAATGACATTTAGGATGTCTTATAGTATGATCTCAAGCTGACTTTTTAAATTTTCCACCATATCTATGTTGTTGTTGTTGTTGTTATGTGCCATCGAGTCAGCCCTAACTCATAGTGACCCTCCTTGGGTTTCTGAGACAGTATCACTATGCAAGTAGATCACCCAACTTTCCTTCCAAGGAGTGGTTGGTGCTCTATATTTAAAGGTTAAAAGAAGAATTCCTAGTATATAAAAATGTATATTATAAAATAATCATTTATTAATCAAGAAGAAAGAAAAAATTATAATGAATTGTATTTATATGACTATGTAGGTATCACTTTAAAAATTAATTTATGTGTATTCATATACATTAATGTATTTCTTAAGGAATGTTTAGATAAAAGGAAAAATAATTTGATATATCTGCAGAAAAAATAATATTTTATTTAGGGGAAATCTTAGCTTTCTCTGTTATGAATACATTGAGATAATTAACAAAGGTCTACAAAATTTTAAAAGAAAAACCAGCAATATGAGCATTTAGGTAGATACACTCCTTGGAGAGATCAATCATGGGAGAATAGAAGGGCAGTGTATGCACAAAGAGACAGCTCAGGGGGCAGGAGCACTTGGAGGGAAGGACACAGGGAAGAGGTAACTATGGGGAGGAAGTGAGGGGGAACTGTGGCATTGTGGGAAATTGCAGTCAGTGTTATGAAACAAAGTGTACGTGAACTGCTGTGTGGAAAGTGAATTTGCTCTGTAAAATACTAATAAAAAATTAAAATTAAAAAAATCAGCAATATAATAAAACTGCATAATAAATCAAGCAGATTGGAAGATTGTTGCCTCAAATGTCTTTGAAAAAAATACTAAATAGACAAAGAAACAACACAGCTAATGAATATAAATGAAATATTATTAATACAGTATTGATCTTTCAAAGCCAAGAATGTCAGTCCTGGTCTGAATGCTCATCAGAATTTGAAAGATATTTATGTCAAGACACACACAAGGATGTTTTAATAGCATTTATCTGTACTCCAAAGAACTGGGAATTGGTCTAAAATCTCAATAATAAGATGAAAAATAACTTTTAATATATTTGGCTAATTATTATGCCAACATAAAAACAATTATGAAAACAATACAGAGACCTAGCTAATTACTTATTATATGCAGTTAGGTAAAACAACATAAGATAATGTATATAAGTACAACTAAGAAAAACAGAAATGAAAGAGATTATGTAGAAGGCAAATTTTGTTAGGAAATTTTTAAGAGCATTTTTCAAAAATATTAACTGTATTGCTATTACAATCAGAAAGAAATAAGTTAATCATTAAGAAATATCTCTTTTTATTCCAAAAATTAAAGTTAAATATTATATAACTGACAAATCTTGTTGAAACCTGTATGGCATGCAATGAATATGTAGCTCTGTAAAGAAAAATATAGCAAATTACATGGAAAAAATGTAAACTATTTCTTAACTTCTTTGGGGTATTTTTTCTCAATGAATTAGTTAGTATTGGCAAAAATAAATGTGCTCAAGTCAACCCCTAACTATAGAGTGTGTGAGATTCCATCAAATGGATATTGCTTATATGGCATGCCTAGATGCAACTTAAAGCAGGGCATTGTGATACAAGGGAACCAATGCTGACCTCAGAAACAGGACAATCCAAATTCTCCCTCATTCAGTCCATTAACTTCTGGGAACTGCGGCAAGCTACTTAATCTTTCTGGGTCTCATTTCTATAGGGAGTAAATAGGTGTTACTTCTTATCAATGAAATGTAGAGTTTCTTATATGAGCATGTAGTTAAAAATTCTGCATGCATAGTGATGATTTAAGAACCATTCCTTTCATTTATTTTTACACTGTCACTGCCCTACATAAGTACTAGGTTTTTCTCCTCTATTTTGTCTACAATGATTGATTTCTTGAACCATCCACAAAGCTTTCAGGATAATTTATCTGCAATTCACATTAGATCACACCTCTCTAATAACAAAATAAAGTGTAATATATATATATTTAGGATATTTTATAATATGTCCTCAAGCTGAATTTCTTGTTTAATTTTCTGCTATACTTATGATCCTCTTTCCCAACCCACTGATATAACACATGCTCTGATTTATACTCATGTCCTAAGAAGACATATCATAAAGATTTTTCCCATCCTTCCAGTTGGAGTTCACAGATTTTTCTCTGCTTGAAATCTTCCCCATACTCTCCCAGAATTGAAGACCCCTGCCTCATGTACTTCAGGTATAACTTCACTGTAAGACCTATTACTATGTCTTGGGTTACCCTTATTTGTGTATTATAAGTTTCTGTCTTTGGGAGCTCTGGTAGCATAGTGGCTAAGGCACTTGACTGCTAACCAGAAGGCTGGCGGTTCAAACCCACCAGCCACTCCTCGAAAGGAAGATGGGGCAATCTACTTCCATAGTGATACTGCCTCGGAAACTCAAGGAGGGGTCACCATGAGTCAGATGTGACTCGACTGTACATAACAACAACAACAACAACAAGCTTCTGTCTTTAGATCAGGTATTTACAAATGAAAATTTTGTAATTCACACAGTGCTTTGGATATTTTAGGTGTTTAGTAAATGTTTACTGAATTTAAGTAAATCAGGAAATTACTATTAGAAAAATGAAAAGTTGGGACAGTTTCTTAATAATGCCTAACATGTATTGAGGACTTAGGTAGTAGATAGTATGTTAAATTATCTAATAGATTATTGCATCAGTCCGCATTTTATAAAGCAAGTACTAATATTATTCTCAATTTATAGATGAGAAAACTGACATAGAGATAGGATACATCATAAATTGCCCAAAGGTCACAGAGTTGGTAAACAGGAACACCTAGATTCCTACCTACTCAAGCCCTTAAATCTAGGAAACATGCTCTAAACTGCTTCGCTTCTGGGTTTTAACACCTTTTTCTCTGAACACTGCTTGTTGTTGTTGTTGTTATGTGCCGTCGAGTCAAACCCGACTCATAGCGACCCCTCCTTGGGTTTCCGAGGCATTATCACTACGGAAGTAGGATTGCCCAACCTTCCTTCCGAGGAGTGGTTGGTGGGTTTGAACCGCCAGCCGTCTGGTTAGCAGGCAAGTGTCTTAGCCACTATGCTACCAGAGCTCCCTCTGAACACTGCTAGATTAGCTATAATTACCAAGCAGATGTGTACACTGTGAAAAAGCCAGCCAGTTGTTGGTAGAAATACCCATAAACACTTCCTCTTCCCATTTCTTCCTCATCACTCAAACATGAAAATTCTTTCTTTTCTCAAAGTTAAGACCTATTCTTCGTAGAGCCCACTTCACTGTCAGTTATGGAACGTGGAATTTATTGAACACCTACTCAAACATTTTCCTCATAAATATCTAAATAAATTCTCAAACTCTCCTTGGGAGGTATAATCCAGATTTCAAGATGAAGATCCTGCCCAGACAATTTAAACCACTTGCTTAGCTCTCAGTGGCGAGACCTGTGAGCAGAACCTGGTCTGCTGAATTCCTGAAAGTACGTGCCCTACTATACTGTGCTGCCACTCTGCCACATGTCGCCATCTGGCAAGAGTCTGATGCTTTTTAGGAAAGGATGACCCTAGGCATCAATGTGAATGCCAGCTTAAAGGACAGAAGGTATGACATGGTCATGTGTGCAAGGGGTTTAAGTGGTGCCAAGAGAGGCATTTTCAGATGACAGTGCTACTAATATGAAATGCCAAGATCTTGAAGGTTCTTCCCTGTGCAGTTCTTCCAAAGTAATTTTCATTGTGTATGCATGTGTGTGTAATATCCTGTTGTTGTTGTCAGTTGCCATGGAATTGATTCTGACTCATGGTGACTCCATGTGTGCAGAGTAGAACTGCTCCACAGAGTTTTCAAAGCTGTGATCTTTTGGAAGCAGATCACCAGGTCTGTCTTCCAAGATGCTTCTGAGTGGGTTTGAATTGACAGTCTTATGGCTGGTAGTTGAGTGCTTAACTGTTTGTGCCATCTAGGGGCCTTTGTATTCTAAACCAAAACCAAACCCAGTGCCATCCAGATGATTCCAACTCAGTGACCCCCACAGGGTTCCCAAACCTGTAAATCTTAAGGAAGCAGACTGCCTCATCTTTCTCCTGTGAAACAACTGGTGAGTTTGAACCACCGACTTTTGGTTAGCAGTTGAATGCCTTACCACAGTGCCACCAGAGCTCTTTCATATAATATCCTAAGAACATTTAGTTATATCTCAAATGTGATCTTCTTTTATTCTCCTAATAAATGACTTCTAATATAAAATGCCAGGAATTGGGCATATTTAGGGCCTCAGATGCTTTTTGGTCTTTCATGTTTCTTTTGGATCATTTTCTCTGACTACAGAGATATTCCCAGTGAATGCCTCTGTGATAGCAGATGCCATATGGGATAGCTACTGCTGCTCTACTTTTCTATTCAATAACAAGATCCTTGAAAGCAGAGAAATTGTCTCATTCACCTTTCTATCCTCAGGGCCGACCATGGGAATGACCCGTCTTCTTGGATGTTCTCAATGTTGAATAAATGAATTCATGTGTGAATGATTTGAACACAGATATCAAGTGTTTAGATGATTTTCAAGTTGTGGTTAACATGAGAGAAGAAGGGAAAAAAAAATCCCCTGTTAAAAGATCCTTGTTTATTTATACCACAAGAAAATGCTTTCTATTTTGAATTTCTGGAATTCTAAGATTTGTTAGCATTAAAGAATGAAAGAAACTCAAATAAGATCCTCTACTTGGCAATGGTAATTAATAGGGAAGAGTTATTTGCTCTAATATATGTGTTAGATCTAATGGGAAAGATCTATGTCCTTATGTTTGAGTATGAGCTACATTTTTACAGCTCTAAAAAGACTAATTACAATCGATCAATGATGTTAACAGTAAAGTCTAAAATGATGACAAGTGGCTTTTTATTACCTGGATATTGATCTAGCATTTGCCTTGGGGTAGTAAGCTTTGTAATCACCAGCTTTAACCTCAGGTACTGAAGATTTACTCTTGGTATATAATTAGACACTGAAAGATGTACATAGTTTTAGAAAGCAGTTTGTTCTTTAAACTGAATTAAAGAGTAAGACCTGAAGCAGAGGGCTTGTATTTCAATGGTAAAATTGTAATTGTAAAAGTAATTGCCTTTAAATCCTTTCTTTCAGCTGTAATTTCTTTTCCTTTAGAATACATAACTGACATTCAAAAATATGGAGACTAACAGCAATCTAATGCTGTTAGTATTGGCCAGGTAATGCATAAAGAACTTTACATGTCTTACTTAATGCAATCTTCACAACAGCCCTTTGGTCAAGGTACTATCATTATCCCCATTTTACAAATTAGGAAACTAGACATAGAGAAATTATATGATTTGCCCAAGGTTATACAGCTCTGCAGCTGGGTTACAAACTCAAGCCATCTAGTTTCAAGTTCCTTTCTAAAAACTTTGTACATACTGCTTCTTCATAGAAACTTCCATCAATGGTATATACTTCTCCAAAGATACTGAGAAACAGCAAGAATAAAATAGTATAAAATGTAATATATTTCATTATATTCTGTGAATGCCACCTTACTATTTCTACTGTGAGTGGTGTTAAAAGTACATGTTGTTATAACTCTTAAAAAAAAGGTAAAATCTTCATTTATTCAAATTAAACAGGGATTTTCACTGTGTGGGATTATCTTATTCATATGGAGAAACATATAGATTTTCATCCTAAATAATCTTACAAATATATATATATATATATATATATATATTATATCTATGTCATCCAACACATATTTCTTAATATCAAACAAAATACAAGTTAAGGAAAAAATATCATTGCCATAAGGCAAGAGAAATAAAATGTAACTGAAAATTCTACATTTCAGATATGTTAGATGGAATTGAAAAAAAATCATATTTGGAGATCTAGAATAACATAAGACCTTGTGTTATATAGCCATACATGATTGAATTAGAGGCCATTGGTATAGTGACATTGTTTTTTTTTCAAGTTGTTTATGAAATTCTGGCACCAAATTTATCTTTGTACCATTTTACTTATGCATATAACAGTTCATATTTTTCTACTGTGTAATAATAAATTTATTTAATAAATATTTTTTGAATGTTTATTATTTTCTGATGTATTATGTTTGATCTACAAATTACACAGAACAATTATCTCTTAGCTAATTGTGGAGATGAAAACCTAGCGATGAGTCATGAGCCTTTCTCTCTTTTTCCAACCTTGTTTCAGCATAGTAAGAAGCTTATTAAGAGTCTATCTTCAAGATAAAAGATTTTCCAAC
This sequence comes from Orycteropus afer afer, assembly GCF_000298275.1. Classification (NCBI taxonomy): domain Eukaryota; kingdom Metazoa; phylum Chordata; class Mammalia; order Tubulidentata; family Orycteropodidae; genus Orycteropus; species Orycteropus afer. Next base: position 13,985,595 of record NW_006921620.1, on the reverse strand, counting down.
TCTGCTCAAGACCTTATTTACTTCAATGCTATCTTTGAAATGACTTATGCACATAAAAAGAAACTGAAGGAGGGCTATTAATGTGGTATATTAGCAACTTGGAGTTATTTTCCAAGATCCTGAAACTGTGATTATATTATGTATAATTGTATTATATGTTTCAATGTGAAATGCATCAAAAAGCTAGGAGAAAATATATATACAAACCACATACAATGTAATGTAGGATATAAATCCACTTGACAAAGAATGTAATTTTACCAAAAGCTTGAAAGACTAAATCTAACTATGTAGCTAGATTGCTTAATTGGCACAAAAACTGCTGAAACCTAGGTTTGAACAAAGAGTAAATGAGATTAGACCCCATGTGTACATAACTTAATTGAAGTCCTTCCTCACCGAATTTTAAGAGATTTAAAGTTTCACCTGGTAACATGTACAGATCCTTGGCCAAAACCAAAAACTAAACCCATTGCCATTGATTTGATTCTGACTCATTGTGACCCTACAGGACAAAGTAGAACTGATCAGAGGGTTTCCAAGGCTGTAAATCTTTACAGAAGCAGACTGCTTCATCTTTATTCCATGGAGTGACTGGTGTGTTCAAACCACTGACCTTCTGGTTAGTAGCCAAATGCGTTAACCACTACACCACCAGAGCTCTTTACTGCTAAAGAGTGGCTAGTAAAAAAATCTTTAAGCAAACTCCCATCCATTCCATCTTAAGGAATATCCATAGTGTGAGAAGTTCCTTTGACCTCTGCTCATATATCAAGCTTTTAATAGTCCCTCCTGTTGGCAACTAACCACATGGTATGTTGAGCCCAACAGTTCCATCTTACTCTTAGAGAAGAAGACATATCTGCTTCACTACCCAAGCTCAGTCCTGCCCCTCTGTTATACTACACAGCTTCACAGTGCCTAAGGCATTTGACTGTTAGCCAGAATCCACCAGCTGTTCCACAAAAAGGAAGATGGGGCAATCTACTAAAGATTTCCTGCTTTGGAAACCTAATGGGCATCACTATAAGTTGGAATCAACTCAATAGCAGTGGGTTTGCTTTTGGTTTGGTTTTCTGCCTTGATTGGAAACCAATAGCTTTGTGATTTTTAGCACAGCCTGGACAGTGAAGAAACAACATATTTCTGGCTGCCAAGCAAATACTGTGGGACTGAGACAGCTCACAAGGCCTTTATGCTTATTAGGATCACCTCTTATGTTCTGTCTATTACTTCTTACTTCTCTACTCTGCTAATTGACCTCTATAATCTTGAGAAGTTAGAGGGGTAGTAATCAAGGAGAAAGTGGAAGTTGTTCAGTTAGATGAGCTATAAACTTTAGAATGAGCATTTCTTAAAACTTATGTACCCCACAAAGCCAGAATCTTCTAGGAGGTGCTGTACTTGGCCCTTATTGGTCATGTTGGAACAAACATCTGGGCACTGAAATCTTAGCAATTTCTCACTTGTTTCTAGGTAAAATTGAACAGGTCTCTGGTCTTCAAGATCAGCTAGAGAAGACTAAGGCCAAGACCAAGATTAAAGCTGAGGTTGGTGTCCAGGCTCTATTTCCCTATCTCCAATAATCAAGTTAATGGATTTATTGACCAACACAACCAATGCAAAAAAATTTTTACTAAGAATCTACTAAGTGCTCCCTGCTATTTGAATTTTTCTAGATAAAGTCTGGGAGCTATGGTGGTGAAATGCCTAAAGCACTTGACTGCTAACCAGAAGGTTGGCGGTTCAAACCCACCAGCCTCTCCTCCGAAGGAAGATTGGGCAATCTCTTTCTGTAGTGATACTGCCTCAGAAACCCAAGGAGGTGTGGTTGAGTTGGAGACAACTTGACGGCACATAACAACAGCAACAACAACACAGGTAAAGTCTAAAAAGTATAATAAAAAAGTGCTCTTCCTTAATTATATCCTAGTCTACCCATCTAAAAAGTTATTAGAATCAATATTATAGATGAAATAATCACAGTAAATCTGAGACCTACTATGAGTATTTCATCTTCAAATACATGTAAAATTTAAGTGGACTCTAGAAACCAAATAAGATCTTGGAGTAGGAGAGTTTTTCAAAGTTCATCTCTCTTTAGGATATAATTTAAAACATTACTATCCACATTTTTGTAAGGTTTTCCCATGAAGAAGACTTTATAATGCATGCCAAAGCCCTTACAGTTGTAAGAACTCCCTATTCAAATTACTCAAACTTCATATGCTACAAAACAAGCGTCTCCAGGTCATCATCTAAGGGGCAAAATAAATCTGTTGATTATTTTGGATATATCAATCTTCCCTAAAGAAAGAATTTCAATGAATCTTACCTGAAAAGCCTAAATGAAGACATTTATTCTCAAAGTTGTTGTGAAGTAGATTCTGACTCAGGGAAACCCCATTTGTGTCAGAGTAGAGCTATGCTCTATAGCGTTTTCAATGGTTGATTTCTTTTAACATTTTTAAATTTGTTAAATTCACCTTCCCACATCTGTTCAGCTTGCATATCTAGCTATGTATCTAATTATAAACTCACTGTCCTCGAGTTGAGTTCAACTCATAGTGACCCCTCATTGGGTTTCCGAGGTGGTATCTCTATGGAAGTAGATTGCTCAGTCTTCCTTCCCAGGAGTGGCTGGTGGGTTTGAACCACCAGTCTTCTCATTAGCAGTCAAATGTCTTAGGTACTTCATAGATGTTGTTATTATTATTACTGCAGGAGTGTGTGTATATTAGTATTTACCTTTGTTGTTTTGTAGTCTTGTGCACTTCCCAGGAATTTCCTTTGCCATTGGTCATGCTGTGCTGCCCTTCCCTTTGTATATTGCCTTTCCTTTTACCCTTGTTACTTTGCATGTACTCTAGTTATTTACTTTCCCTTCCTCTCTCATTTTTTCTGTATGTAAACCTTTCCTTGACTTTTTATAATAGTGTTCTCACATAATATTTGTCCTTTTGTGATTGAATTATTTCACTCTGCATAATCCTCCAGATTAATCCATGTTGAGATATTTCATGGTTTCTTCATTACTCTTTAACACTGCATAATATTCCAATATGTGTTTAATGTTCTACAGTTGTTTATCCATTCATCCAAGGATGGACACATAGGTTACTTCTGCCTTTTTCTATTGTGAATAGTGCTGTGATGTACATGGATCTGCATATATCTGTGTCACAGCTCTCATTTCTCTAGGATATATACCTAGTAGTGGGGTTGCTGCATCATATAGTATTTTTCATTCCAAATTTTTAAGGAAGCACCATTAACAATTTGTACTACTCAGGGGCTCCATATAAGGAACATATTTTTCTTTATTTCCCAGGTAGCTGTAATGAGACACAAAAAGCTGTACAGTTTGTGTTCAACAGTCCCTGTTGCTGACAAGTTTACATGTGGTACCATAGAACTCAGGAAAGATCAAAGTGGCAGAGTCTTACTGAGTGTAAATCTACCAACATCCTTGGAAATAGAACTTGCAGTGGAATATTACATCAGAATATAGTAGGTGCCTAGTAAATGTGAATTCTCCTGCACTGACCAGGTCAAGTAAGTGTACTTAGGCAAATGGTATTCATTTTGTGAGTGTGTGTGTGTATACCTCAGTTAATAAAAATAAGCATGGGTTCTAATAAATATTTGTTGTTTACATATTTATACATGATAATGAATTACTCTATCACTGTGTATACACTATAAAACATCCATAAATGTGTGATACAAAAGATAAGGAAACTAAACCTCCTACTTGGGAATCTAGTAATATTGGAAGCCATAGAGAAATTTACTTTAGACAAGATAGATTGTGGGGTGAGTGTGGGTAACTGGGAAAGAGAACTCATTTACTATGCACTGACTGCACATTCAAAACTGTTAACTGTATTATATAATTTGTATATATAATTAAAGGGTCAGAACACTAACCAGACCATACCATTTTCACCAATGAGGAAAATGAGGCTTGGAGGAAGTAAATAATTTGCTCAAAATTACAAAGCTAATAAGTAGATCAAATGAAAAAAAAAAACCTGTATTCTTTTAAAAGAATGAACAATTGATATCTAAAAATTTTATATACTTCTAGGCACAAAAAAGCTTTGTTGATATGTGTTTCTTATATAACTAAAATGGTTTTCTATGAAAATTAATACTGTAAGTTCCTTGCTTCAACGTTGCTTCCCATTGAAGCCCCAATCTCAAATAATCTGTAAATATGCTCTAGATTATAAAATGAAGATAAGTGTAAATAAGAAATAAGGACTCAAATAGACCTTGGACACTGATTTAATCTTCAGTTGCTCAATAATCCGCAATGCCGAACAATATTATTGACAGGACATTTATCAACACTCACTTTATAAATAAAAATGTGTCCAATGGATAAAAAAAAAAGTTAAAGAAAAATGTATGTTCATAGTTATTAGTACCATTTAATAAGCAATCAATAAATATTTATTGATTGGATAAATGAATTGTTACAAAAGTGAAAAGAGGTTACACCTGATAATTTCATTTTTGAACTCTTTATTAGAGACTACTAAGCATAACGATATGGGGCAATCTACTTCCATACAAAATTTACAGCCTTGCAAATCCAATGAGGTTGCTATGAGTCAGAATCAACTCAAAGGCAGTAAATTTTGTACATAAGATTAGTTTCTTTTGGACTTTAATCCTGAAGCGTGACTGTTGTTAAGATCTGCGGTGAAGGCAGCCCCCAAATCATGGTTACCACTTGTGTTACAGACTAGAACTACCCCATGGGGTTTTCAAGGTTATAATCTTTATGGAAGTAGTTCACCAGACCTTTCTTCCATGGAGTCACTGGCTGGATTTAAATCAATGACTTCTAAGCTAACACTAGATCACAAACTGCCTGCACCACCCCCAGGCTCCTTGAAGTGTGACTAGGACTTTTTTAAGCGGTAATTTTAAGGCAATTCCAACGCATATGCTTTTAGGAAGAGCATTAAATTGTAGAAAATATATCCACACATAACTCTGTTACCTCTTCAAAACAACATTATTAATTGCATTGATTCTTTATGTTCCTTTTTTTCACAAAATACATTGACTTTAATTATGTGTGTTCCCCCTTCTCTTTAATTTATGCCTTAATTGTCTAATGTTACTTTTGGCAGAGTATATATATTTCTTCTTTACTTTTCTGTGTCATTAGAGGAGAGTGATTAGGGGATGAGAAAGAGAAATAGTACTTCCTATCTTCTGATCTTTCCTGGCAACCATGCTTTCCAAAGAGTCTAAAAATTTGGAAATGTAGATGATTCATTCATAATTACATTAACATGTTGTTTAATCCAATGTGATGTGATAAAATATGCATCATAGTTATTTAGATGAAACTTTCAAACAGCTAAGCACAATTTGTTCACATTTAGGTTTAGAATGACCTGTATTATAAATGGCATAACCCACAGGGAAACTTTCTAATATGAGGAATTCTAGAAATAGTAATAATTAGGAAAGAGCACTAGAACAAGAGTCAGGAGACTTAGATCTATTCCTGATCTGATATTAAACTTCTGGTAACTCAGTTAGCCTTTTAAGCCACTCTTTTCTCATATGCAATAGGAAGAAAAAAAGTTGAATCCAATGACCTTTCAAGTCTCTGTCAGTTCTTGGAGTACATGATTTTATTAGGGTTAATTCTTGAACAAGAAATCCCCTCATTTTATCTTATTTATTTTATTGTGATTGGGGTGAAAGTTTGCAGAGCAAATTCGCTTTCCATACAGCAGTTCACACACACGTTGTCTCATGACATTGACCACAGTTTACCACAATGTGACAGCTCCCCTCTCACTCCCAATAGTTACCTCTTCCCTGTATTCATCCCTCCATGCACTCCTGCCCCCTGAGCTGTCTCCCTGTGCATAAACAGCCCTTCTTTCTCCCAT
>NW_006921620.1:13977360-13978015 GCF_000298275.1 Orycteropus afer afer | reverse complement strand
GCACATAACAACAACAACAACAACAATGGCTAATGATGGTGAGCATTTCTTCATATGTTTGATGGCCTCCTGAATATCCTCCTTGGTTAAGTGTCTATTCATGTCTTGTGCTCATTTTTAATTGGATTATTTGTCTTTTTGTTATTGAGGTGTTGGAGTTTTCTATAAATTCTAGAGATAAGTCCCTTGTCAGATATGTTATTACCAAATATTTTTTCCCAATCTGTAGGTTCTCTTTTGACTCTTTTGGAGAAGTTTTTGGAAGCACATAAAGTTTTAATTTTGAGAAGGTCCCATTCATCTAGTTTCTCTTCTGCTGTTTGTGCATTTTGCGTTATGCTTGATAGTCTATTTATACTGTATATTAGGGCTCTTAAATTTGCCTCTAGTTTTTCTTTGAGGAACTTTATAGTTTTAGGTTTCACAATTAAGTCTTTGATCCATCTGGAGTTAGATTTTGTGTATGGTGTGAGGTACAGATCTTGTTTCATTTTTCTGCAAATGGATATCCAGTTTTGCCAACACCATTTATTAAACAAACATTCTCTCCCCTATTTAATGGATTTAGGCCCTTTGTCAAAGATCAGCTGACCATAGGTCGATAGCTCTATTTCTGGGTTCTCAATTCATTCCATTGGTCTATGTGTCTGTCATT
>NW_006921620.1:13962537-13976686 GCF_000298275.1 Orycteropus afer afer | reverse complement strand
TTCTTTTTCAGCAATCTCTTTGCTGGTGTAGAGGAATCCAATTGATTTTTGAATATTGATCTTGTATCCTGCCATGATGCTAAATCTCTCAATTAGTTCCAGTAGATTTTTGATTGAGTCTCTTGGGTTTTCTAGGTATCCCTCATTTTATTTTTAATAGAGAAAGTTTATGAGAAATAGTTACTGCTGTATGCATATATGAGAGCAAATATGTTTACTGTGGTTAATATTGGTGCCATATTCTCAAGATAAGCAGAATTAATTATGCTTCCAACATGTTTTTATTTAAAAAGTCAGATTAGAGAATTCAAATGGCTGAGTCATAGTTTGAATGCACTTCAATCCTCTATATGTCTATCTTTTATTTTCCAGTTTGTTTTTTTTTTCTTTCTCTTAATTCTACTTGGCCTGGCCTATCTCTGTTTCTACTAGGTCTTTGGGGTTCTTTCCTCTACCATATATCATTCTCACAGACCTACAGATTTTAATTAAATTTTATTTCACTCCCAAGTCTTCCTTTTCACTCTCCAATAGCTCCTCACCAATCTCCACAGGAGACACATTGGTGTCATTGGTGATTTCCCAAAGGAAGCATGTTTTCAGGTGGGCAGTCATTGTGCCTTTTTTGCATCAATGTCAGAATTAAACCAGTTTTTCTATCAATAGGATGTGGTAGTTAAGTTTGTGTGTCAACTTGGCCGGGCCTTGTTGAGTGGCTGGGCAGCTGGATATAGTATTCCCTATGATGAGACTGGTAATCAGCTCCATGGTGGAATCTACTGTGAGCAGCTGAGTAACTGCCTTAGGGATGTGGTCTGTTTCCTATATATAAAGAGAAGCCTTGGGCATTGGTCTCTAGCTTATGGCACACTTGATCCCTGCATATAGCCATGTCATTTTTCAGCAGCCTGCCATGCTCTGCCAATCTTGGGACTTTCAATGGACTTGAATTAATGGCCTGTTGGGTGGTTTGGTAACATCGGGACTGTGCCTTTTTCCTTGTTGACCTTGGATTTGTCAGCCTCAGCAGCCAGCAGCTGTCTGAGTGAAGAAAAGCCTCTAGCTTCAGTGGGCCAGGAACAGGAGGCAGAGCTGAAGCCCAAGGTTGAGGGGCTTTCACCCAGCCCCTAAAGCCTGGCACTTTGAACTCAGAATGAAAGCCTCCAAACTGTAAGAGAATAAACTCCTGTTTGTTAAAGCCATCCCATTTGTGGTATGTTCTTGTCAGAGTGGTACTAGATAAACAAAACATAAGATACAGCAATAGTGAAGCCATAATCAGCCACTGAATGAAGATGAAAACTTTATCCCATAACTCAGACTGAGTCCCAACCAGACCTCTTTCAAATATGCACCTTCTGATACCATGATGGTCATGCCAAAAGCAGGTATCTTCTTTCAATTGTATTATTGATTTTAGCATGTGTACATTAATTATAAGTATGTGTGAAGCAGTGTGGTATAACTTAGGAGTAAGATGGATGAATAAGCCCTCAAATCCCTGCTATTTTGCTTCTTTGTTGTGTGTCTCTGAGATAGATTTTTATTATTACTATTATTATTGTGGTTTGGATGCAAATTTACAAAGCAACCTTACTTTACATTTAACAGTTCATGCACATCTGATTTCATGGCCTAATTACCATCCCCAACCATAAAAAACTCTCTTCCCCTCTCCTCTCTGTAACTACCCCCTCCCTGTGCCCTTCTTAACTATTCATTCCTGTCTTTCCCTCTATGTGAATGCAGTCCCCCTTGTGTCTCATGGCTGATTGATCCAAGGTTATATCTCCCTAGAGTAGGTGAGTGCATCGACCTGCGATAGGTATTCTATATGTAGGTCCTTCTACTGTTGGGCTCAGAGCCAATCAATGTAAGTGAGTCCATTTCTAAGCCTGAAGGGTAACCTGGGTCCATAGTCTTGGGATTCCATCAGTCTCTTTCCGACCAGTAATTCTGGTCATTTTTGTGTTTTTGAATTTTATTCCACATTTTTCCTCCCATTCTATCCAGAATCTTTAGATTTGATATCTTTCTAAGCAGTTGACTTCGGTAGCCAGGCACCATCTAGTTCTAGTCTCGGGATTGTGGAGGCTGAGGTCCTCATGATCCAATTATCTTTGGACTAATTGTTTCCAGATGACTTTGATATTCTTCACTCTTCTTTCTCCAGTTGAGAGGAGAGACTAATAGTCGCAACTTAGATGGCCTCTGGAAAGCTTTTGAGACCCCAGTCACTACTCACCAAAATAGCTTGTGGAACAAAATTTTTATGTACTATGTGTGCCAATTGAGCATGATGCCCTCTGAGACGATGGTTCTGAGTCTGCAGACCCAGTGATTCTCCCTCACAAGATGTTTGGTTGTCTCTGAGAATTTACTCCAACCCTGTCTTCTGTTGCTTTGTAATGTATATGGCTAATTTTGTAGCACAAGTGCATGTGTAAGATTATCTTTAGCTAAATGTATCCTTGGTCTAGGGTATATTCCTGTTCACTTACCCCCACCTGATCTTCTCACCTGTCTATGCATTAATATGTTGTCTGGTATTTGGTGCTAGTGAACTACAGTGTTGTGCACGTAATAGTATTTGGTTCTGTTATCTGTATCTTTTGTGTACATTTCAGTGTCTATCCTTTCCCCAATGTCATCATGCTGGCCACAGACTTTCTATATCATTCCTCCCCTCACTCAAATCAGTACATGACCCCCAAATAGTCCGAGATGTTCCTTGCCCTTCCCACCTGTCCCCAGGAACCAACAAAGTGAGGTTCCTTCCCTGAATAAACCTTTCCTTGAGTTTTTACAATAGGGGACTCATACAATATTTGTGCTTCTGTGATCGACTTATTTCACTCAGAATAATGCCCTCTAAATTCATCTATGTTGCAAGATGACTCATGTATTCTTCATTATTCTTTAATGTTGTGTATTAGTCCATTGTGTGAATGTACCACAGTTTGGCTATCCAATAATCTGTTGATGGGCATGTAGGTTGTTTCCATCCCTTTGATATAGTGTATTGTACTGCAGTGAACATGGGTATGCATATGTCTGTTCGTGTCCTGTCTCTCACCCTCTGAGATAGATTTTAAGCACTGTAAACTACAATTTCCTGAATTAAAGAATTAGCATAATAATATTTTCTTGGTGGGGTAGTTTTTGAAACTACAGATAATGTATGCATGGGCTCTGTCACATAATGGAGGCTTGAAAACTTACAGTTATTTTTTATTATCATTAATTCTATCATCATCATCATCATCCTCATCCTCAGTTTGCAACTGTTAAAAACTTTTTTTTTCCCCATTTTCTTGTTAGAGAAAAGTAGGGCCAAGAACATTTTGAAAGACGTGGCCATGGAGACACAGTAAGATAGTGATGGAGTATAGGAATAGAATATAATTTCATAATAGCAAGTTCTGTATTCTAATACTTCATCTTTTTACTTGTGGAAATGCCCTTATTTAACTGTATCTCTAGGACTTAGGATCTATTATTTTCTCTATTTATTTTTCATTTTCTATCAAAGGACTTTGTGCATTGTGATTCTAAAAGAGGAGGAAAGATTTGCCAGCTCATCTCAGTTGGCAGAGTTTGGAGTACTTCTCTGAGTAGACTCTGCAATTGAGAGAATGGAGAGAAAAAACAAAAACAATACAAAAAAAAACCCTACCTTTATTATTTTAGTATATACAATGCAGACATATGATTTGGTATGTCCCACTGATTCTTAACGTTTATGCAAAGGAAGCAAGCTAGCTATATTTCCCAGAAAGATGATCAAATGGGTTATGTAATTTTCTCATAGACTGAGAGCTAGAAAGAAAATCCTGTGAACTAATGTTTGCTAGAATCAACAATCTGTGGACACTGTACAGTGGGAAGAAAATAAAAAAAAAAAAAAAAGGTATTAAGGGAATGAGGTTTTGTCAAGACATCACAATGTCAAGACATGGTGCTCAAAATGAATAAACCATGGTGTTTTTGCTCAAACAAAATCTTTTAAAATTTCTCCAGGTAGGATGGCAATAGAGTAGCAATGGCTTCTACATACTAGTTAACTTGCAAGAACAAAATCCTGAAATATATCCATTGCTAAGTACAGTATTCACACTATTGGAGACTTTCTGTATAGTTTCAATTTTGACGAGTGAAATATTCTGAATCCTGAGTGCTTCAGATACTGTTATTTTATTCTATCTGGAGAAAAGAGGTGATATCATCATTCCATCTGTGTTTATGCATGCCCATATGAATATATGTGTGTGAAAGGCAAGAATTTTCAGACTCCATAGCCCTGCAAAAATATCCACTGCACATTGGTCAATCATAATTCTTCTCCCTCCATAAAGTGAACATCAGATCAGAAATAAAAATGTATGCCTAAAGCAGAATGTTTAAATGAAAAGAATATTTTCCCATTCCTTTATTTTATATTAAGAATTTATACCTTTTAGCTTAAAAGGTAATTTGTCACTTGTTTACATTTCATACTTAATTGACATGAGATCATGCTTTGCAAACAAGACAAATGAGAACAAAATTGTGGGTCTGAGCACAGGTTGGGCCATTAACTTTGCATGAAGGAAATGCATTAGGTATGCAGCAATCAACCTTATCACATATAATGATGAGTTATTAAGCTTCAAAGATCTTTTGCTCATTCTAGGTATGCTACTGGTGGCAACTGACACTGTAAGTGATACAATCATCACTTGGAGAGTGCTTTGGAACTTTAAAGACAAGAGAAACCTTTTATTCAGTGGAAGATTCCTTTTTACCTGCCTTTCTGTTCAACCTGATAATACCTTAGATGTGTTTGCTTGAGAGTACCTTTAACAAGGTGAACTTTCTTTTCCTAAGTTCAATAATACCAAGCTGAATTATCAAAGTTGTTCAGACAATAAAGTCTCTGGAAATCATCAAGTACCTTTCAAATGGCCATGTAATACTGATATATTTAATTATTGTCAACCATAAACCCTTTTCTCAGCAAATAATTGGTAGCATAAACAAATCATGCAAGATGAATTAATTCAATCAATTAATTTGATATTTGCTGAACATCAGGTTTGGTGAACTTGGAAAACATTAATTGATTTGAGTGGCTGGACAACTCAGCCTAACCCACCACCACCACTATCATCATCCCCAGTCGTTGTCTACTGGATTCTGACTCACACAGACACCATGCGTCGCAGAGTAAAACTGTACTCCTTGGGGTTTTCAAGGTTGTAAATATTCAGAAGTATGCATTGCAGAGTAAAACTGTACTCCTTGGGATTTTCAAGGTTGTAAATATTCAGAAGTATATTTCTAGGCTTTTCTCCCAAAGGGCCTTTTGGGTGAGTTAGAACCACCAACATTTCAGTCTTAGTCTAGCAGTTAACCAGTTGCACCACCCACCAGGATGCAGTCAGAGATATTCTGAAACAGTTTACAAATGGGCTGTCAGCATCCCTACTTTGTCCCTGTACCTAGGCATGGGAACTTGATGAGGGGGCACTAGCTGCTAACTAGTGAGTCAGAGGCAGGGGAGGAGTTAGCTATCACACTCTCCACCAACTCTTCTTGTTTTCAGGCTCCTATGGAGGAGGAACCAAGCTGAGAAAGCTGGTCTGTTGTCAGCAACAACTGTATCATTTTTGCCATGGTGCCCTCCTAAGACTACATCTTCCTATTTTCTCCAATGACAAGCCATGTGAAACCACTTTGCCTATATAAATATGTTTTCAACAGTTGAGACAGGTAGTTATTGCAGTGGTTAAGGACATGAGCTCTGAGTTATCACCTTGCTCTGCCTCTGATTTTGCTTTCTATATTTGGGAAAGTTGTGTAAGTTCTTTGAATTTCAATTTCTTCCTTAAACTATGATTCATAAAAGATCTGTCTTAAAGTTTCTTCTTCCTCAGTTTCCAGTGAAAGTTTCGTCACATCTAATACCTATCAGAGTTGGAATTTAAAACAGCCTGAATTCCTAGCAGAAAAGCAAATGTTTAGTTCTGGTGGCGCCTTGCCTAAGGCATTTGACTGCTAACCAGAAGGCTGGCGGGTTCAAACTCACCAGCCACTCTATGGAAGGAAGAAGGGCAATCTACCTCCATAAAGATTTACTGCCTTGGACACAATGGGGTTGCTATGAGTTGGAATCAGCTCAATGGCAGTGGGTGTATGGTATCACTGATTTGAAACCTAGAATCATTTTCCCTCAAGATCTGGTCCTTTTAGCCTCCTTTTGGTACTTAACTATGGTCTGAAGTAACAAATGAGTCTTGAAGTCTGTGCTTTGGACAAATGTGATGGAAAGGGTTTCACTCCCCCCCCCCCATTTTAATTATTAAGACCTGGGGAAACCGTGTTGTAAAGCATGGTTTATCGTTACTCTACAGGATTTTACTGACTTGTTAACTTGTGCACTATTTATTTATCCTCCAAAGGAAATGAAACATTCATTCTCTCAGGCTTCAAAATGAGTCATTCCAAAGGAATTCTGTAGTGTGTCCTGTCAACCCTTAAAAATTGGTACACTGATGACTTCTCCCATTTTCTGGAGGCTTTTTAGTGCATTTAAGTTTCAGGGAGATAATTTGCTATCCAATTTTGTGACTTTTCTTTGATGTCTGTTACTCCAGGACACTGTGTCATAAATAGTCATTCAAACTCCATGAACTGTCTTCAAGTAGTTCTATAGTGCAAAGTATAAAGAATTCATAGAACGTATCTGAATGGGTCAAAACGAATGTAATTTGAGGTACTTCCATTTATGGACAAGAAGTAACATTGGTGAAATGTTTGCTCCTAGAGACAGGATACAAATATACTCTAAGGCATATTTACTTTTAAAATTCTAGATTTAGGGACATGTACTCCTGTTAGATACCACAAGACTACTGACATACATTCTTTAAAGGCACATCCTTAATTTTCTGGTTGCATTCTCTTCCAAAAAAGTGCTTTCCCTGGACCCACTTCAATTGACATGCGGTCAGCTTCTGGATGACCTGAGGTGTGCTCCTTCCTGGAGGTAGAACTCAGCAATTAACTGATTTTTCTTAGACACACATAACATATCCAAGCATGAAGTCAAAGTGGTGGTAAAAACCACAGTGGATTAGCAAAGCGACAAGTGGCCTGACAGGATTTAACCTGAAGGCAGATATTCCATCTTCCTGTTCCTTTACCTTTTTCCGTCATGGGATCTTCTTGCCCACCTGAGAAACATAATTACTTAAACCATTGTGGGAGAAAAAAAAAAAAACCTAAACCATTGCCAACCCTTTGTGGAAAGGGCAAGGGTACAAATAAAAGGATTTTTATAAATGAAAATCTTGTGGATAGCAATGAAACACTGTGATACATTAAATAAATAGGACTAATATTTTCTTCTTACCTGGGGAGTCACTCAGCATTTCTGAGACTTATGCAAGTCACATACATCTTTCTTGAAACTGAAATCATTGTTTGAATTTATTACACCTAAAAGATATTTGCAAATATACTGTTGTCTGCAAGAACATTTTGACAAGCCTCCTTCTCCTAAGTTGCAAGGCAATGACTATTCCTTACCACAAATCATCTTAATAATCATCAAATATTGAATCTACTATCTGTACTTGGATGTACAAAACCTCCATGTTTATCTGGAAAGATGACCAAGGAAGGATATTTATAACTCAACAACAGTCTTTATAATTCTCTATACAACCCAGAGTCTAATTATACAGAACACAGTTTTATGCCTAAAGCATTCTGATTTCCCCAGGCCTATCCAATACATCTTTTTTCTACCTATGATTTAATATACTGCTTGCTTAAAAATGTCTTCCTAATGCAATGGATCACAGTACATGGAATCACTGTACCTGTCAATCTTTATACCCCTCCCATAAATTATTTCTCCCTCAAATACCACATTTTTTATAACTTAGAGGCTCATTATAAATACATGTCTGTGTTAATCATTTACCTGTGATATTGCTCAGCATAGTACATATGCACATATACAAAGCATGTCAAATCAGTGATTTCATTTATTATTATTTTCTTTTACCATGAAAAAGGGTCAGTACATTAGTGCCTAGAGATGCAGACCCAATTTTGGAAGCAGATGTGAGCACCATAGTAATTATAATAGGAGAAGGTTGTTATTTTTTCTTTTCCTATTTTTTTTTCTTTACTTGATAAAAGCAGTCAACAATTTTAACACTATGCAAACATTTCCAGCACTCATACACAGGAGGCATGGTTTGTGTGCACTTGAATTCTCACTAAAAGCTCACACAATCCAAGATACTCAACAGATTTAAGACATTGATCCCGAAATACTAGCATCATGGCCCCTCTGGGGCACTGACATTGTGCACACCAGCGCGACAAGAGGGCCAGGGAACTAGACCCATGCTCACTCACACAGGTATCCCTCCTCTGCAGGCCACCAACAGCGACACCTCTAGTGGCAAGCACCTAGGCCTGGCAGGCACTCACGGGCACGCTCGGCGGAGCTATGGAGAACCCTGGGGATCGGGCATTTTGGGCAGCGGCGCACACCCTGGCGCTGTTCCTGCGCCTCTAACACTGTCCGAATTAGCTTCGGAGCTGCCCGGAGGATCTGCATTATGCCAATGCGGTGAGCCAACTCACCTCGACGAAATAAAAGCAGGGCAGGAGGGTGACGCTGTCCTTGATCACTTTGCCCTTTGGCCTCTCCTTCGCCGACATCACTGCTGCCTGCCGGGTTCTGCGTCCTCCCCCGGGCGAGGTTCGCACAGCGCAGCTGAGGCGAGCTGCCTCCTTCAGCCGCAAGCACCCACCGCCACTGATGTCACATTCCCCGCGGGCACCGCTGGAGCCAACGCGCTGCATGCAGCGTCTCAGCCTTTCCCCGCCCCTCTTTGCAGCAACCCAGTGGTTCCCTGAGCCGGCAGGTCCTCTTGCTCCTGGATTCTGGCTCCCGCTCCCGTTTTTCTAGGCGAAGGTTGTTTTGCTCTCCCTCTAAGCTGTTGCTGCAATGGCTTCTCCTCCCTGTCGCCCTCCCTCTGTTCTCCACCGCCCTTGCAAGGCTTCACGGCTGACTGTGGGAGCTTGACGTCAAGAATCGGAAAAGGGGGACGCACGCACCCCTGGTTCCTGCAGCGTCAAGGCTGAGGGGCTTAGGCGCCTACTTCTCCCTGGGAAGGCATTCTAGGTCACCCCAAGAATTCGAACTTCAGGATTGCTGGACAGCAGAAGCCCAGTTCCTCTATCCAAACTGACAGGGAGAAATGGACTTGTACCTGCGCGAGATTAAAACTTGGGACCCATATTGAAAAATAGGCCATAGTGGGCACTCACTGAGAGTCAGCTGCTACCCAGGAATGCCCGCCTCTGCTTAGGATTCTTTCCCAAGGGAGTCCTGGGATTCCTACAGTACTAAATCACCCCCTAATAAACTTGAGCTGTCTGCTTTCTGGGAATGCTGAGTTCCTTGCCTCGAGGGAGGCCGATGTACGAATGTACAGGTGGTGGGCATCACAGAACCCAATGGTCAGGGCATATTTTAATCTCACCATCACAGTCCCAGAACTATTTCATTACTATAATGATAACCTTAAGAAGGACTTGTTTAAACATTAAACGTCTAAGTCCTTCATTTTTAGGTGGTATGCATCGCTGATCTCAACATTACGATTATTTTGGGAACCTGGAAGTATTAAGTGACACAGAAGAGAAAAAACACTCAGCAAGTACAAAAATATTGTACACCCGTGATTACATGCCCAGGTGATTCCCAACATTTCAAATGTTTCCATTTCAAGCAAAACCAAAAACCAAACTCACTGCAGTCAAGTCAGACCCCACTCACAGTGACCCCTCTTTGGGTTTCCAAGGCAGAATCACTATTGAAGTAGATTGCCCAACCTTCCTTCCCAGGAGTGGCTGGTGGGTTTGAATCTGGTAAGCAGTCAAATATGCCTAAGGCACTACACCACCATTTCAAGTAGGTGACTGCAATTCCTATCTCTCTTTACACCTTACTTCTTTAATCAGTATTTCAATAGCTTTGGCAGCATGAGGATGTTGTACACATACCACTACCACTACCATCTTATGCTGTCACTTCCTTATGAAGCTTGCATTCTAGAGTACTTTAGTATAATCAGTCCTTTATCCCTCCCATTTCATCATTCTTACCTGGAAAACTTCCAGCCCCACTTAAACCCAGTTCTCTGCTCATACAAGAACAAGTGGAAATAGTTGCAAAACAAAACAAAACAAAACAAAAACCACGAGACCACATTGTTGTTGTTGTTGTTATGTGCCGTTGAGTCAAACCTGACTCATAGCGACCCCTCCTTGGGTTTCCGAGGCAGTGTCACTACGGAAGTAGGATTGCCCAACCTTCCTTCTGAGGAGTGGCTGGTGGGTTTGAACCGCCAGCCGTCTGGTTAGCAGGCAAGTGTCTTAGCCACTATGCTACCAGAGCCTCTTCTAATATTGGACTCATAGTTACAAACTTCAAGTCCCACTGCAATCTTCCAAAGTCAGGTCACCTTTCCCACTTCCTAAGGACAAACTCACATCTCTCTTCTCAACTTCCTCTTCAACTAATGACTTCAATTCTTAATTCATTAGGAGCTCTGGCAGCATAGTGCCTAAGGCACTTGACTGTCTACCAGAAGACTGGTGATTCAAACTCACCAGCCACTGCTGGGAAGGAAGGTTGAGCAATCTACTTCCATAGTTGTACTGCCTTGGAAACCCAAGGAGGGGTCGCTATGAGTCGTGTCAGACTTGACGGCACATAACAACAGCAACAACAACTTAATTCACTCAGAAAATACAAGTAACAAAGCTATCTCATCTTTCAAAACTGATTGTTTGTCCCTCATCCCCCAAACACACACACAATTACCACCATCTATTGCCTGGATAGGAGCTCTGGTGGCACAGTGGTTAAAGCATTTGGCTGCTAAACAAAAGGTTAGCTGTTGGACCCCACTAGCTGCTCCATGGGAGAAAGATGAGGCAGTCTTCTTCCATAAAGATTTATAGCCTTTGAAACTCTATCAGTTTTACTCTGTCCCATATAGTCACCATGAGACAGTCTTCTTCCATAAAGATTTATAGCCTTGGAAACTCTATCAGTTTTACTCTGTCCCATATAGTCACCATGAGTTGGAATTGACTCGACGGCAATGGGTCAGATTTTTTTTTTATTGCCTGGACTAGCACAATAGTCTTCTAACTGTTCTCCTAGCTTCCATCATTACTGCTGCTGAAACTAACAATCCACTCTCTATATAGCAGCCAGAATGATCCTTCAAAAAGTAAATTCAGTTGTGTCTTTCCTCCAGACTCTCCAAAAACTTTCTGGTACATTCAGCAGAAAATTCAAATTCTACATCACTTCTACAAGATCCTGCCTGGGGGCCCTGCCTGTTTCTCAGACCTGGCTCAGTATGATCAGTGTCTTAATGGTCCATTCTAGCTCTTTACTGTCTCAGGGACTTTGCCTTTATTGCCCCTTTGTCCAGTAACTCTTCTGCTGACACTGAATGATGGGTGGTGAAACGTAAGTCTAGAACTTTAGATTCATAGTCTCATTAATAAAGACCTGAATATATGTGATAAAATACCAGAGATGCATGCTAACTATGCCTTGATAATTTATTAAATTATTGCAATATCAGAAAAGCACTGCCCACTTTGACCTACCAATTTTGTAAGAGATTCAGAAATGCTTCAGAATCCAAACCAATTTTTATTATAAATCCTTTACCACATTCTTACACAACTTTTTTTTTTTTCTCACTAGATACCCACTGTAGGGAAGCATAGATATGGTCCCTAGGTGCCTACTGTCATAGAACTTACATCTAATGCAGGTGGCTACCACCCACCTCTCTGTCAGTTTGCCATGCCATGGTAGCTGGTAGCTTGTGTGTTGGTATGGTGCTGCAAACTATGCCACCAACATTTCAAATGCCAGCATGGTGGGTAGATTTCAGAGGAACTTCCAGACTAAGATTGACTAGGAAGAAAGAACTGGTGATCTACTTCTGAAAATCAGCCAATGAAAACCTTACGGATCACAAAGGAATGTTGTCTGACTCACTTGTTTCAGATATGTCATAAGGAGATATCAATCACTAGAGTAATACATCATATTTGGCCAAGTAGAGAGCTGATGAGGGTGAGGGAGATCCTTGGTGAGAAGGGTTGGCCTCAAGGATGGATTTGAAAAGGTCAGCAACTGTGAGGATATCAAATTTCACTTTATTGTACATGAGGTTGCCAGGAGTGGGACTCAACTCAACAGCAGCTAACAACAACAATAATGCAGATGAAGAGGGGGAAGTCATAATCAATAAAGAGTCATAATAATAGAAAAAAATTACCTCGTGCTCACAATGGACAGGTACTATTAAAATGCTTTGCACATATTACCTCATTTAATTTTCACAACATCTTTACAAACTGAATAGCATTGTAATCACATTTTATAGTTAAAGTGAGATGCAGAGTTAGATATGTATACAAGGATAACAATTGTAATTGGTGGAGTTAAGATTTTGAACACAAAATATTGTCCCAAGTTCTTTGATCTTAAGGGTTACACACACTGTTTCTCTTAACAAACAAATACATAATTGCATCTTGGTGATATGAGCTATTAAAGAAACAATTAGGATACAGTTATAATTACAATGAGAATCCTTTTTAAGTATGTGGCCAAGGAAGGCCTTGGGAAGAGTTGGCATTTAAGCCAATTGTAGTTTTGAGGCTACTGTAGGGTTTTCATGAACTAAGAAATATACCCTATCCCACTTTCCTGATTTAGGCTGAGGCCAGAACTTGTGTATTGAATATTGCTTCAGGTATGCTAATTGCAGGTTCTTATATTAATAATGGCACTGTGGTTGAGGCTTGGGCTGCTAACCAAAAGGTGGGTGGTTCCAACCCACAGAAGATTAGCAATCTACTTTTGTAAAGATTTACAGCCTTTGAAACCCATTGGGGGTTGCTATGAGTTGGAACTGACTCCAAAAAGGTGGGTTTGGTTTTTGGTTTTATATAATAATAGTGACATTAAAAACAGTTATGTCTTATAGAACTGGAGTGTTTTCAACGGAAATCATGGTACAGCACATTTGAAATGAAAAATGGCACCCACAGAAAAAGCAGCACTCTTTTATTCCACAAGACAGGCCATGTCACAGCACAAATAACCTGGAAAAAATGTGCCTGAAAATGCACTTGGCATTATCAATAAGACTGTCAGATTCCTCAGATAAGAAAGAAGTAGTGTATTGGTTTTGAGTGTCCACAGCCAAATACAAACTGTTTTTCAGCTTTTTGGCAACAATTTATCCTTGGGGGATTTGCATGACATTTATCTTTAAGGTCATAAAAATGTGTATTCAGTTTTGTAACGTATTTCCCAAGCATTGGGCACAGCATTTTGAGAAGATAATGTGAGATTTTATTGCATTTTCTAAAAGGGAGAGGTTTTCTCTTTTTTTAAAAAAAAGAAAAAACAAATGATGTGAAGCAGGGGAAGTACTGAAACGAAGAGGATCCTGGAAGATGGGAACGTTTTATGTCTGGCTAATGATGGGGCTGGGAGCTATGGTAGCATAGTGCCTAAGGCACTTGACTGTCTACCAGAAGGCTGTCGGTTCAAACCCACCAGCCACTCCTGGAAAGGAAGGTTGGGGAATCCTACTTCCGTAGTGATACCGCCTCGGAAACCCAAGGAGGGGTCGCTATCAGTTGGGGTTGACTCAACGGCAAATAACAACAACAACAACAACAATGATGGGGCTAGGGATAAGAACATTCTCTCCAAGGACTCAGTTTCCTAATTCAGAAATGAAGTTGTTAAATGGGTGATATAAACATCTGGTGTTTCTGCTTGTCTTTTCTCTTCATTATTCCTTTTTCTTATGATGACACCCTGATTTTTCCTTTACAAACTGTTCCTCTCCCATTGCAGTCAAATTCTAGGACTACAAATCAAGGTCTCAGCATTTCCCAGGCCAGACAGACCAGTGACCCCAAACTACTAAACTCTTTTCCCTGTTGTTGTTGTTGTTTGCCGTCGAGTTGGCCCCGACTCATAGCGACCCCTCCTTGGGTTTCTGAGGCAGTATCACTACGGAAGTAG
>NW_006921620.1:13953922-13962437 GCF_000298275.1 Orycteropus afer afer | reverse complement strand
GGGTTTGAACCGCCAGCCTTCTGGTTAGCAGTCAAGTGCCTTAGGCACTATGCTACCAGAGCTCTTGAGGAGAAAAGTACAGAGAGAGAAAATTCTTGGTGTCGATTCATGGCAGAAACATAGAACGGCCATTTACTCTTGCCTTTTGATTCTCAGAAGTGTTCTTGTTTCTTTCCTTTCAGCAGACTGGCTTTTCACTGTCTGTTTGTTTATTTTCCATAAGGAGTCCTGATGATGTTATGGTTAAGAACTCAGCTGTGAACCAAAAATTGGTGGTTTGAACCCACTCAAAGGCTCCACAGTAGAAAGATCTAGCACTCTGCTTCCATAAATATTACAGCCTAGAAAACCCCAAGGAGTACTTCTACTGTGGCACTTGGTGCCACTATGAGTCGAAAATCAACTTGTAAGCATTGGACAACAACATCTTTGTGGAGAGCCGCACCACGGCATTCTATTCATCTTAACAAGGTCACAATACTTCCCTTCTTTGTTTTGGGCCTGTTGGACATCTTCAGACCTAAGTTTGAGTTTCGAGACCTGTCTTGAGCCTTCACTTCTGTATAGAAGTGATTCTGCACTTTTAAATTTACCCGCCTCTTGCCACGTATCTATTTTTTATAGGTTTCCCTATTTCACCGTCAGCAGCAACGTCATATCACCCCATTCCTTGATCCTGCCCCTTTCCTTTACCATATATAAGTATTTGTTTGAAATTCAATAAACGAGACTTGATCAGGCTTTCGACTTGTCTCCATTCTTTGTGTCTCTTGTCCCCTCCATTTCCATCCCCTCCTCCAGGTCCTAGGTTGACTGTCCCGTGGGATGGGACACATCTTTTCAAAAAATTTCTTCTTTCTTGGAAATTTAGAGTCAAATTCAGTGGCTACAACCACAAGACCCCTAATTAATATAAAGAGATCATGACACTCATTTGTTAAAGGATTAACCTAAGACTTTTTAAAAAAAAAAAAAAACAATTTAATATCAATTTTACCTAAACCAATTCTTCTGCATAGTTTTCTTTAATAGAATGTTATAATTTCTAACAATGACTTTTGTCCAGCATGATTCTCTGTGATTTCTAACAGGGCATGACATAAGGCAATTTACACAATTGTGGCCAGCTCCATTGTACAGGAATATGTCTTCACTCTGGGAGTTATTAACTAGTGTAAAGAATCTCATAACAGTGACACAGGAGCAAAACAAAATTTGGTTTGCATAGTTTCCTTATAGGAGCTCTGGTAGCATAGTGCCTAAGGCACTTGACTGCTAACCAGAAGGCTGGTGGTTCAAACCTATCAGCATCCTCCTTGGAAGGAAGGTTGGGCAATCTACTTCTGTAGTGATAATGCCTCAGTAACCCAAGGAGGGGTCGCTATGAGTTGGGTCTGACTCGACGGCACAAAGCAACAACAACAACATCTTCCCTACTGGTGTATATTGCCATATTGATATGTGGAGAATGGGTTGCAATGCTACCACAAGTTATCAATTTCCTCAGAGATATAACCAGGGCATAAGGTGCAAGAAATTCAGTGCCTGTCACTACTGGTTGCAAGCATCTTCCTCTAGGGTAGAGCAGGGTATGACAGCAGGTCTATGGAGCCTGAAGGCTGGAAGCCTGAGGGACAATGTCAGCACTTGCTGTTCCTCCCTAGTACAATGAACATAGCCAAGAAGTGGCCCCACTACTTGGAAACCCATTGACATACCACCTACATAGGCAGTTGCAGAGAATGTCATACCAAAGGGACATTGGACTCAGTCCAGGTATGACCTGTTGAGAGTGGAAAGACCCAGCAGTTCTCCTTATGAGTTTAGCTAAAGGCAAATCAAACCAAAACCATTGTCATAGTCCGATCGATTCTGACTCATAGCCATCCTATAGGACAGAGTAGAACTGTCCCATAGGATTTCCAAAGCTATCATCTTTATGGAAGGAGACTGCCACATCTTCATCTCTCAGAGTGGGTGGTGGATTCAAATCTCTGACCTTTCAGTTACCACCCGAATGCTTAATCATTATATCACGAAGGCTCCTAATCAGCTGAAGGCAGTGGCTGATATTTCTGTCTTCACTTGTGCCTGATAATTCTATACATGGGCAACTGATGTGTGTTTTATGTGGTGTCCAAAGTATTTGTATTAAATTGCTCTAAAAATGCATGCATTGCACACAAGATCTTCATTTTTATTTTGAAACATTTCATATGAAAATGTTTAATTAGATTTTAACTCCATCCAAGTTGTCACAAGAAATTTCAAAATTACATTGCAAATGAAAGAGAACTGTTAGATCATTTAAATATAATTTTAACTTGTTATATTTTTAATGATTGCACAACTATCTTAGAGTTTTGTCACCTGCTTCTTCAGACAATATTTCTCTTCAATAGTGATTATCTAGAACTTAAAGGGAATAAAATAAAAAATTCTGATCAGAAATGTATGTAGCCTTCCTTGTATGAAACCATATTCATGGAAGTAATTAAAATTTATAATTTAAAAATTAATTACTTTATTTGGAAGTTTTATATAAATTTATGTATTTAGTGGGAGCTCTGGTAGCATAGTGCCTAAAGCACTTGACTGCTAACCAGAAGCCTGGCGGTTCAAATCCACCAGCCACTCCTCTGAAGGAAGATGGGGCAATCTACTTCCATAGTGATACTGCCTCAGAAACCCAAGGAGGGGTTGCTATGAGTTGGGTCTGACTCGATGGCGCATAACAACAACAACATGTAGTTAGTATGTTTTTCATAGCCTGGCATTCTATTTGTCTTCATGTTTATTATTGTTAAAATTATAATTATTTTTTTTCACCAAATTCTCTATCCAGTTGCTGTCAAGTTGATTCTGACTCATGGCTACCCCATGTGTGTCAGAGTAGAACTGTGCTCCACAGGATTTTCAATGGCTGAATTTTTGGAAGTAGATCACCAGGCTTTTCTTCCAAGGCATTTTTCTGTTATCAGATGAGTGTATTAACTGTTTGCACATTATAGGGACAAGTTCTCTATAACTGCCCTCAATTTCCTTTCAATTTATCCTATGTGATACATAAATATTTCTATTTTATATGTGAAAAGTTGGGAAGTACATGAATATAAATTGAATTATTCCTTTTCCTTTGTTGGTGTTGTTGTTATGTGCTGTCGAGTCGCACCCGAC
This sequence comes from Orycteropus afer afer, assembly GCF_000298275.1. Classification (NCBI taxonomy): domain Eukaryota; kingdom Metazoa; phylum Chordata; class Mammalia; order Tubulidentata; family Orycteropodidae; genus Orycteropus; species Orycteropus afer. Next base: position 13,959,260 of record NW_006921620.1, on the reverse strand, counting down.
TCATAGCGACCCCTCCTTGGGTTTCTGAGGCAGTATCACTACAGAAGTAGATTGCCCCATCTTCCTTCTGAGGAGTGGCTGGTGGGTTTGAACCGCCAGCCTTCTGGTCAGCAGTCAAGTGCCTTAGGCACTATGCTACCAGAGCTCCTTCCGTTTCCTTTAGTGTCATATTATACAAACATTCTACACTATCTTGGTGGTAAACAACAAGCAGTGAATAATTGAAGTATAAGATGTTCCCAATCATCTGGCAAAACAATTGTCATTGCCTTTGAGTCATTCATGCTTTTCATAGTTTATACTTACTTTTAAATTCTTTGAATTGAAATATTGCTGTTTTGTGTCTGTTCTTATTCCTTTTTGTTGACATTAATTAATTCCTGGATCCCTGCAAAATTTTACTGCTATCTCGAAACTCTTCCATATAGCACCCTTCTGGATAAGTCACCCCTCTTCCCCCACTAAACACTCTTTGTCTCAGATTCCGAGCCTTATTCCTTCCTCTTTAGACGTGTATTCTATCATCTGAAAAGCCTACCTCAGCCATAATTACGGCATGTGTATTTGTGTTTGTACCTTCCCACATGATATTCCCTTCTGGAATGCATTCACATCTCATATTTCTGAATTTTATTGGTACTATTCCAGTTCTCAGTGAAGTCTCTCTGAATACTGGTAGTCTGCACAATCAAGCACTTGATTATGTATTATTCTGCTATTGATATATATTAATCTGGTATTCCCAATTGTTGAAGCAAATTGATGGAATGAACCATATAATTTCTCTTCTATCTATTCCCTCCTTTCCATCTCTACTCTGTCATCTTCTTTTATCTTTCATTGTCTCTTTGATATTATAATGCTGTTGTTGTTATATGCCGTCGAGTTGGCCCTGACTCATAGCGACCCCTCCTTGGGTTTCCGAGGCGGTATCACTACGGAAGTAGGATTGCCCAACCTTATAATAGCTCTAGTTAATCTATCTGACTTAAAAATCTCCCTTTTTTGATCTATTCTTTAATCTTATACCAGTTTATTTTCCTTGAAACACAATTCTGATCATGCCACTCCCTTGCTCAAAAATGTTCTGTGGTTCTCTATTGCCTGGAAATTTTATTCATATTCTTTAGCTGGCTCTTTTGGGCTTCCATGGTCTAGTCTCTACTGATCTTTCCATCTCACCTCCCCTTGCTTCCTCGAGTAGTGTACGCCAGACATCCCATGCTACGTGGTATTACATAATAAACTATGCTCTCTTGCATTGAAACCTTTGGTATGTCTTTTTTTATTATTATTATTTTCTAATTTTTCAAATAACAAACCCAAAGCAACTTCCCTATGAAGATTTCCTCATCCCTTCTTCCACCCCTGTGTTCCCTCAGCTTTTTTTTTTTTTTTTTTTTTATCGTCTCTTGTAGATCATGTTACATTCTAACTTAATTGTCTTATTTGTATCTAAAGATATTTTGCTCCTTGGGAGTATGAATCAAATCTAATTAACATTTTTTTTTCTTTTGAACCATTAGCATATTATTGTGTACATGCCAAGAGTTTAGTGAATATTTATTTAATAAATAAATTCTGTAATTTCTACTCTTTCCCAATAGTGGAAAAATAGCAGTGGACCAACACAGAGGCTCCGAATGAATATTTATTAATTTCCAATTTTATGTGTTATGATTCTGTTAGAATAAGCATGATCTCTCTATGTGTCTCTTTTTCATTTACTGCTCTCTCTCTCGCTCTCACTCTCTGAACACTTTGAGAACACTGTCAACTCTCACAAGAAGTGTGAAAGGAGTCTGACATATAGAAATGAAAATTTCTTTTAATTAGCCCAGAGTTACTCTTGTTCTCATCACCCTTCAGTAATTATCCATTCGTTGCGTAGTTAGAATTTTGGCAATAATTAATCCAAGAACAAGCTTTGGACACCTCTCAGAAGCTGCAGGAAATGTGATCCAACAAGCTTTTCATCCTCTCTTTTCCTTCCAGGATCCTAGCCACTCAAGCCATCTCTTAAACATTGCATCACAAATTCTCCCAAATTCTACTGAAAGCTCACTTCCCCCATGAAGCTTTTCAGCCTTGTTTCCAGGCTCTAGAAACTCCAAACATTTCCATATTCTCTATGTTAATCCTCTTTTTTCTTTTGCATACCTTTGAACTTATGTAGCCTTTGCTTACATCTTTTCACCTGTCCTGTTCTCCTTAGCTACTGAATTCCTCTGGGAGCTCTGGTGGCTTAGTGCCTAAGGCATTTGACTGCTAATCAGAAGGCTGGTGGGTTTGAACCTTGGAAGGAAGGTTGGACAATCTACTTCTGTAGTGATATTGCCTTGGAAACCCAAGGAGGGATTTCTATGAGTCAGATCTGACTCCATGGCTGTGAGTTTGGTTTGGTTTTGGTGGGCTTATACTTCTTCTTTTTAAAGTATTTTGTATATTTATTTGTTCATATCATTTCACTGTAATACTTTACTTTGTCTTCCTGAGCCACCTTTGAAATCTTCTGTTCAGCTCTTTTATTTCATTATTTCTTTCATTTGCTTTAGCTACTTTCTGTTTAATAACAAGTTTTACAATCTCTTCTTGACATCCATTTTGATATTTTCTTCCTTTAGTGTCTTTTTAATGACATTTTGCTTTCTTCGTGTACAATGTTCTTGATGCCATCACACAACTTATCTGGTCTTCAGCCATTGGTTTTCAATGCATCAAATCTATTTTACAGATGGTCTCTAAATTCAGGTAGGATATAATCAAGGTCATATTCTAGCTTTCACAGATTTGTTTTATTTTCTTCAGCTTCAACTTGAACTTGCATATGAGCAATTGATGTTCTGTTCCACAGTCAACTCCCAGTCTTGCTTTGACTGATGATATTGATCTCCATTGCCTCTTTCTACAAACATAGTCAATTTTATTCATGTGTATTCCATCTGCTGCAGTCCACATATGTAGCCATGTTTATGTTGTTGAAAAAAGGTATTTTCAAAGACTAAGTCATCAGTCTTGCAAAATTATTTAATGCAATCTCTGGTATTATTTCCATCACCAAGGTATTGTCTAACGACCAATGATTCTTATTTTGAACTTTTGCATTCCAATTAAAACCAAACTCACTGCCATTGAGTTGGTCCTGATTCATAGCGACCCCTCCTTGGGTTTCTAAGGCAGTATCTCTATGGAAGTAGATTGTCCAGTCTTCCTTCCAAGGAGTAGCTGATGAGTTTGAACCACCAGCCTTCTGATTAGCAGTCAAATCCCTTAGGCACTACACCACCAGAGCTCCTTGCATTCAATTACCAGTAATAATAAATACATCTTGATTGAATGTTTGGTCAGTTTCAGACAGTAGAAGTTGATAAAAATCTTCAATTTATTCATCATTGGCTTTAGTGGTTGGTGTGTAAATTTGAATAATAGCACTGAGAGAACTGGTAAAAAACAAGGCTGCAGGAATTGATGGAATACTTACTGGGATGTTTCAATAAATAGATGCAGCATTGAAGGCACTTACTCACTTATGGCAAGAAATTTGGAAACTGCTACCCAGACAACCAACTGGAAAAGATAAAAATTTGTACCTGTTCCATAGAAAGGTGATCCAATAGAATGTGGAAATCACCAAACAATATCATTAACATCACATGCAAGTAAAATTTTGCTGAAGATAATTAAAAAATGGTGGTAGCAATATACTGACAGAGAACTTCTAGAAGTTCAAGCTGGATTCAGAAGAGGATGTGGAACTAGGGATATCATTGCCAATGTCAAATGGATCTTGGCTGAAAGCAAAGAATATTAGAAAGATGTTTACCTGTGTTTTATTGACTGTGCAAAGGCATTCAACTATGTGGATCATAGCAAATTATAAACAACATTATGAAGAATGGGGATTCCAGAACACTTAATTGTACTCATGAGGAACCTCTGCCAAGAGGCTCTCATTCAAACAGAACAAGGAGAAATTGCATGGTTTAAAATCAGAAAGGCTGTGCATCAGGGTTGCATCCTTTCACCAAATTTATTAAATCTGTATGCTGAGCAAATAATCTGGGAAGCTGGACTATTTGAAGAAGAGCATGGCATCAGGATGGGAGGAAGACTCATTAACAATCTGTGATATGCAAAGGACACAACCTTGCTTGCTGAAAGTGAAGATGACTTGAAACACTTACTGATGAGGATTAAAGATTACAGTTTATAGTATAAATTATACCTCAACATAAAGAAAATGGAAATCTTCTATACTGGACCAATAAGCAGCACCATGATAAATGATAAATGAAGAAAAGATTGAAATTGTAAAGGAATTCTTATTACTTGCATCTGCAATCAACACCCATGAAAGCAGAAGTCAAGAAAGTTGTATTGCACTGGGCAAATCTGCTGCAAAAGACCTCTTTAAAGTCTTGAAGTGCAACGATGGTATTTCCAGTTTCCTGAAATGCATGTGAAAGTTGGACAATGAATGAAGACTGAAGAAGAGTTGACACCTTTGAATTGTGGTGTTGGTGAAGAGTACCAGGGACTGCTGGAAGAACAAACAAATCCGTCCCAGAAAAAGTGCAGTTGAAACGCTGCTTAGAAGCAAGAATGACCAGACTTCGTCTCATCTACATTGGTCATGTTGTCAGAAGGGATTAGTCCCTGGAGAAGGATATCATACTCGGTAAAGTAGAGGGTCAGTGAAAAAGGAGAAGATCCTGGACAAGATGGATAGGCACAGTGGTTGCAATGAGGGGTTTAAGCATAGCAAGAACTGTACTCACCTCTTCTTATGAGATAGGACTTCCCTTCCAAATAAAAGTCAAATATGGTTCAAAGATATAAGGATATTTTCCATCCCAGAATCCATCATGCTGGTTATGGGATGAGCACACAGTGAGGTAGGGTCAATCATTGATGGTACCCCATTCTCTGGTTATGGAAATTTGTTCAGGGATAGTCATATAATACGGATATATCAGAATACCCTCCATGAGTTTTCCAAGTATATTCAGGAGGAAAGAGTGTTCTTTCCTTTTTGGTGAGAAAGCTGTACTGTTGTTCCAATTTGCCTGTGATCATAGTCCTACTTAATCAACAAAGTCCTACTGTGTTGTTGTTGTTGTTGTTAACTGCTGTCGAGTTGTTTCTGACTCATAGCGACCCCATGCACAGCAGAACAAAACACTGCCCAATCCCGCGCCAGCCCCACAATCCATGCTATACTTGAGCCCATCATTGCAGCCAAGTCAATCCATCTTGTTGAAGGCCTCCCCCTCTTTCGTCAACCCTCCACCCTACCAAGCATAACATCCTTCTCCAGGGAATGGTCCCTTCTGACAAC
>NW_006921620.1:13926768-13936012 GCF_000298275.1 Orycteropus afer afer | reverse complement strand
CAATCCTTTGAAGATACCTAAAGATAATTCTTTTGAATTCCTTATCAGAGAGTTCCAATGCTGCTTCTTCCTCAGGGATGTGTTCTGGGTCTGCATCCTACTCCCTTGTTTTTCCCACTTTATCCTGCTTCTTTGTGTGGACTGTGATGGTCTGTTGTCTCCGAGGCCTCATGGCGTTGTTGTATCTCGATCTCTGTTAACTGTTTGTGAAGAGCAGCCAAAGGTTATTTAGGTCTTCTTGGTGGTTTTTTTATCATTGGCCTATTGGTGGAGAAGGAGGTAGTGGCTGTTGCTCAGTAAGTGAAGTTGCAGGAGGTGTTGGTGCAGTTGTGTCTTATGGGGACTGTTGCTGTCTCCCACTCAGTTAGACACAAATTACAATTGAATAGCCATAAAAAAATTTTCAGTCTTGTGGGTCCAGAGTGTCCTTTGGGTTGCTGGAAAGCAGAACATGCTTTTAAGCCCCAGGAATCAGCAAGAGCGCTGTCTCTTTAAATATCCAAAATAGTCAAGCCGCTTTTAAACTTTCAAAATGGTGGCGCCCTTCAGACCAGCAAAATTCCACAGCTCAGCCCATCTTTCTCTTCACCATCTCCGTTTATTCTACAGCCACCAGAGCAGTCCTTTGTGCAGTCCTTGGCTAGCAGGGCTGATTTTTAGGTTAATTCTTAGGTCCTACCACCACTCGGGAATCTCCAAGCTGTCTGTGCCATCAGGATCGCTGCCAGACCACAGCTCTGTATTTCTCCTTTTTTGGTATTTTCATACCAATTTTTCTGCTAGTTGGGGTTTAATCCACTTCTATATCGTTCCCTTCAAGGCTCAGGGGTCCAATATTATCTTCTTTGTCTGTGTTATTTAGTTTCCCTTTTCTTTGTTGAAGAGGGTCTGTGCATTCTTTCTGTCTAGTCTGCCATCTTCGATGCAAATCCTGACATGAATATAAATTTAAGACATCCATTTGCCCTTGCAAATCCTGTAGTGTTTGCAGTGCTTTGATGAACATTGGATAACAATGAGATTGTGAAGTGAGAGAGCTTTGTGGTGGTTAAGTTTGTGTGTCAACTTGGCTGGACCTGGTTGAGTGGCTAAGCAGTTGGTGGTAGTTATTCCGCATGATGAGACTGGCAATCAACTCCATGATGGGACCTACCATAAGCAGATGAGTAGCTGCTTTAGGGATGTGGTTTGCTTCCTGTATATAAGAAACAGCTTTGGGAATGGTCTCTAGCTTATGGCACACTTGAACCCTGCATGTAGCAGTGTTGTTGTCCAGCTGCCTGCCATGCTCTGCCAATCTTGGGACTTTCAATGGACTTGAATTAATGGCCTGCCATCTGGTTTGGTAAGATTGGGATTGTGCCATTTTATTTGTGGACTTTGGCCTTGTTAGCCTCAGCAGCCAGTAGCTGCCTGAGTGAAGAGATGTCTCTAGCTTCAGTGGGCTGGGAGCAAGAGGCAGAGCTGAAGCCTGAGGTCAAGGACTTTCACCCAGCCCTAGAGGCTGGCATTTGGAATTCTGATTTCTAGCCTTCTGAACTGTAAGGCACTTGACTGCTCACCAGAAGGCTGACAGTTCAAACCCACTAGCCACTTCTCAGAAGGAAGGTTGGGCAATCCTACTTCCGTAGTGATACTGCCTTGGAAACCCAAGGAGGGGTCGCTATGAGTCGGGGCCAACTCGATGGCAAACAACAACAACAACAATGAACTGTAGGAGAATAAACTCTTGTTTGTTAAAGCCATCCTATTTGTGGCATATTCTTGTGAGAGCAGCAGTAGGTGACCAGTACATGCTCTAACTTGGCAGTCCCAAAGTGGGGCATTGTGGCAGTTTATCCAAGTTTCCTGGCCAATGACAGAACCGCAGCAGCTGTGGATAAGCTGCCATTGCACTGTGGAGGACCAGAGTGTGACAGAAAATGGAGCAAAAAAAAAAAAAAAGAAAGAAAAAAATAAGGCTTCTTGATTCTCCCTCTTCAAGTATTAGAAATGGACTGTCTTCCTTGGAGAAATTTAAGTTTGGGCCCTCCTGAGCAGGGTTAGGTAAACTACCGATTCACAAGCTATATCCAGCCCATTGACTGCTTTTATAAATAGTGTTATAGGAACACAGTCATATCCATTCTTTTCTGCATTGTCTATGGCTTTATTGTCACATTGCAGTGGCAGAATTCAGTAGTTGTGAGAGCATCCATATGGCCCACAAAGCCTAAAATATTTACCTTTTGACCATTTATAGAAAAGTTTGCTGACCCTTGATATTCAATAACTTCTACAATTTCCCTTCATTCTGCTAGTCTAATTCTAATTCCTTGTTTTTCTTAGTTTAGCCAGAGTCAATGTGCTTGATTTAACTGTCTCCACAATGGACTGTGACTCTTTCCTCATATATTCCATTCCTCTACAATATCAATAATGGTGAAGTTATTAAACAATGTTTTCCCCAAATAGAATAGCTAGTGTTTGATTCTATAATGGCCCATTCTATGGACCTGAATTCAATTCACTGAGTGCAGTGAATTTCTTTCATGACTTAACACACACACAAGAATAACGTGAACATAAAATAGAGTCTAAACTGTATTTTTATAAAATATTTGACGGAAATTCAACATATTGTCAGACTAATGTCCATAAAATGAATTTTAATATTAAATTTGATATGAATATAAATTAAAAACGTCCATTTGCCCTTGCAAATATTCAGAGAAAATTTTAATCTGTAAAATGTTGCAAAAATGGCAAAAAATACTTATACAAATATCTTTAATTTGTTCAATATATATTGAGTTTTTTCAAAATTATTTAAGATGGCACATGAATCAGAGTAAGTAATATTAAAAAAAAGATGGAACATTGGTGCTAATCTCATTTGAATATTGTAACCAACTGTTGTATTGATTAAAAACAAATATGACTATATAATGAAATTAATATAGTTTTTCATTGTTGGCAAGATACTCATTGCCATCTTAGTACAACATAATTTTTTAAGTATATGTATAGAGAATATAAGCATATTTACATCTATATCTATGTATATAATCGACCTATCACTATTTAAGCCTGGACCTGTGACAGTTAGGCAGGTTTGTGGCTCAGGGTTTCTGGGATGGCTTTATTTAAGGCCAGGCCCTGGATAGGTGGGGAAGTCAGCAGAAAGGTTAGGAAGAACTAAGGGAGATGAACTTGTCTGTCATTTTGTCATCCTGTGGTGGTTTGCATGTTGCTGTGAGACTGGAGGCTATGCCATTGGGGTTGCAAAATGCCAGCAGGGTTACCCATGGTGGACAGGTTTCAGCAGAGCTTCCAGACTAAGACAGACTTGGAAGCAGGAAGAGGTAATCCATTTCACAAAGAACTGGCCAGTGAAAACCTTATGAATATCAGTGAAACACAGTCTTATATATTACTGGAAAACTTTATGAATAGACCTGAAATATTGTCTAATATAGTGTCAGAAGATAAGCGTATCAGGTAGGAAAACACTCAAAATATGACTGAAAAAAGCTGACTCCTCACTGTAGAGATGACGTTAATGATATGGATGGAGTAAAGCTTTTGAGACCTCCATTGGCTGATGTGAAATGACTCAAAATGAATAGAAACAGCTGCAAACACCAATTAATAATCAGAACACAGAATGTACAAAGTACAAATTTAGGAAAACTGGAAGTTTCAAAAATGAAATGGAACTCATAAAGATCGATATCCTAGGCATTAGTGATCTGAAATGGACTGGTTTGGGCCATTTTGAATCAGACAATCATGATCTACTATACCAGCAATGATAAATTGAAGAGGAATCGTGTGGCATTCATTATCACAAAGACTATTTCAAGATGTGTCCTGAAGTACAATGCTGTCAGTGAGAGGATAATATCCATATGCCTATAAGGAAGACCAGTTAATACTACTATTATTCAAATTTACACACCAACTACCAAAGCCAAAGATAAGGAAATTGGAGATGTCTGCAGTCTGAAATTGACCGAACATGTAATCAGGGTGAGTTGATTATCACTGGTGACTGGAATGCAAAAGTTGGAAACAAAGAAGAGTCACCAGTAGCTGGAAAATAGGTGTTGGTAACAGAAATAACACTGGAGATTGCATGATAGAATTTTACAAGACAGACTTATTCATTGCAAATACTTTTTTTCAACAAGAAAAATAATGGCTGTACACATGGACTTTGCTGGATGCAATACAGAGGAATCAGACTGACTACATCTCTGACAAGAGGCAATGGAGAAATTCAATATCTTCAGCCAAAACAAGGCCAGGAGCTGATTGTGGAACAGACCATCAACTGCTCATATACAAATTCAAGTTGAATTTGAAGACACTTAAAAAAACAAGTCCATGAGAGCCAAAATATGACCTTAATAATATCCCTCCTGAATTTAGAGACCACCTAAGAATAGATCTGATGCATTGAACACTAATGACCAAAAACCAGAAGAATTGTGGGATGACATAAAGAACATCATCCATGAAGAAAGCAAAAGGTCCTTAAAAAGACAAGAAAGGTAGAACAGACAAAAATGGATGTCAGAAGAGACTCTGAAACTTACCCTTGAACGGAGAGTAGCTAAAGCAAATGGAAGAAATGACAAGATAAAAGAACTGAACAGAAGATTTCAAAGAGCAGCTCAAGAAGATAAAGCCAATTATTATAATGAAATGTGCAAAGACCTGGAGTTAGAAAACCAAAAGGGAAGAACATGATCACCATTTTTCAAGCTGAAATAACTGTAGTAAAAAATTAAGCCTCGAGTTGCAATATTGAAAGATTGTATGGGCAAAATATTGAATGATGCAGGAAGTATCAAAAGAAGATGGAAGGAATACACAGAGTTATTTTACCAAAAAGAAATGGTCGATGTTCATCCATTTTGGGAGGTGGGATATGATCAAGAAGCAATGGTATTGAAGGAAGAAGTCAAGGCTCCACTGAAAGAATTGGCAAAGAACAAGGCTCCAGGAATTGATGGAATACCCACTGAGATGTTTCAACAAACACATGCCATTCTGGAGGCACTCACTCGGCTATGCCAACAGATTTGGAAGACAATTATCTGGAAAACTGACTGGACGAGATCTGTATTTGTACCCATTCCAAAGAAAGGTGATTCCACAGAATGTGGGAATTATCGAACAATATCATTAATATCACATACAAGTAACATCTTACTAAAGATTATTCAAAAATGGTTGCAGTAGTATATTGACAAAGAGCTTCCAGAAATGCATGCTGGATTCAGAAGAGGATGTAGAACAAGGGACATCATTGCTGATGTCAGATGGATCTTAGCTGAAAGTAGAGAATATCAGAAAGATGTTTACTTATGTTTTATTGACAATGCAAAAGCATTTGATTGTGTGGATCATAAAAAATTGTGGATAACATTGAGAAGAATGGGAATTCCAGAATATTTTATTGTACTCTTGAGGAACTGGTACATAGATCAGGAGGCTGTCATTTGAACAAAACAAGGGGATATTACATAGTTTAAAATCAGGAAGGGAGAGCATCAGAGGTGTAGACTTTAACATACTTATTCAATTTGTATGCTGAGCAAATAATCTGAGAAGCTGGTTTATATGAAGAAGAATGTGGAATAAGAATTGGAGGAAGACCCATTAACAACCTGTGATAAGCAGATGACACAACTTTGCTTCTTGAAAGTGAGGATTATTTGAAACATTTATTGATGAAGATTAAAAACTACAGTCTGTATATGGATTATACCTCAATTTAAAGAAAACAAATTACTCACTACTGGTTCAATAAACAGCTTCACAATGGATGGAGAAAAGATTGAAGTTGTCAAGGACTTCATATTACTTGTTTCTACAATCAACACCAATGGAAGCAGCAGTCAAGACATCAGACAATGTATTGCATTGGGCAAGTCTGCAGCAAAAGGCCTCTTTCAAGTGATGAAAAGCAAAGATGTCTCTTTGAAGACTAAGGTGCACCTAACCCAAGTATTTTTAATTGCCTCTTATGCATGTGGGAGCTGGACAATGAATAAGGAAGACCAAAGAAGAGTTGATGCTTTTGAGTTGTGGTGTTGGAGAAGAATGCTTAAGAGTACCATGGGCTGCTAAAAGGACTAATAGATCTGTCCTGGAAGAAGTGCATCCAGGATGCTCCTTGCAAGTGAGAATGGCCAGACTTTGTCTCACCTACTTTGGTCATGTTGTCAGGAGGAACCATTCCCTGGAAAAGGATGTCATTCTTGGTAAAGTGGAGGGTCAACAAAGAAGGGGAGGACCCTCAGTGAGATGGATTGACACAGTTACTGCAATGGGCTCTGGTATAGCAAGGATTGTGAGGCTGTCACAGGACCAGGCAGTGTTTCGTTCTGCTGTACATAGGGTTAGTATGAGTCGGAGATGAGTCTATGGCACCTAACAACAACAACAACCTCTAACATCTCTCTTTGTTTCCATATAGAGAGCAAACTACATTTGGTATACATACTAAAATCTTTGTATGTATAATTAATAAAATTGGGGCTTAAATAAAAATTTAATAATTAAATATTTACTGTCTACTGCATCTGTTCCTGTTCTTAACAAGTTCAAATGATTCTGATATAAAAAGTCAAATAATTAAAAAAATAGATCACTGACCTTCAATTTTTTTTCTTATAAAGTTCATAAAATAATATTAAAAACTGCTTTTTCTTGCCTATTGTATGTCAGTATCTTAAATTTCAATGTATTTTTACATTGCTGCTAATGATACATCAATATATAATAAATATTAATAATAATAAGTAAAGCTGTTATCTCATTTTAAAAAAAGATATACAATGGAATTTTTTTTATGATTTGATATCTACCTTTACCCATTAAAAATACAAATGAAAATGAATGTTTTCAGTAATGGTGATTTAGGTGATTCAGATTGATATCTTTTTTTTAAGAATAAGGTAAACTAGACTCACACCAGAAGATAGTTCCTTGATAACAAAGAACACCTACTAAGTTAATGAGGAATAACCAAACTTAGACCAGGGAGAACATAACATCACAAAGAGGTGAACTGCAGTTGTTGACACCAGGTGTATTTGCCCACTGAGAAGGGCAACTTACACTTAAGTAAGGGAGACTGAGAACAAGGGAGTGGGGACTCCCTAGTAAAGAGCTAAGATGTATGTTTTGCTTTTAGAGTGACTTTTGGAGATGGAGGGATTGGACATAACTCAGTATCTGCCAGTAGTGGAAACCTAGCATAACATACCCTTTTCAGAGAAATGACCTTAGAGTGCTGAATTCTGGAAGTAGCATGTAAATGGAATCACCTAGTCAGGCCAGAGACTCCTCAAATCTCTGTCCTATAGTAAAATGTTCACAGGTGACTGGAAGAAAGAGGGTCCTTGGAAGAAAGTAATATGTAAAGTCACAAATTATATCTAAAACCACTTTTTTCCCCAATAAAATTGACCAGCAAATAGTTGAAAATTAGAAGTCATATAATGAGATAAGTTTATATGAGCCAGAATCAAAAGAAGCAATAAATGTACAAATGAAACTCAAAAGATTACAGACACTGCATTTATCAATATCATATCATTACATAGCAAATGCTTATTCTGTTCATGGAGATTCACAGCAACATCTAGTTACTATAATCTAGCCAAGTTGACACCTAAAACTATCACACCAGCACACCAAAAACTCTCCATCTGCCTTTTCTTTTGAGATTTTTTTTTATTCATGCTGTATGATGATTTTAAAGTTCATCTATGTGCAGTGTATAAATGTAGCTCCTTTTTTCTGTTGCTCTAAAATATATATTTTTTAAAAAATACAACTAACTGTCATCAAAGTGATTTCGACTCATAGGTTTCCAAGGCTATAAATATTTGCAGAAGCAGACTGCCTTATCTTTATTCTGCGGAGCAGCTGGAGGGTTCAAGCCACTGACCTTTTGATTAGCAGACAAATCCTTAACCACTACACCACCACAGCTCCTTCTACAATACTAGTGTAAAAAAATACCCAATTTATTTATGCATTCCAAAGATTATAGACATTTTGTAGGGAAAATTTAAAGGTATATTCATCATACTCACAGGTAAGTGAAAATAGAAAAAAAAAATCATATGAGATTATGCATGTGAATGAGGTTTGCTTTGTGATGTAAGTTATAGAACACACATATACACAAAAATGACATAAGTAAATCAGAAATTTTCTATTCCTTATAAGACAATGTCAGAAGTGGTCCAGGGCTGATATAATAATACCATCATGCCATCATGGACATAGATTTCTTCTATTGTTTTGCTCATTCATTCATTACATCATGATTATTTAGTCACACTTTACTTCACTTTTGTTGGTGTTGCTGTGTGCCATCAAATTGATTTTAACTCATAGTGACATTATAGGAGGACAGAGCAGAATTGGCCCCTAGGTGTTCTAGTCTGTAATATTTTACATGAGCAGACTGTAAGATCTTTTCTCCCATGGAAATGCTGGTGGATTTGAACTGCCAACCTTTAAGTTAGCAGCCAACTACTTTGGGACAGAACAAAAGGCCTAACTACATTGGAGGCTAGAAAATGTAATTCTCAATTTAGGCACTCTGCCATCTGCAACAAAAATATGATTCTAATATTTGGGTAAGCAATTATGAGTTTCTGCAAGTAATTTATGAAATCTAAAGCAATACATAAATGTAAGGCAATATTTTTATATTGCTTAAAGATGCTTTTCTTTGAATCAGTTTTAGATGTCAGCAGGCTCTGACAGTTGGGAGAAATTGAAATTTTACTAAGTATAAGAATTGGATTGAAGATTTCCTTTTCTTTAATGTCATCACCAGATGGTTATCTAGCCTTTGCTTAATAATTTTTAACCTTAGGCTTGAAATATCATCTGGCTAATGGGTTATAAAAGAGTTTAGCATATTTTCCAGAAAACATACTTGTGAAGACAAAAAATAAATGATGAAATAATGAAGAAAGATAACACTGAAATCTGTAATTCCTAATCTCACCTGAAAATGGTACGCAAAAACTAAATTTATCTTCAACCTTACAGCAAATTCTAAAGGGAGTCCTTCTAACAGAAAAGTCACAGGTGAAGAACATAGCCTAAGTTAAAGACACATGACAAACACTATCCAGAAACCAACCCAGGCAAAGAATTCTCAAAATTAAAATGTTGTTGTTATGTGTCGTTGAGTCAGACTCAACTCATACTAACCCCTCCTTGG
>NW_006921620.1:13924931-13926668 GCF_000298275.1 Orycteropus afer afer | reverse complement strand
TTGAACTGCCAGCCTTCTGGTTAGCAGTCAAATGCCTTAGCCACTATGCTACCAGAGCTCCCCAAAATTAAAATAAGTTTACAAAATGGAAAACAGAGAACCAGAGGCATCAATCTGCAAACAGAAACTACAAAGCAAAAAGAGGAAATAAATGGTATACTTACAGAACTTCAAAATGGAGAGGAAGTCAGGATAAGATCCATATATAAGTCTGTTTCAAAAATAGGGAGATGGAAAATGACTATAGTGAACCCAAAGAAAATTAATAAGCTTTTAGCCAAAATAAAAAAGCAGAAAATCACAGGAGGTAGTATGCACAAAATCAACAACAATGAAGAAAAGGAAAAGAAAACAAAATGAACTCAGCACAGAAAAATATTCAGAACAAGGAAATTATCAATACCACAATAAAAAACACAAAACAACGACAGCCCTAAATTCATACTTATCATTATTTACACTGAATGTGAATAGATTAAGTGCCCCAGTCAAGACAAAGAAAGCTGCAGAATGGATAAGAAAATGAGACCTATCAGTATGCTGCCTACAAGAGAGCACCTTAGACACAAAGATAAAAAGAAAATAAAAATCAAGGGATGGAAAAATATGTATCAAACTGGTGGTGTAGTGCCTAAGGCATCTATCTGACTGCTAACCAGAGGGCTTGTGGTTCAAACCCACCAACCACTCCTCAGAAGGAAGATTGGACTGTGTCAGAAACCTAAGAACAGGTCGCTATGAGTCAAATCAACTTGTTGGCAATGAGTTTGGTTTGCTTTGGTATGGCAAGCAAAAAGAGAAGGACTATAATATTAATTTCTGATAAAATAGGCTTCAAAGCAACAAAAGAAAACTTTCTCTAGAAGTAAGGAAATAATAGTGATTAGAGCAGAAAATCCAAGAAACTGAAGCAAGTTGTTTGAAGAGACTAACAAAATTGACAAACCACTGGCAAATTCAAGAAAGGAAAAGAAAGAGAACATGCAAATAACATGAATGAAAAATGAAATGGGAGATGTCACAACAGAACCAACTGAAATAAAAAGGATAATATCAGAATATTATGAAGAGGAGACTTCTAGTAAGATGGAGGAATAAGCAGACAAGCGACATAGACCTTCTTCAACAAAGAAAAGAAAAACCAATTGACAGAGATACAGAAGATAATCCTGGAACCCTGAGCTTTGAAAAGAACTATACATAAGTGGATTAGGAATCAACTAGTGGAAAAACCTGAACGAAAACAGTGAGTACAGAAATGGTCAGAGCTGTGGACTGTCAGCTACTCTGATGGGACCAACAGCCTGAATATTTCCAAGTGGTGTTGGAACCTGAGAATTGAGTTATGGATCAACCCTGGTCACCAAGGTCTGCAGAGACAACTGCACTGGTGGCCTATGACTAGGAAAGGAAACAGCAAGGAGGAAGACAACCTGAGCTGTTGATTTTCCGCTGTCTGAAGGGCACAGCCATTTTGATTGTTTACAATGACAGCCATTCTGGATATTTAAAGTGACTGAGAGTGCAGCAAATTTGAACCTTTACAAGTGGCAACCATTTTGGATTTTAAAGTGATAGCATTCTCATTTGGATTCCAGGGACCTAAGAATAGGCTTTGTTTGCCAAGGTCTGCAGGGACATATGAGAGGCTGACAACAGGAAAGGGGACAGGTGGTGAGTATATAAGTGGTGTCAACTAGCAAGTAGAGGAGCACAGCAAGGTACCCTGCTTACATA
>NW_006921620.1:13921275-13921996 GCF_000298275.1 Orycteropus afer afer | reverse complement strand
CTGTACTCCAATAAATTTGAAAACCTAGAAGAAATTAACAAATTTCTAGAAAAACACGATCTGTCTAAACTAATACAGACTGAGATAGAAAATTTGAACAGACCCGAAACTGAACAGGTCATTAAAAAAAATAAATAAATAAAAAGTACTGGCCTAGAGGGCTTCAGTGGAGCATTCTACCAAACATTCATATAAGAGCTGACACCACTCCCACTCAACCTGTTTTACAACACTGAAAAGTATGGAATACTCCCAAATTCATTTTATGAATCAAGCAAATGTCAGGGTTATATTATTTCACCATATTCGTTCAATCTCTATGCTAAGCAAATAATCCAAAAGTAGGACTATGTGAAAAAGAATGTAGCCTAAGTATTGGAGTAAGACTCATAAACAACCTGTACTATGCAGATGATACAACCTTGCTTGCTGAAAGTGAAGAGGGCTTGAAACACTTATTGATCAAAATCAAAGAATAAAGCCTTCAGTATGAATTATACCTCTAAATAAAGAAAACAAAAATCCTTCCAACATCATGATAAATGGAGGAAAGACTGAATATTTCAGGAATTTCATTTTACTTGGATCCACAATGGACACCCATGGAAGTAGCAGTCAATAAATCAGACAACGTATCCCAATGGGCAAATCTGCTTCAAAAGAAGTCTTTAAAGTGATAAGAAGCAAAGACATCACTTTTTTTTTTTTTTTTTAATTAGGA
>NW_006921620.1:13915127-13916985 GCF_000298275.1 Orycteropus afer afer | reverse complement strand
AATGCTGCTTCTTCCTCAGGGATGTATTCTGGGTCTGTATCCTGCTCCCTTGTTTCTACCACTTTATCCTGCTTCTTTGTGTGGGCTGTGATGGGAAGCAAAGACATCACTTTTAAGACTAAGGTGCACGTCACCCAACCCATAGAATTTTCAACCACCTTATATGCATATGAAAACTTGACAATGAAGAAGGAACACCGAAGAAGAACTGGTGTCTTTGAATTGTGGTATTGGAGAAGAATACTGAAAACACCATCAACTGCACAAGAATGAACAAATCTGTCCTGGGAAAAGTGCAGCCAGAAAGCTCCTTGGAAGCTGAGTGGCCAGACTTTGTCTCACCTACTTTTGTCAAGTTGTCAGAAGGGACCATTCTCTGGGAAAGGATGTGGTAGTTAAATTTGTATGTCAACTTGGTTGGGCCTGGTTGAGTGGCTGGGCAGCTGGTGGTAGTTATTCCCCATGATGAGATTGACAATCAACTCCATGGTGTGATCTACCATAAGCAGTTGAGTAGTTTTAGGGATGTGGTCTACTTCCTGTATATATGCAGCAGCTTTAGGAATGGTCTCTAGCTTATGGCATGTTTGAGCCTTGCATGTAGCCGTATCATTGTTCAGCAGCCTGCCATGCTCTGCTGACCTTTGGACTTCCAAGGAACTTGAATTAATGACCTGCAGTGTGGTTTGGTGACATCAGGATGGTGCCTTTTTACTTGTCAACCTTGGGCTTGTCAGTCTCAGCAGCCAGCAGCTATCTGAGTGATGAAAAGCAGCTAGCTCCAGTGGGCTGGGAGCAAGAGGCAGAGCTGAAGCCCAAGGTTGAGGAGCTTTCACCCAGTCCCTAGAGCCTGGCACTTTGAACTTGAACTTAAAACCTCCAAATTGTAAGAGAATAAACTCCTGTTTGTTCAGGCATCCCATTTGTGGTATATTCCTGTCAGAGCATCACTAGGTAAAGAAGAGGGGCAGCAAGAAAGGGGAAGACCCTCAACAAGATGGATTGACACAGTGGCTGCAATGATGGGCTCAAGTATAACAAGGATTGTGAGGATGACACATGACTGGGCAATGTTTCACTCTGTGTCACATAAGATTGCTATGAGTTGGAGCTGACTTGACGGCACCTAACAACAATAACATGGACAGCTGATCTTTGACAAATGGCCGAAACGCATTAAATAAGAAAGAGATAGTCTCTAACAAATGGTCCTGGCAAAACTGGATATCCATTTACAGAAAAAATGAAACAAGATCCTTACCTCATACTATACAAAAACAAAATCAAGATAGATCAAAGATAAAAATATGAAACCTAAGACCAAAAAGTTCATCAAAGAAAAAATAAACACAATTTCAGGGATCTTAATTTATGATATAAATAGGCTATCAAAATATAACTCAAAATGCACAAAGAGAAGATAAACTAGAATCCTGGGAATTTCTGAAAATTAAATTATTATGTGCATTAAAAGGCTTCTTCAAAAGAGTAAAATGAGAATCTACAGATTGGGAAAAAAATATCTGGCAATGATGTATCTTACAAAGAACTTATCTCTAAAATTTATAGAAAATTTGAATACCTCAACATAAAAAAAAAAAAAATTTCCAGTTTTCAAAAGAGCAGAGGACATGAACAGACACTTCACCAGATAAGATATTCAGGGAGCTCTGGTAGCATAGTGGCTAAGGCACTTGACTGCTAACCAGAAGGCTGGCGGTTCAAACCCACCAGCCACTCCTCGGAAGGAAGATGGGACAATCTACTTCCGTAGTGATACTGCCTTGGAAACCCAAGGAGGGGTCGCTATGAGTCAGGTCCGACTTGATGGCACATAACGACAACAGCAGATTTTTCA
>NW_006921620.1:13902594-13915027 GCF_000298275.1 Orycteropus afer afer | reverse complement strand
GTAGTGATACTGCCTCGGAAACCCAAGGAGGGGTCGCTATGAGTCGGGGCCGACTCGACGGCACATAACAACAACAACAACAACAACAACAATTACATGAAGAAATGCTCATAATCATTAGTCATTTAAAAAAAAAGATGTAAATCAAAACAACAATGAGCTATCATCTCATCCCAGCAATAATAGCAAAGTTCAACAAGACAGAAAATAGCATATGTTAGTGAGGGTGTGGCTACATTGGAACTATCATATGCTGCTAGTGGGACTGTAAAATGGTACAGCCACTGTGGAAAACCATATGGTAATTCCTTTGAAAGCTGGAAATAGAAATACTGTTTGATCCAGCAATCCCACTACTAGGCATATATTCTAAAGAAGTGAGAGCCAGGACACGAGTAGATATATGAACATCCACGTTCATCGCAGCACTATTTTTAATAACAAAGAGATGGAAACAACCTAAGTGCCCATCAACAGATGAATGGGTAACTAAACTATAGTACAGACACACAATGGAATAGTATGTAACATTAAAGAATAATGCAGAATCCACAAAACAACTTATAACATGGATGAACATGAAAGATATTATGCTGTGTGAAAAATGTCAATCACAGAAGGACATATATCATATGAGTCTGTGTTATAAAATGTCAAGGAAAGGTTTACACATGGAAGAAGACTTTCTTGGTTACCAAGAATGGGCAGGAATGGAGGGAAAATTGCTATGTAGGTAAGAGACAAGTATTGGTTTGGGTGAAGGGTAAGGCAATAAACCAAAAGTGAGTGACCAGCACAATAACACTAAAGAAAAGGAAGACATGGAAAGATGCACAACAGGTACAGACAACAACGGTAAATACCTTTACATGCACAATACTGAATTGTCAGTAATAACAAACATTAGTCTACAGGATCTACAGGTGGATACATAGGTAGACAGGCAAGATGATCAGGTATAGGTAGGAGAATGGGAATCAATCTCTGACCATATATAGATTTGGCAGACAATATTTCTACATATATATTTTTATGTGCTAAAAAAATGTCCATATATATAGTAGAGCTAATAGGAGGCAATGTTATGAAACTTCTTTGCAACAACCAAGCACCTGGAGAGAATGACTGTCTAGTCATGTGGATCTGGGACCATGCATAGAAAGATATAGGGAAAAGGTAACCAGAGGGAGGAAGTAGGAAGAGAACTGTTTCATTGTGAGGATTGCAATCAATGTCACTGAACAACGTGTATGAACTGTTGAATGGAAAAAGATTCTGCTCTGTAAACTTTCACTCACATCACAATAAAAAGTTAAAAAAAAAAAAAAAAAGAAGAAGAAGACTGATTTATTCATTCTTTTGGCAGACCATAGAGACTGTTGTTGTTGACTGCCATCAAGTCAATTTTAA
The DNA here is from genome assembly GCF_000298275.1 of Orycteropus afer afer. Classification (NCBI taxonomy): domain Eukaryota; kingdom Metazoa; phylum Chordata; class Mammalia; order Tubulidentata; family Orycteropodidae; genus Orycteropus; species Orycteropus afer. The sequence continues at coordinate 13,913,617 of NW_006921620.1, read as the reverse complement.
ATCATAGAAACCCCATGTAATAGAATAGAACACCCCCATAGGGTTTTCTTGGCTATAATCTTCACAGAAGTAGGTCACCCTGTCTTTCTCTCACAGAGGCACTGGATAGTTTCTAACCATCAACCACTAGGTTAACAATTGAGCATTTAATCATCCTGCCACCAGGTTTCCTTCTACTGTGACTACAAATCCCACAATGCAACAGGGAGAGACTTGGAATGAGACATCATATCCTGGGAAATGAATTTTCCAATGTAAATTACTATCAGTGGAAGCAAAGAGGTCTGAAAGGCCTGGATAAGAGTGCAAAAAATAAGGACATTTTTTTTTTCCTGGTTTCCATTCATTTAATATGGAAGATAATTAGATTGGAAGATTTGAAGAGGATCCACTTCAGTACAGCAGAATTGCACAAAATGCATGACTTCTTCACAGTGAAAATGATCACATGGCTATATACCTATACTAGCTTTCCCCTCATTCATTTATTCAACAAATATTTTCTGAACATCTACTACATGCAAGAATAGTTCTAGGCGTGATTAAGTCCCTGCACTTCAAGAAGCTTATATTCTAATGGAGGAACACAGTGAACACAAAAATACTTATTTGTTAGGTAATGAAGGTGATAGGGTACAGAGTCAAGAAAGACAGGGCAATAATGGAACTGGGGGAGATGGTTGTCACTATTTTGTACATGGGGTAAGGAAAGGCTATTTGATAAATTATGTTTAAGTAGATGGCCTGAGAGAAGAGATGCAGCAGCTAATGTTTCTTTGTATCTTGAGAGGAAGCCTGGGTCCTTTATAATTCTCTCTACTTTGCATGCTTTTCATGAATTCTCTGCATAGTTTTCTCCCTTGACTTCATTAGCTTTGAGGAAAAGAAAGCAGATCATTTACACAGAAAAGGAAAACAGGGCGCTGATATTAGACTTCTCAAGAAGAAATGTAGAATACCTAGCTTCAGTTTTCTCATAATTTGAGATAATTGAATATATTTATTGATAAGTCTGAAAACTTAAGATTTAGCAACCAAAAACATTATTCACTACTAGGTCTAGGAAGCATGTATTTAAAGTTACCATTTTGGTGGTCTTTGCAAATGTCCAAAGATAGTGCTGTTTTCCTTTTCTAGGGCTACCATGTTGTGTAACTGCAAGAGAATACTATACCAGTGTGTCAATCCATCTCATTGAGGGCCTTCTCCTTTTTTGTTGATTCTCCTCTTTACCAAGCATGATATCCTTCTTAAAAGAATGGTCCCTTCTGACAACATGACCAAAGCAGATGAAACGAAGTCTGGCCATTCTGGCTTCCAAGGAGCATTCTACTTACACTTCTTGCAGAACAGATTTCTTAGTTCTTCTGGCAGTTCATGATACTTTCAGTATTCTTCATCAGCACCACAACTCAAAAGCATCAATTCTTCTTCAGTCTTCCTTATTCATTACCCAGCTTTCACACACATATGTGGTGATTGAAAATACCACAGCTTGGGTTAGGTGTGCCTTAGTCTTCAAAGAAATATCTTTGGTCTTCAGCATTTTATAAAGGTCTTTTGCAGCAGATTTGCTCAGTGCAATATGTCGTCTGATGTCCTGAATGCTGCTTCCATTAGTGTTGATTGTGGAACCAAGTAATACGAAATCTTTGACACCTTCAATCTTTTCTCCATTTATAGTGTTGTTGCTTATTCATTTGGTTCTGAGGATTTTCATTTTCTTTATGTTGAGATGTAATCCATACTGCAGACAGTAGTCTTTAATCTTCACCAGTAAGTGCTTCAAGTCATCCTCACTTTCAGCAAGCAAAGTTGTGTCATCAGCATGTCACAGGTTGTTACTGAGTCTTCCTCCAATCCCAATGCCATGTTCTTCTTCATGTAATCCAGCTTCTCAGATTATTTGCTCAGCATATGGATTAAATACATGTGGTGAAAGGATACAACCCTGATACACTCCCTTCCTGATTTTAAATTATGCCACATCCCCTTGTTCTGTTTGAATGACAGCCTCCTGATCCATGTGTAGGTTCCTCATGAGCACAATTAAGTATTCTGGAACTCCCATTCTTCTAAACTTTATCCATAAATTGTTATGATCCACAATAGAATACAATGCATGGCACTTGAAGAGTGTTGGGCATATGCATTTGGTGAACAAATACCGTGTGAAGATACCGAGCCTCCTGAAGCTACTATGGCAACTGCTTTTAATAAACAAAGACCCTTGGGTCTTAGTAGGTACACTCAATACATGCTGCTATAGCAAAAATTATCTCAGTGTGCACTTCAGGCTACAGCTGATATTGCAAGCCCAGCAAAGACAGGGATTAGAGTATCATGAAATGAATCCTATATTTAAACAGGTTTTATTTTTGAATTTTTGGCATGAGTGGATGGAATAATTTTTGCTTTCTTATCTAGGACTGTAGACAGATAAGATTTGCATGGTCTTCAGAGTACTAGTAGTAACTCTGGTGGCATAGTGCCTAAGGCATTTGACTGCTAACCAGAAGACTGATGGTTCAACCCCACCAACCACTCCTTGGAAGGAAGATTGGGCAATCGACTTCTGTAGAGATAATCACCTTAGAAAACCCAAGGAGGGGTTGCTATGAGTCAAACTGACTTGACAGCAGTGAGTTTGGTTTGCTTTTTTCAGAGCACTAGTACATGAGATTCTAACTTTTAAATGGAAATAACTAGGCACTTGGATTGTGAATCCTAATTTTATCCTGTTTGGAACTTCATCCAAGGTCACTGAAGGATTGTGGAAGGGCTAACCCCTTGAAGTCTTTTTCTCAGGCTCTTCAAATTCATCCCTGATGGTCTCAAATTGACTATGGGTTTTTAATGACATAAGCTTTGTTCATGTTTCATTTGGCAGGGACCCAGAGTTTAGGTTCTACCACAAAGGGATTTACCAATATCAGAAAAAGGGTACTAGAGAGTTACAATTTTTTGTATTCACAGACAGAACTAAGTAAATGTAATTATGTAATTGCTATAATTCACTGACAGGCTGAAAAAGAAAGGTAAGCAGGCTATGTGTTGGACTGTGTCACTAAGAATCAAGTTTACTTAGATTTTAGGGAAGAAACTTGATTGATTTGAGGAAAAAAAGGAAATTTTTAAATTAGATCAAGAATGGGAGAATGAGGAGAATGAAAGAAAAAATAAAGTAAGACACAATGATTAAGCAAGAGAAAAAGCAGTTTCCTTCCTAACAGTTAAGATTCTGGTGAAAAAGGTTACAAAGCAATGAAAGGGAAAAGGAGACACTCTCAAATCAAATAGTTTTCAAAGCTAAAAGGAAAAATTCTAGTTATTTCTTAATCAGAAAAGAAGGTTGTAGCCAACTGTGTCCTCATCTAACCCCCAAAAAAGGCAGCATCTCAGAGAGCAAATGATTCTGAAAGGAAACCAAGCATATAGAATTATTGGGAGGCACAATTTTAAAGCCACAGATAAAATAGGATCTATCTACAATGTAAAACAAGTTTTATATGAAAAATAAAACAGTGAAAATGAATTTTCAGCCTAATTGAAGCATGACTTCAAGGTTAATTTTATTAATGTTTTGACTCTGTTTAATGTTTTTTGAAATATGTCATTTTCTCAGAAGGACAAAGAATTTTTTCTTTTTTTGAGAATAACTTCATAAAGGTAGAAGCTGATTTCTCCAAATAAATTTCTGATCTCCTAGGGGAAAAAACACAAATAAAGGCGCATTGCCTTCAAAGTGATTCTGACTCATTGCAATGTGTGTACAGAGTAGAACTGCACTACATTGAGTAATAAAAGCTGTGACCTTTCGAAACAGGTCATTAATTCTTTCTTCCAAGGTGCCTCTGGGTGGGTTTGAGCCACTAACCTTTCAATTAATAGTCAAGTGTTTAATTGTTTGTGCCACCAGGAAAACTTTACCTGTAGAAAGGGGTCCAAAAATTTAACAGGAAATAAAGGAAGTTTAGATGGGTAGGTAGGTAGGTAGGTAGGTAAGTATGTAGATGGATAGAGAGATAAAGTCATAAAAAACAAAAAACAACAACAAAAAAAAACTTTTAAGGAGCTGTTGTGGCACAGTGCCTGAGGTATTTGACTGCTAAACAGATGGTTGGTAGTTCAAACCCACAGCTGCTCTGTGGAAGGGAGATGGGGTAACCTACTTCCATAAGGATTTAGTGTGTTGGAAGCCCAGTAGGAGTAACTATGAGTCCGAGTTGACTTGATGGCATGTTTTTTGGTTTTATCCAAAAAGAAAAGGAGGAAAGAGAATGTGTTGTAATAGTGGGAGACATGGAACACTACAACGGGAAGAACACTGCAACCATACTATCTGCAAGGCTCAAAGAGTTAGGAAGAGTGTTTTATTTTATATAGACTGAGAGTAAATAAGGTTAGAAAAAAGTAAGCAAATAAAAGTAAATAGTAAATAAGGCTATGTGTGAGGATGTGGGATGGAAGGGTGCCATCGTCACATAATAAATGTTTCATGCCGAGACCAGCCTATTCTCCAGGAGCTCTTAAAGAAAGGCAGGTATATTGGCTCAAAGGAGCCCTGTTGGTGCAGTGGTTAAGGACTCGGCTGCTAACCAAATCATTGAGAACTGGAATCCACCAGCTGAATCAACTCTACGGCAATGGGATATTGGCTCAGGCTAAGGGTGGGCCAAATTCAGGGACTTGGGGGATGGAGGGAAACTTAACCAAAATTTGATTGATAAGCATTTTGTTTCTGATTGATCAATGGGAACAATAAACTCAGTTACTCACTTATGAGGACATTGTGGAAGAGTGCCTATTTTGGTATTAATAGTTTGAGTTTTACTTGAAATTGTGGGAGAACATCCAAGCAGACAGAAAGCCCTGTAATTTATTAGCCCTTTATATTTGTTCAAAGTGCTATACTTGCTTTTGAATCATTAAGTCATCCATAGAAACTTATGAGATAGACAGATGTTATTATGTGGATTATGCATGTGAAGAAAGTCTATTTTATTTAGTGTAAATTCATCTAATAAGTATACCAGATAGAACTAAATCAGATTCAGGATTTAGGTTAATTGCAAATTCTACTGATTGGAGAGCACTGTGTTCTTGAAAATCTATGGCAAAGTATACTCAAGATAGGATCAGAAATTGAATAGAAACCAACATCAATGCCTTCTGCTGAGTCATCCTTGGGGCTTGAATACTGAAGTTTCCCATTAGGTCAGTAATTGAAGGAATGATTGTAAATGCATTTTCTGGTACAAACAATGAAAATAGATGTTATGAAAATGGATTACTCTGGTTGCTCACTTAAGGCCTTATATTTCTATTATCTGACTGAAATATGGCCCAGTTGATTCATGAGGTACATTTTCAGAACTAGAATAAATCATTTACTACTTTGAAGGAAATAGTGTAGTCAGGTTGTCCAATGGAAATTCCAATTATTTGCCTGAGCAGAAGCAGAAATGACAACACTGCCTTTAAACAATAAAGGCCATTTTAATATGTCATAAATCATTTTGCTCACTTGCTACCTCAACACTGTTCCATAAATGGCTTTTTGTTTTTTTCCTGATTTAACCTGCCACCAGAAAGATTTATCCATCTAAGACTCTTACAAGTTGAAAATTATTTGACCCTTAACTTGTAGGTTCAGTATGGAGTCTTGGAATGTTCAGTGGGCCCTGGAGAATAAATTAATGGGATCTTAGTCTACTCTTGAGAGTCTGGTATAGGGGGGTGGGTAGGGGTATTAATAGTGTTTTAGGGCTAAGGGCCCATGAAAATTGGTTACTTTGGACCTGCAACAAAAGGACTTACTGAAATTAAATAAATATCCTAGTTTCAGGCTGGGGTGAGTTCAGGAACTGAAAATGTAAGTTAGAGAAGGAAGTGTGCACTGTTGGTCAAAAGTCGTATCAGGACCCAGGGTATCAAAAGAACTAAATGATATGGATAATGAAAACCAGTGTGGTCCTGCAAGTTTAGAGGTTAAGCAGCAGTGGCCAAGGCCATCTGGTGGGTTTGGACCTCCAGCCTTCTGGTTAGCAATCAAATGCCTTAGGCACGATGTCACCAGAGCTCCTAAGTGATGTGTAGGAGGGGCAATTCATTTAAAGGGCTGCTAGCAAGAAAGAAAGCCTTACTGTTGTGAAATAAGCAACATTTACTGGCAATGAAATAGTTTTTTAATATAATAATGTGAAAGCAAATTTCATAATGCAGGGACCTTTCCAGAAATTTAAAAAAAAAAAAAAAAAAAAAGGATTGCTTTATGAAGAAATTTAGTCCATTGTTAGACATATCTAATTTTTAAAAATATCTCCCTTGTATTGAACTAAACTCCCCATTACTAAGTGGACCAGCTGTCTGAATGTGCTTTCTAAATGCCAGACCTTCAAAACATGATAGAAGATAGAGTGGTTCAATTTAAAATGTTCTTTTCTAAATGCTAACTTTCTTCATTCCATCAAGTGTTTTGTATATGATAACATTTCAACCCTTTCTCTGGACTCATTCAGTATGTCAGTGTCACTATACTGTTACATTCTTATGCTGGTGGATGTTAGACTCAGAATTTGGAAGACAGCTCTGCCACTTATTAGCTGTGTGGCCTTAAATAAAATAAATTAACTTTTCTAAACCACTCTTTCCTAATGTGCAAACTGCTAATAATAATGTATGTACTATGTCTTAGGGATATATCTATTATGATTAATAGTTCAGTGCACTTTCAGCAATTGAACATTATTTTGGTTATACTGGCTTCATGTTTACTTAAAACCCCACATTTTTCACATGAATTGCTTTCAACCCGGATTACACACATTCTTCATTTTTTTAATTGATTTTTTAATTTTTTAAAAAATATTTATTTTATTATTGGTGAACGTTTACACAGCAAATTGGGTTGCCATTTAACAATTTTTTATACAAATTGCTCTGTAGCATTGGTTACAATTTTCACAATATGTCACCATTCTCATTATTTCCATTCTGTTTGTTTATTTCCATGATCTACCTTCTCTTCTTCGTCTTGCCTTCTCATCTTTGCTATTGGATAAACGTTGACTGTTTGGTTTCATATTGTTGATTGTTTAAGGGAGTACATTACTCACTTATGGGTGATATTTTTGTTTTATAAACCAATCTATTATTTGAAAGGTCATCTCCAGGAGTAGCTTCTATTCTAAGTTCAAAGACTCTCTTAGGGGGATAGTTTCAGGGGGTCCTCTAGTCCCTGTTTGTCCAGGAAGTCTGGTCTTTCTCAGGAATTTGAAATTTGTTCTACTTTTTTCTGCCATTTTATCTGGGGCCTTCTATTGTGTCCCTGATCAGAATGGTCAGTAATGGTGGCCAAACACCATCTAGTTCTGGTCTCAAGTTAGAAGAGGCCGTGGTTCTTGTGGGCTATTAGCCCTGTGGACTAATTGCTTCTTTGTAGTAGTGAAGTCTTTGCTTTCCTTCATTCTCTTTTGTTCCCAATGAGTAGAGATCGATGGATGTATCTTAGATGGCTGCTTGGGAGCTTTTAAGACACCAGACACTACTCACCAAGCTTGGATCTAGAACACTATTAACTATGTTACGCCAATTGACTAGACTGTTCATGAGATTATGGTCTTAAGCCTTTTAACCCAGTAAATCAACCCCATAAGTGGTTTAGATAGGTCTGGGCAGTCTCCGTAACTGTGCTCCCTATGTATTATAGTATAAAAATGGACATATATGCAACACATACAGACATCATTTGACTGCTAACCAGAAGGCTGGTGGTTCACACCCACCAGACACTCCTCAGAAGGGAGACTGGACAATCTACTTTCCTAGAGATATGGCTTCAGAAACCCAAGGAGGGATCACTATGAGTCAGAATTGATTTGATATATGCACGTGCCTTCCTATGCACATATATGCATACATATCTTCCATGTAACCACACATATATTTTTTGGCAGAATAGCCAAAAATTCTGTTTTTGCAGAATTATATCACCAAAAAAACAAACCCAAGCTCACTGCTATCAAGTTGATTCTGACTCAGCAACTCCCATGGGGTTTCCAATGCTGTAAATCTTTATGGAAGTAGAATGCTAAATCTTTCTTCCATGGAGTGGCTCGTGGGTTCTAACCACTGATCTTCTGGTTAGCATCCAAATACCTTAACCACTACACCACCAGGACTTCTTGCAGAGTTATATATGTTACAGCATTTACTGACTTTGCCCCTTTTTCTTGTGTACTCCTTAGTGTCTTAATTTACTTTGGCCAAGTTGTGTAAACTTCACCCCTATGTAGTATTGCCTTCCCAGTCACCAAACATAACAAATGTCTAATATCTAGAAAATGATTCCTCCCCATTCCTAGAAACATTCAAAGAACATTGATTTCTGTGTGTATATCTATTCTTCACTTTTTATAATAAAAAGACCATATTTTTCTGTTGTGCTTGACTTACTTCACTGAACATGATATCTTCCAGTGCATGGTTTGTAGATTCCTCACTATTCTTTATAGGTGCATAGTATCCCACTGTATGTGTGCACTTATGTATCCATTCATCCATGATAGCCACTTAGGTTGTTTCCATCTTTTTGATATTGTGAATACAGCTGCAATGGAGATGAAAACATTTAACTTTTAAGAAGTACCAGTTATCTAATATATCTTCTTTTTTTTTTTTTTTTATTTTTTCAGTTGTGTTTGACAGACTATTTATACTGAAAATTTGGTCCCCTAGTTTTGTCCCTATGTTATCTTCCAGGAACTTTAGAGTTTTAACATTAACATTTAGGTTTTTGAGCCATTTTGATTTAGTTTTTGTGTATGGTGTGAGGTATGGATATTTCATTTTTCTGCAAACAGATACCCATTTTTGCCACCAGAATTTGTTAAAGAGACTGTTTCTTCTCCATTGAAATGTCTTTAACCCTTTTTTAAAGATCCCCAGGTTGTGGATGGATGAATTTACTTCTGGGATTTGATGGTACAGTGGATAAGCACTTGGCTGCAACCCAAGAGATTAGCACTTTGAACTCACCAGTCACTCCACAGGAGGATGATTATGTAGTCTGCTTCTATAAAGATTTACAGTTTTGAAAACCCTATTTCAGGACTACTCTGTCCTATAGGCTCACTATGAGTTGGAATTGATGAAAATGGATTTTTTTATTTTGATCTATGTGTGTCTGTCATTGAACGAGTTCCAGACGATTTTGATTACTGTGGCTGTTTAGTAAGTTTTGAGAGAGAGAATTATGAGGTATCCTACCTTGTTCTTCTTCTAATAATTATTTAGCTATGCAGGGCCTCTTTCCATTTTTATTTTATTTATTTATTTATTTATTTTGGCAGTGCTTCCTCCCCTTGCCTCTCACCCCTGTTAAGCATCAAAGAAAGTTTCCTTTCATATATAAAACTTTCCTTGACTTTTTACATTAATGAACTAATACAATATTTGTCCTTCCATGATGGACTTATTTCACTCAGCATAATGTCCTCCAAGTTCATTCACATTATGTGGTGTTTTGCAGATTCCACATCATCCTTTAGGGCTGCATAGTGTTCCATTTTGTGTATGAACCATAGTTTGGTTAGCCTTTCTTCTGTTGTTTCCATCTTTTTGCTATTGTAAATAGTGCTGCGATGAGTATGGGTGTACATATATTGTTCTTGTCCTGGCTCTCACTTCTTTAAGATCTATATCTAGTAGTGGGATTGCTGTATCAAATGGTATTTTTAATCCCAACTTTTTAAGGAATTGCCATACTGCTATCCACAGTGATTGTGTCATTTTACAGTCCAACCAGCAGTGTATGAGAGTTCCAAACTCTCCACATCCTCACCAGTATTTGTTATTTTCTGTCTTGCTGAACTTTGCTACTAGTGCTGGGGCTAGATGGTATCTCATTACTGTTTTGATTTGCAGCTCTCTAATGGCTAATGATCGTGAGCATTTCTTCATATGTTTTCTGGCCGCCTGAATATCCTCTTTAGTGAAGTGTCTATTCATGTATATTGGCCATTTTTGAGTTGGATTGTTTTTTTTTTTTTTTTTTTTTGGTTGTTGTTGTTGAGGTGTTGGAATTTTCTGTAAATTTTAGAGATAAGTCCCTTGCCAGATATGTCATTGCCGAATATTTTTTTTCCCAATCGGTAGGATCTCTCTTTATTCTTTTGGAGAAGTCTTTGGAAGTACATAAAAATGTAATTTTCAGAAGGTCCTATTCATCTAGTTTATCTTCACCTGTTTGTGCATTTTGGGTTATGCTTCACAGTTTATTTATGACATAAAATAGGGCCCCTATTTTCCTTTGAAGAATTTTGTGGTTTTAGGTTTCACATTTAAGTCTTTGATCCATCTGGAGTTAGTTTTTCTGTTTAGTGTGAGGTACAGATCTTGTTTCATTTTTCTGCAAATAAATATCCAGTTTTGCCAGCACCTTTTGTTAAAGAGATCATATCTTGCCCATGTAGTAGATTTCAGCCCTTTGTTACAAATCAGTTGACCGGAGTGTGGGTAAGATGGAGGAATAAGCAGACAAACTACACAGACCCTCTTCAACAAAGAAAAGGGGAACCAATTAACACAGATACAGAAAATAATCCTGGAGCCCTGAGCTTTGAAAGGAAGGATATAGAAGTGAACTAAACTCCAACTAGTAGAAGAACCTCCATGAAAACACCAAGAAAGGAGACATATGGAGCTGTGGGTTGTCAGTGATCCTGACAGCACAGAAAGCTTAGATATTGCCAAGTGATGTTAGCACCTAAGAATTAACCTAAAAACTGGCCCTGCTAACCAGGACCTGCATGGAGGACTGCACTGGTGAATAAGAGGGGAAACAGTGAAGAGGGAAATGGGCTGAGCTGTGGACTTTTGCCTGTCTGGAGTGTAGCCATTTTGAATGTTTACAAGCTGATTGACCATTTTGGATATTTAAAGTGACAGTGTTCTCTCAGATTCCAAGGACCTAAGAATAGGTTCCACCTGCCCAGAATTGCAAGGACATTCCAGACACAAG
>NW_006921620.1:13898306-13902328 GCF_000298275.1 Orycteropus afer afer | reverse complement strand
TTCCCTTCCCATATTCTAGTTTTTAGTTTTTCTCTCTTCCCTGTTTCCATTTTTTTCTTTGTTGTGGTTCAGCACATTCCTTGTTTTACTTTTTCTGTTTTTCCCATTTTTTTCTTCATTATTCTCCTGTTCTACTTCTTTTCTCTTATTACCCCCTCCCCAGATATTGTTTTGTTTGTTTGTTTATTTTCTTTTTTTGGTGATTGCTTATGCCGTGTGCTTTTTGTCCACTTGCTATCACTTTTTTGAGGGTTTTTCAATCATTGTCTTTGTCAAACTGGGTGGGAAACAGCAACTGTGCCATACAACACAACCACATCTGCACCTCCTGCAGCTCCACTTACTGAATGAAAGCCACCACTTCCTTCTCCACCAACTGGCCAATGATAAATGGCCACCAAAAAGAGCCTGACTCACCCTTGGCTGCTCTTCACTTAACATTTAACAGAGATCTAAATACAACAATGTCACAATGTCTTGGAGACAACAGACTATCACAGTCCACATAAAGAAGAAGTAGAAACAAGGGAGCAGGATGCAGACCCAGAACACATCCCTGAAGAAGGACCCTCATTGGAACTCCCTGATAAGGAATTAAAAAAAAAAAAAATTACATTTAGGTACCTTCAAAGAATTGAGAGACATCAAGGAAAACATTAAGGAAAACACAGACAAAACCCTAGAATAATTTTGGAAGAAGACAAAAGAACACAATGACAAAATAAGTGAAAAGTTAGAAATGAAAAAAAATCTACAGATAGAAATCCAGAAGATTAATACTAAATTTTCAGAAATAGATAGCACATTGATAGGTCAAAGGAGCCTAGAATTGAATCAATGGAAGACAGAATTTATGAAATTGAAGACAAATACCTTAATAGTTCTTTGGAAAGGGATCAATCAGAAAAAAGATTGAAACAAATGAATAAAGCCTAAGGTTCATGTGGGATATCATCAAAAGGAATAACCTACATATAATCAGAATTCCAGTACAGGAAGAGAAAAAGAAAACCTCTGAGAAAATTCTCCAAAGTTTGCTGGAAGAGAACTTCCCTGATATGACAAAAGATGAGAATATATCCATTCTCCTGAACCCCAAATGAACTCCAAACAGAATAGACCCCAAAAGAAAATCATCAAGACATATCATCATCAAACTCACCAAATCCAAAGACAAAGAAAGAATTCTGAAATCAGCACAGGAAAAATGAAAAGTTACTTACAAAGGACAAGCAATAAAAATAAGCTCTGATTTCTCAGTAGAAACCATGCAGATAAGAAGGCAATGGTATGATATACATAAAACACTGAAAGAGAAAAATTTTCAACCAAGGATTATATACCTGACAAAACTATCCCTCAAATATGATGGTGAAATTAGGAGATTTCCAGATAAGCAGAAATTAAGGGGATTTCTTAAAACCAGACCAACCTTACAAGAGATACAAGGAGTCCTTTGAACATAGAACCAGTAATAGCAAACAACAACCAACCATTAATATACAAGATGACCTAACCCAGAAACCAACACAGCTATAGAAGTATCCAAAGTAAAATGAGTTTACAAGATGGTAAACAGGGAGCCAGAGACATCAATTGGCAAATGAGGACAACTACAAACCAAGAAGAGGGAAAAAATAATGTAGTTACAGAAATGCTAAATGATGAGGAAGTCAAGAGGGTTGCAAGATAGAATGGATTGTTCTAAACTCCAGGAAAAATTAGAAATCACAGGGTAACCTCAAAGAAAAATTATAAACCTTCACATCACAATTAAAAAAAAGAGGACAAACACAAATATTTAGCAAATACTAAAACAATAGCAACAAAAGAAATGATAACATGACTCATAAACATATGAGCACAGCACACAAAATTATATGGAATAACAAAACCAAGAACACCATGAAAAAACACATAAAATGACAACAACAAAGTCATACTTATGGATAATTACACTGAAAGTCAATGGATTAAATGCATTACTCAACAGACGGAGAGTTGCAGACTAGAAAAGAAAACATAACTCATTAATATGCTGTCTACAAGACACACACATTAGAGAAAAAGACAAAAATAGGGTAAAAATCAAATGTTGGAAAAAAGATATATCAAGCTAATGACAACCAAAAAAGAAAAAGAGAGACAATGTTAATTTCTGATCAAATTGACTTTAAGACAAAAACCACCATAAGAGACAAGGAGGACATTAAAACTAAAAAAAAATCCAAGCCCATTGCCATCAAGTCGGATCCAACTCATAGCAACCCCTTCTTGAGTTTCTGAGGCAGTATCACTACGGAAGTAGATTGTCCAACCTTCCTTCTGGGGAGTGGCTTCTGGATTTGAACCACCAGCCTTCTGGTTAGCAGTCAAATGTCTTAGGCACTATGTCACCAGAGCTCCCAGGAAGGACATTATATAATGATTAAAGGATCAATTGAACAAGAAGATATAACTGTAATAAATACCTATGGGCCCAATGAAAGAGCCCCAAAATGCATAAATCAGACTTTCACAGAATTGAAAAGGCAAATAGATTATTCCACAGTCATAGTGGGAGACTTTAATACACCACTTTCAATGAAAGACAAAACAACTGGAAAGAAACTCAACAAAGATGCAGAAGAGCTAAACAATACAACCCACCAACTTGACCTTGTAGACATCTACAGAGCACCTCACCCAACAAAAGCACAATATACATTCTTTACCAGAGCACATGGACTATTCTCCATGAGAGACCATATGTTAGGCCATAAAGCAAGCCTTAATATATATTTTTTTTAAATGCTTTTATTGAAATGTAATTTATGGACAGTGAAATACACAAAATTAAAGTGACATAGGCCAATGCATTCTTTTTCTTTTTTTTTTTTTTTTTTTGGCAGTGTTCCCTTCCCTCCCTTCCTACCCTTGGTAACAAACAAAGTTCCCTTCCATATATAAACCTTTCCTTGACTTTTTACAATAATAAACTAATATTATATTTTTCCATCTGTGATTGACTTCTTTCACTCAATATAAAGTCCACCAATTTCATCTACATTATGTGGTGTTTTGCAGATTCTACATTCTTTAGGGTTGCATAGTATTCCATTATGTGTACATATAACAGTTTGGTTATCCATTCTTTTATTGCTGTGCACATAGGTTGTTTCCATATTTTAATATTATAAATAGTGCTGCAATGAACATGGATATGCATGTATCTGTTCTTGTCCTGGCTCTCTTTTCTTTAGGATATATACCTAGTAATGAGATTGCTGAGTCAAATGTTATTTCTAATTCCAGTTTTTTAAGTAGTCATCATACTGTTTTCCACAGTGATTATACTATTTTACAGTCCCACCAGCAGTGTATGAGAGTCCCAATCTCTCCACATCCCTGCCAGCATCTACTATTTTCTGTGTTGTTGAACTTTGACATTAGTGCTGGGGTGAAACTGTATCTCATTATTGTTTTGATTTGCCATACCTTTGATGGTTAATAATCATGAGCATTTCTTCATGTGTATATACTGGACGCATGAATATCCTCTTTGGTGAAGTGTCCATTCATGTCATCTGCCCATTTTTAATTGGATTGTTAATCTTTTGTTGTTGAGGTGTGGGAGTTTTCTATAAATTTTAGAGATAAGTCCTTTGTCAAATATGTAATGATTGACAAGTATGAATTTGTTGCTGTCATTTTGTTATGTGCTTTCTCATAGTGTTGATTTCTTTGTTCCATATAATTTTCTGTGTTGAGTTTATTTTGTTTATGAACTGTGTTATCACTTCCTTCGTTACTATTATTTTGTTGTTGTTGTTGTTTGCCATCGAGTCGGCCCCGACTCATAGTGACCCCTCCTTGGGTTTCCGAGGCAGCATCACTGCAGAAGTAGGATTGCCCAACCTTCCTTCCAAGGAGTGGCTGGTGGGTTTGAACCGCCAGCCTTCTGGTGAGTAGTCAAGTGCCTTAGGCACTATGCTACCAGAGCTCCTTTTAGTATGTGCTAAATATTTGTACTAGTCCTCTTT
>NW_006921620.1:13879222-13898206 GCF_000298275.1 Orycteropus afer afer | reverse complement strand
GCCAGCCTTCTGGTGAGTAGTCAAGTGCCTTAGGCACTATGCTACCAGAGCTCCTTTTAGTATGTGCTAAATATTTGTACTAGTCCTCTTTTTTATTTTGATGTGAAGGTTTATCATTTTTCTTTGAGGTTACCCTGTGATTTATAATTTCTTCCCAAGTTTAGAACAGTCTGTTCTATCTTGTAGTTGTCATGACTTCCCTACCATTTAGAAGGTCTGTAACTACAAAGTTTTTCCCCTCTTTTTGGTTTGTAGTTGTCCTCATTTGTCAATTGATGTTTCTGGTTCCCTGTTTAAAATCTTGTAGGCTTATTTACATTGAATATTTCTCTAACTGGGTTGGTTTCTGGGTTATATCATTTTGTGTGTTGTCACTGGCTGTTGTTGCTTCTCTGTCCAAAGGGCTCCCTTTAGCATTTCTTGTACAGTTGGTCTGGTTTTTAACACATTCCCTGAATTTTTGCTTGCTAGATATATAATTCTTGGTTGGAAATTTTTCTCTTTCAGAATTTTATATATACCATCTCATTTTCTTTGTGCCTGCATGGTTTCTGTCAAGAAATCAGAGCTTATTCTTATTGGTTGCCTCTTTTAGGTAACATTTCATTTTTTCTGTGCTGCTTTTAGGATTCTTTCTTTGTCTTTGATTTTGGTAAGTTTGAGGATGATATATCTTGGTGATTTTCTCTTGGGACCTACCTTGTCTGGGGTTCATTGAACTTCTTGAATGGATATAGTCTCATCTTTCATCATACCAGGAAAATTCTCTTCCAACAAATCTTTGATGATTTTTCTATGGTTTTACTTGTCTCTTCCTGTTCTGGAATTCTGATTACATGTAGGTCATTCCTTTTGATGGTATTCCACATGAAACTTAGGCTTTCTTGATTTTGTTTTGATCTTTCTTCTAATTGTTCCCTTTCCAAAGAAGTATTGAGGTATTTGCCTTCAATCTCACTAATTCTATCTTCCATTGACTCAATTCTACTTCTTTGCCCATTAAATGTGTTATCTATTTCTGAAAATTTAATATTAATCTTCTGGATTTCTATGTGTAGATTTTGTATCATTTCTAATTTTTCATTTATTTTGTCATTTTGTTCTTGTATTGTCTTTCAAAATTGCTCTAGGGTCTTTTTCCTGTGTTTTCCTCAATTTTGTCAGTGTTTTCCTTGATCTGTCTCTCAATTTGTTGATGTTGTTGTTGTTATGTGCTGTCGAGTAGGACCTGACTCATAATGACCCCTCCTTGGGTTTCCAAGTTGGTATCACTATGGAAGTAGATTGCCCAACCTTCCTTCCAAAGAATAGCTGGTGGGTTGACCTAAATATAATTCTTTTGAATTCCTTATCAGGGAGTTACAATGCTATGTCTTCCTCAGGGATGTGTTTTGGGTCTGTATCCTGGTCCTTTGTTTCTCCTGCTTTATCTTCTTTGAGTGAGCTGTGATGTTCTATTCTCTCCAAGGCATTGTGACATTTTTGTGTTTATATTTAATTGGACATTGTATATTGGAGTGACTTTCCCACTATTTTCATTTTCTTTCTTTTGTTTGTATGTTATCTATATAAGCAGGTGTTCTGGTTACCTAGTGCTGCTCTGATGAGAAATATACCACAAATGGGATGGCTTTAACAAACAGGAGTTTATTTTTACAATTTGGAGGCTTTAAGTCCAAGTTCAAAGTGCCAGGCTCTAGGGGATGAGTGAAAGCTCCTCAACCATGGGGTCCAGCTTTGACTCCTGCTCCCGGCCCACTGGAGCTAGAGGTATTTCTTCACTCAGACAGCTGCTGGCTGCTGAGGCTGAGAAGCCCCAAGGTTGACAAGGAAGAAGGTACAGTCCCCATGTTACCAAACCACATGGCAGGCCATTAACTTAAGTCCATTGTAAGTCCCAAGGTCGGCAGAGCATAGCAGGCTGCTGAGCAATGACATGGCTACATGCGGGGTCCAAGCATGCCAAAAGCTAGAGACCATTCTCAAAGCTTCTCCTTATATACAGGAAGCAGACCACATACCCAAAGGTAGCTACTCAGCTGCTCCCAGTAGATTCTACCATGGAGTTGATTACCAGTCTCACCATGGGGAATAACTACCACCAGCTGCCCAGCCACTCAACCAGGCATAGTTGACATACAAACATACAAACATAACCATCACAGCAGAATACTGTTCTGTGTAACTCTATTCACTATTTAGCAGCACTTATACACTCACTACCTGTCACCTTTTCTGTTGTTTGCCTCCTGTATGTCCCTGCTGTCCTTGGCAAATGGAGCTTATTCTTAAGTTTCTGGAATCCAAATAAGAATGCTGTCACTTTAAAATCCAAAATGACCACTACTTGTAAACATTCAAAATGGTTGTACCCTCAGTCACTTAAAATATCCAAAATGGCCGTCGCTTGTAGACAATCAAAATGGCTGTCCACTCTGGAAAGATGAAAGTGCACAGCTCAGATTGTCTCCCTCCTTACTGTTTCCCTTCCTAGTCATAGGCCACCATCTCAGTCACCTTGCATCCCTTGGTGACCAGGGCTTATCTTTAGGTCAATTCTCAGGTCCCAACACCACTTGGAAATATTTAGGCTGTTGGTCCTGTCAGAGTAGCTGACAGTCCACTGCTCCAACCACCTCTGGACTCACTGTTTTGGTTCAAGTGTTTCCACTCGTTGGGGCTTAATCTACTTCTGTATATGTCCTTTCAAAGCTCAGGGCCAGGATTATCTTCTGTATCTCTGTCAATTGTTTTCTCTCTCTCTTTTTTTTTTTTTTGAAGAGTGTCTGTGGAGCTTGTCTGTATATTCGATCATCTTACCATAGGTCTCAAGCCTTAATAAATTTAAAAATATTGAAATACTACAAAACATCTTCTCAGATGACAATGCTATCAAATTAGAAATCAACAATAGGAAGATCAACAGAAAAAAAGCAAACACATGGAAACTAAACAACACCCTTAAGAAAGACTGGGTAAGAGAAGAAATAAAAAAGAAAATTTAAAAATTCCTTGAATCAAAGAAGAACAAAAACCCAACATACCAAAATCTTTGGGACACACCAAAAACAGTGATCAGTGGCCAATTTATAGCAACAAAAGCACACATCAAAAAAGAAGAAAGAGCCAAAATCAACACTTTAAAAAAACTCTCCAACAATTAGAAAAAAGAACAGCAAAAAAAGCCAACAGTCACCAGAAGAAAAGAAATAAAGATTTGAGCAGAAATCAATGAAACAGAAAATAGAAAGACAACAGAAAAAATCAACAAGACTAGAAGCTGGTAAATAATTCATTATGACCAAGTGGGGTTCATATACAGTATGCAAGGATGGTTCAACATAAGAAAAACAATCAACATGATCCACCACATAAATAAAACAAAGGAAAAGAACCACTTCATCATATCAATTGATACAGAAAAGACACTTGATAAAATTCAACACGTGTTCCTAATCAAAACTCTCAGCAAAATAGGAATAGAAGGGACATTCCTTATAATAATATATAATAACATAATAAAGTTATATAACATAAAAATGTTATATAATAACATAATAAAGTGCATATATGCAAAACCAACAGGCAACATTATTCTCAGTGGAGAAAGACTGAAACCATCCCCCTTGTGAACAGGAACCATAGACAAGGATGCCCTCTATCATCACTTCTATTCAACATTGTACTGGAAGTCCTAGCCAGGGCAATAAGGCAAGAAAGAGAAACCAAAGGCATCCAAATTGGTAAGGAAGAAGTCAAACTATCCCTATTTGCTGCTGATATGATCCTATACCTAGAAAACCAAGGGACTGAGTAAAATATCTACTCAAACTAATTGAGAGATTTAGCATTGTGGCAGGATACAAGATCAACATTAAAAAATCAGTTGGATTCCTCCACACCAGCAAAGAGACTGCTGAAAAAGAAATAAGGAAATTGATACCATTTACAATAGCTACCAAAAAAATTAAACACTTGGCAATTAATATTACCAGGGACATAAAAACCTGTACAAAGAAAACTATAAGACTACTTCAAGAAACCTTAAAAGATCTACATAAATGGAAGAACATACCATGCTCATGAACAGGAAGATTGAACATTGTGAAAATGTCAATTCCACCCAAAGCAAACTATGCATTCAATGTAATCCCAATCCAGATCTCATCAACATCCTTTAGGGATATGGAAACAACAATCACTAAATTTATATGGAAATATAAATATGGATAAGCAAAGCACTATTGAAGAAGAGCAACAAAGTAGGAGGTCTCACACTGCTGGATCTCGAAACCTACTATACAGCCACAGTAGTCAAAACTGCCTGGTATTGGTACAATGACAGACATGTAGACCAATGGAATAGAATCAAGAACCTAAGTTCAGCTGATCTTTGACAAAGGGCTGAAACTCATTAAATGGGGAAGAGATTGTCTGTTTAACAAAGGGTACTGGCAAAACTGGATATCCATTTGCAGAAAATGAAACAAGATCTGTACCTCACACAATACGCAAAAAAGACTTACATGTGAAACCTAAAACTATAAAATTCCTCAAGGAAAAACGAAGGGCAAATTTAGGGGCCCTAATAAATGGCTCTGGTAGCATAGTGGCTAAGGCACTTGACTGCTAACCAGAAGGCTGGCGGTTCAAACCCACCAGCCACTCCTCGGAAGGAAGGTTGGGCAATCCTACTTCCGTAGTGATACTGCCTTGGAAACCCAAGGAGGGGTCGCTATGAGTCAGGGCTGACTCGACGGCACATAACAACAACAACAACAATAAATGGCATAGGAAGGAGCTCTGGTAGCATAGTGCCTAAGGCTCTTGACTGCTAACCAGAAGGCTGGCGGTTCAAATCCACCTTCCAAACTCTTCGGAAGGAAGATGGGGCAATCTACTTCCATAATGATACTGCCTCGGAAACCCAAGGAGGCATCACTATGAGTTGAGTCTGACTCGACGGCACATAACAACAACAACAACAATAAATGGCATAAATACATTATCAAGCATAACCCAAAATGCACAAACAGCAACAGAGAAACTAGATGAATGGGACCTTCTAAAAGTTACATTTTTATATGCTTCCAAAGGCTTCTTCAACAGAGTCAAAAAAGAACCTACAGACTGGGAAAAAATACTTGGCAATGACATATCTGACAAGATACTAGAATTTATAGAAAACTCTAACACCTCAACAAAAAAAGAGACAAATAATCCAATTAAAAAATGGACAGAAGATATGAATAGACACTTCCCCAAAAAGGATATTCAGGTGGCCAGCAAATATATGAAGAGATGCTCATGTTGTTGTTAGGTGCTGTCACGTTGTCTCTGACTCATAGTGACTGTATGCACAGCAGAACGAAACACTGCCTGGTCCCAAACCAGCTCCACAATCCTTTTTACACTTGATCCCATCACCACAGCCATTTTGTTAATCCATCTTGTTTAGGGCCTTTCCCTGTTTCCTCAACCCTACACCTTACCAAGCTTGACATCCTTCTCCAGGGAATGGTCCCTTCTGACAATATGACCAAAGTGAGTAAAACGAAGTGTGGCCATTCTCACTTCCAAGGAGTATTTCTGCTGCACTTCCTCCAGGACAGATTTGTTAGTTCTTTTAGAAGTCCATGGTACTTTCAGCATTCTTTGCCAGCACCACTACTCAAAAGCATCAACTTTTCTTCAGTCTTGTTTATTCATTATTCAGCTTTTTCATTGTCCATGCATAAAATATGGTTGAAAATACATGGTTTATGTCAGGTGGACCTTAGTCCTGAAGGAGACATCTTTGCTCTCCAGCACTTGAAAGAGGTCCTTTGAAGCTCATTCGCCCAGTGGTATATGTCATCTGAAGGAGCTCTGGTAGCTCCTTCAGACTGCCTAAGGCACTTGACTGCTAACCAGAAGGCTGGTAGTTCAAACCCAGCAGCCACTCCTCAGAAGGAAGGTTGGGCAATCTACTTCCGTAATGATACTGCCTCGGCAACCCAAGGAGGGGTCGCTATGAGTCGGGATGACTCGATGGCACATAACAACAACATATGCCATCTGATGTCCTACTGCTACTTCCATTGGCATTGATTATAGAACCAAGAATGTGAAGTATTTGACAACTTAAATCTTTTCTCCATTTATCATGGTGCTGCTTATAGGTCCACTTGTGAGGATTTTTGTTTTCTTTATATTGAGATATAATCCATACTGTATATGTATAATCCATACAGACTGTATTCTTTAATATCCATCACTAAGTGCTTCAAGTCATCCTCACTTTCAGCAAGGAAATTTGTGTCAACAGCATATCTCAGGTTGTTAATGACTCTTCCTCCAATCCTGATGCCACATTCCTCCTCATATAGTCCAACTTCTAAGTTTATTTACTCAGCATACAGACTGAATAAGTATGGTGAAAGGATACAACCCTGACACACTCCCTTCTTGATTTTAAACCATGTAGTGTTCTCTTTTTCTGTTTGAATGACAGCCTCCTGGTCTATGAATAGTTTTTTCATGAGTACAATTAAATGCTATGGAATTCCCATTCTTTTAAATGTTATCCACAATTTCTTATGATCAACACAATCAAATTCTTTTGCATAGTCAATAAAACACAAGTAAACATCTTTCTGGTATTCTTTGCTTTGAGCCAAGATCCACCTGACATCAGCAACGATATCCCTTATTCCATGTCCTCTTCTGAATCCAGCTGGCATTTCTGGAAGTTCTCTGTCAATATACTGCTGCAACTCTTTTTGAATTATCTTCAGTAAGACTTTATTTGCACGCAATATTAATGATATTGTTTGATAATTTCCACATTCTGTGGGATCACCTTTCTTTGGAATGGGTACAAATATGGATTTCTTCCAGTCAGTTTGCCAGGTAGCTGTCTTCCAAATCTCGTGGCATAACCGAATGAGTGACTCCAGCGGGGCATCCATTTGTTGAAACATCTCAATGGGTATTCTGTCAATTCCTGGAGCTTGTTCTGTGCCAATTCTTTCAGTGCAGCGTTGAGTTCTTCAGTACCATTGGTTCTTGAACATATACCACATCCTGAAATGGATGAAGATCGACCAGTTCTTTTTAGTACAGTGACTCTGTGTGATCCTTCCATCTTCTTTTGATGCTTCCTGCATTAGTCAATATTTTGCCTGTAGAATCTTTCAATATTGCAACTCGAGGCTTAATTTTTTTTCCTCGGATCTTTCAGCTTGAGAAATGCCAAGCATGCTCTTCCCTTTTGGTTCTCTAACTCCAGTTCTTTGCACATTCAATTATAGTAATTGGCTTTGTCTGCTTGAGCTGCTCTTTGAAACTTCTATTCAGCTCTTTTATCTTGTCACTTCTTTCATTTGCTTTAGCTACTCTCCACTCAAGAGCAATTTTCAGAGTCTCTTCGGACATCCATTTTGGTCTTTTCTTCCTTTATTGTATTTTTAATGACCTCTTGCTTTCTTCATGGACGATGTTCTTCATGTCATCCCATAATTCTTCTGATTTTCGGTCATTGGTGCTCAATGCATTAAAACTAGCCTTTTGATGGTCTCTAAATTCAGGAGGGATATATTCAAGGTCATATTTGGCTCTTGTGGACTTGTTTTAATTGTCTTTAACTTCAAATTGAACTTGCATATGAGCAGTTGATGGTCTGTTCCACAATCAGCTCCTGGCTTTGTTTTGGTTAAAAAATTGAGCTTTTCCATCACCTCTTGCCACAGATGTAGTCTATCTGACTACTGTGTACTCCATTTGGAAAAGTCCATATGTACAGCTGCCATTTGTGTTGTAGAAAAAAGGTATTTGCAATGAATAAGTCATTGGTCTTGCAGAATTCTATCATGTGGTCTCCAGCGTTATTTCTGTCACTGAGGCCAAATTTTCCGACTACCGGTAATTCTTCTTTGTTGCCAACTTTTGCATTCCAGTCACCAGTGATAATTACATCTTGATTGCATGTTGGGTCAATTTCAGACTGCAGAAGTTGATAAAAATTTTTCAGTTTCTTTATGTTTGGCTTTGGTGGTTATTGCATAAATTTGAATAATAGTAATATTAACTGGTCTTCTTGGTAGGCCTATGGATATTATTTTATCACTGACAATGTATTATTTCAGGAGATTTTGTAAAATCCTTTGTGATGATGAATTCCATGCCATTCCTCTTCAAACTGTCATTCCAGGCATAATAGATCATATGGTCATCTGATTCAAAATGGCCACAACCAGTCCATTTCAGCTCACTAATGCCTAGGATATCAATCTTTATGCATTCCATTTCATTTTTTTTTTTTTTTTGACAACTTCCAATTTTCCTAGATTCATATGTCATACATTACATGTTCTGATTATTAATGGATGTTTGCAGCTGTTTCTCCTCAATTTGAGTCACTTCACATCAGCAAATGGAGGTCCCTAAAGCTTTACTTTTTTTATCCATAATATTAAAGTTGGTTCTACTCTTATAATGCAGCTCTTTTCATTATATTCTGAGTGCCTTCTGACCTAAGGGGTGGCATTCTTCCTGCACTGTTTCGGACAATGTTTCAGGGCTATTCATAAAGTTTCCCGGTAATATCAGACAGTGTTTCTCTGATACTCATAAGGTTTTCCCTGGCCAATTCCTTGAGAAATGGATGGCCTCTTCCTTTGTCCTAGTCTGTCTCAGTCTGTAAGCTGTTTTGAAACCTGTGCTCCATGTGCAAATCTTCTGGTGTTTGAGACACCATTGGCACAGCCTCAAGACTCACGGCAATATGCAAACCACCACAGTAGGACAAACCAACAGACAAGTTTGTCTCCCTTAGCTGTTCGAAACCTCTCCACCCTCTCCTTACCTGGATCCTGAAACTTTGTCTCATTCCTAACTCTTTCACCCCTTCCTGCTCCTTGATTGTGGGGCCTGTCTCCCTCCCCTTACCTGGATTTCTGTGGCTCTGTAATCTCTGGCCCCTCCCCCACTTCCTGCCTCTGGATGTGGGGACTATCTGCCTCCCCTTACGCAGATTCCCACAGCTCTGTCTAGTTCCCAGCTCTTCCCCTACTTCCTGCCCCAGAGTGTGGGGCCTGTCTGTCTCCCATTATCTGCATTCCTGCAGCTCTGTCCCATCCCTGGCTCTTCCCCTGCTTGCTGCCTCTGGGTGTGAGGCCTGACCATTAGCCATTAGAGCTGCAAATCAAAGCAACAATGAGATACCACCTGGCCCAGCACTAGTAGCAAAGTTCAACAAGACAGAAAATAGCAAATGCTGGTGAGGATGCAGAGAGATTGGGATGCTTATAAATTTCTGGTGGGACTGTCAAATGATACAACCACTGTGGAAAGCAGTATGGCAATTCCTTAAAATGTTGGAATTAAAAATGTCATTTGATCCAGCCACTCCATTATTAGGCATACATCCTAAAGAAGTGAGAGCCAGGACAAGAACAGATATGTGCACACCCATCATGGCAGATCTATTTACAATAGCCAAAAGATGGAAACAACCCAAGTGCCCATCAGTAGAAGAATGGATAGCCAAACTATGATAATACACACCGTGGAATAATATGCAATCCTAAAGAATAATGTAGAATCAGCAAAACACTGCATAACATGGATGAACTTGGAAGATATTATGCTGAGTGAAATAAGTCACAGAAGGACAAATATTGTATTAGCCCATTGTTTTAAATAGTCAAGGAAAGGTTTATATGTGAAAGAAAATTTTCTTTAGTGGTTACCAGGGGTGGGAGGGGAGGTGAGAGAACACTATTAGATAGGTAGAGACAAGTATTGATTTGGGTGAAGAGAAGGGGAATATACCAAATGTTGGTTTGATGGTCTGATAGAGTGATCTACACAGTGGCATTGAGGAAAAAGAAGACATAGAGAGGTACATGGGAGGTACAAACAACAAAGATGAATCCTTTTGCACACACAGTACTGCATTGTCAGTGAAGGCAAACATTGATATATGAGTGAATAGATGGGTGGTCAGTCTGAAGTATCAGGTATGTCTGTGTAGGGGGGAGTGTGCCCATGACCATGTATAGGGTTGGCAGACAATGTTTCTACAAGTGTATTTGTATGTTCTATATGAATTCCCAGGTATATATTAGAGGTAACAGACAAGGGACAAGGTTTTTGTCACTTCTTGGCCACAACCAGCTACCTAGAGGGAGCAAGTAGTTGGACCAGTGGGCTAGGGACCATAGTTGCAGGGGACATCAAGCTCAATTGGCATAACACACTATGCAAAAACATTGTTCCACATCCTACTTTGGCAAGTAGCAAATGGGACCTTAAAAGCTTGCAAGCAGCCATCTAGATGCAATGATGGGTCTCTCCTAGTCCAGAGCAAAGAAGAATGAAGAAAACCTAAGACACATGGAAATTGCTAGTCCAAGTGACTGGTACACCATGCAATCCTCAGCCTGTACAACTATGAGGCCAGAAGAACTAGATGGTGACCAGCTAGCACTGTCATCCACTCAGAAGGGAACCTCTGTAGGAGATCTTGGATACAGTAAGCAAACAATGTGGAACAAAACTCAAAATAAAAAAAAAAAAAAAAAAGGACTTGGTTTGATGGTCTGATAGGCCCTGATGAAATCATTGAGATTATGGCCCCTAATTGCTCTGCAGATCTGAAATTGAACTCCTATGGCTTCCAACCAAATAAAAGACAGACATATGAGCTGATCATTAACATTAGGTAGATATACTCCTTGGAGAGATCGATCATGGCAGAAAGAAGGGCTATTTATGCACAGGGAGACAGCTCTGGGCAGTAGTGCATGGAAGGGAAGGACACAGGGAAGAGGTAACTATGGGGAGGAAGTGGGAGAGGAGCTGTTGCATTGTGGTAAATTGTAGTCAATGTCATGAGACAAAGTCTATGTGAGCTGCTGTATGGAAAGTGAATTTGCTCTGTAAACTTTCACCTAAATCACAATCAAAACTAAAAAAAAATGCACTAAAACAATTTATTAAGGCTTGCTTTATGGCTTAACATATGGTCTATCATGGGGAATATTCCATGTGAGTTTCTTTCCAGTTGTTTTGTCTTTCATTGAAGGTCGTGTATTAAAATAACAAGAAAAAATAATCAGTTGACCATAGGTTGATGGATCTATTTCTGGGTTCTCCATTCTGTTCCACTGGTCTACGTGTCTGTCGTTGTACCAATACTAGGCTGTTTTGACTACTGTGGCTGTATAGTAGGTTTTGAGATCCAGGAGTGTGAGACGTCCTACTTTGTTCTTCGTCCACAGTGTTTTGCTTATCCAAGGCCTCTTTCCTTTCCATATAATATTAGTGATTGTTTTTTTCCATATCCTTAAAGATTGTTGATGAGATCTGGATTGGGATTGCATTGAATGTATAGATTGCTTTGGGTAGTATTGACAGTTTCACAATGTTCAATCTTCCTATCCATTAGCATGCTATGTTCTTCTATTTATGTAGATCTCTTATTGTTTCTTGAAGTGGTGTTTTGTAATTTTCTTTGTACAGGTCTTTTGTGTCCCTAGTGATATTTATTCCAAGGTATTTCTTTTTTTTTTTCCTTGGTAGCTATTGCAAATAGTATTGATTTCCTTATTTATTTTTCAGCAATCTCTTTGCTGTTGTAGAAGATTCCACCTTATTTTAGTATGTTGATCTTGTATGTTGCCACTATGCTAAATCTCTCAATTAGTTCCAGTAGTTTTCTTGCTGAGTCTCTTGGGTTTTCTGTGTATAGGTTCATATAATCAGCAAGTAGAGATGGTTTTACTTATTCTTTAAAAAATTGGATGCTTTTGATTTCCCTTTCTTGCCTTATTGCCCTGACTAGGACCTCCAATATAACATGGAATAGAAGTGGTGATAGACTGGTGACTGTTTGCAAGTGGTATGGTTTTAGTCTCTTTCCATTGAGAATAATGTTGGCTGTTAGTTTTGCATTTACACCCTTTATTATGTTGAAGAATGTCCCTTCTATTTCTATTTTGCTGAGAGTTTTCAGGAATGGGTGTTGGCTTTTATCAAATTCCTTTTCTGCATCAATTGATATGATGAAGTGGTTCTTTTCCTTTGTTTTATTTATGTGGTGGTTGATGTTGGTTGTTTTTCTAATGTTGAACCATCCTTGTATACCTGATATGAACTGCACTTGGTCATAATGTATGACTTTATGGATATGTTGGAGTCTATTGGCTAGGATTTTGTTGAAGATTTTTGCATCTATATTCATGAGGGATATTGGTCTGCAGTTTTCCTTTTGAGTGATGTCTTTTCCTGGTTTTGGTGTCAAGGTTTTGCTTGTTTCATAAAATGAATTTGAGAGTATTCCAACCTTTTCTATATTCCAGAACAATTTGAGTAGCATTGGTGTCAGTTCTTCTCTCAACGTTTGGTGGAATTCTGCAGTGAAACTGTCTGGGCCAGGGCATCTTTTTGTTGTTAATTATTTTTATGACCTGTTCAGTTTCTTCTTTTGTTAAAGGTCTGTTCAAAATTTCCACCACAGTCTGTGTTAGTTTAGGTAAATAGTGTGTTTCTAGAAATCTGTCCATTTGTTCTACATTTTCAAATTTGTTGGAGTACAGTTCTTCATAGTATCCTGATATTATCCTTTTTATTTCAGTCGATTCTGTTGTGATGTCCCCCATTTCATTTCTTATTCATGTTATTTGTATTCTTTCCTTCTTTTCCTTTGTTAAATTTGCCAGTGGTTTGTCAATTTTATTAATCTTTTCCAAAAAACCAGCTTCCAGTCTTGTTGATTTTTCTATTGTCTTTCTATTTTCTGTTTCATTTATTTCTGCTCTAATTTTTATTATTTATTTCCTTCTAGTGACTGGCTTTTTTTGCCTCTCTTCCTCTAATAGCTGGGGATGTTGGGTTAAGGTGTTGATTTTGGCTGTTTCTTTTGTGATGTGTGTATTTATTGCTATAAATTGGCCTGTGATCATTGCATTCACTGTGTCCCAATGATTTTGGTATGCTGTACTTTCATTCTAATTTGATTCAAGGAATATTTTAATTTCATTTTCTATTTATTCAATTGCCCAGTCATTTTCAAGGAGTGTGTTATTCAGTTTCCAAATGTTTGCTCTTTTTACATTGATCTTCCTATTATTGATTTCTAATTTTATAGCATTGTGATCTGGGAAGATGCTTTGCAGTATTTCAATGTTTTTAAATTTATTAGGGCTTCCTTCATGGCCTAACATATGGCCTATCCTGGAAAATGTTCCATGTGTAATGGAAAAAATGTATATTGTGCTGTTGTTGGGTGAAGTACTCTGTAGATGTCTATAAGGTCAAGTTGGTGGATTGTATAGTTTAGCTCTTTTGCATGTTTGTTGAGTTTCTTTCCAGTTGTTCTGTCTTTGATTCCAAGTGGTGTATTAAAGTCTCCTACTATGACTACAGAGTCATCTATTTGTCTTTTCAACTCTGTTAAAATCTGATTTATGTATTTTTGGGCTCTTTCATTGGATGCATACATATTTATTATGGCTATGTCTTCTTGTTCAATCAATTCTTTAATCATTATATAATATTCTTTCTTGTCTCTTATGGTGGTTTTTGACTTAAAGTCAATTTGATCAGAAAATAATATTGCCACTCCTGCTCTTTTATGGTTGCCATCTGCTACATATATCTTTTTCCAACCTTTGATTTTTAGTCTATTTTTGTCTTTCTCTCTAAGGTGTGTCTCTTGCAGACAACATATTTATGGGTTATGTTTTCTTTTCCAGTCTGCAACTCTCTATCTCTTGAGTGATGCATTTAATTCATTGACTTTAAGTGTAATTATTCACAAGTATGACTTTATTATTGTCATTTTGTTATGTTTTTTTTTTCATGGTATTCTTGGTTTTGCTGTTCCATATAATTTTGTGTGCTGTGCTCATTATGTTTATGAATAGTGTTATCATTTCCTTTGTTGCTATTGTTTTCGTATTTGCTAAATATTTGTGTTTGTCCTCTTTTATTTTGTATTGTGATGTGAAGGTTTATCATTTTTCTTTGAGGTTTCTCTGTGGTTTATAATTTTCTTCCTGAGTTTAGAACAGTCCATTCTGTCTTGCAACTCTCTTGACTTCCTCACCATTTAGAAGTTCTTTAACTACACTATTTTTTCCCTCTTTTTGCTTGTAGTTTTCCTCATTTGCCAACCGATGTCTCTGGTTACCTGTTTATGATCTTGTAAGTTTATTTTGCTTTAGATACCTCCTTAGCTGTGTTGGTATTTGAATTATGTCATTATGTGTACTAATGGTCAGTTGTTGTTTGTTGTTGTTGATTCTCTGTCTAAAGGATTTCCTTTAGCATCTCTTGTAAGGTTGGTCTGGGTTTTAAAAATTGCCTTAATTTCTGCTTATCTGGGAATCTCCTAATTTTACCATCATATTTGAGGGACAATTTTGCAGGGTATATAATTCTTGGTGGGAAATTTTTCTCTTTCAGGATTTTAAATATACCATCCCATTGCCTTCTTGCCTGCATGGTTTCTGCTGAGAAATCAGAGCTTGTCTTTTTTTTTTTTTTTTTAATCGTGATTTGGGTGAAAGTTTACAGAACAAAATCACTTTCCATACAGCAGTTCATATACACCTGGTCTCCCAACATTGATTACAATTTACCCCAATGCAATAGCTCCTTTCCACTTCTTCCTGAGAGTTACCTTTTACCTGTGTCCATCTCCCCATGCACTCTTGCCCCCTGAGATGTTTACCTGTGCATAAACAGCCCTTCTATTCTTCCATGATTTTTCTCTCTCACTATCTACCTAGTGTAAATGTTCACATCATATGCCTGTCTTTTGTTTGGCTGGAAGTCACAGGTATGAGTTCAATTCTAGACCTGAAGGCAGCTAGGGCCCATAGTCTCAGTGGCTCCACCAGGCTCTATCAGACCAGCGAACCTCATCCCCCCTTTGTTGTTCCAAATGATCTTGAGTTTTGTTCCTCATTGTTTTCCCTCTCTATCCAGGATCTCCTACATAGATCCTCCTCTGAGTGGTAGCCAGGCACCATCTAGTTCTTCTGGTTTCATAGTCATATCAGCTGAAGGTCTCATGGTGTACTAGTCACTACAACTAATTGTTTCCATGCCTCTATGGTTTTCTTCATTCTTCTTTGCTCTGGATGAGGAGAGACCCATCGTTGCATCTCGATGGCTTCTTGCAAGCTTTTAACATCCCAGTCACTACTCACCAAAGTAGGAGGTGGAACAATGTTTTGTATAGTATGTTATGCCAATTGAGCTTGATGTCCCTGTGACTATAATCCCAAGCCCACAGGTTCAAGTACTAGGTCCCTCTGGGTAGCTGGCTGTGCCCAAGAAATGACTACAACCTTGACCCTTGTCAGCTCTACTATACTCCTGGGAATTCTTACAGAACATACAAATGCACTTGTAGAAACATTGTCTGCCAAAACTATATGTGGTCTTGGGTACACTTCCCACTACATAGACATACCTAATAGTTCAGCTCTGGTAGCATAATGCCTAAGACACTTGACTGTTAACCAGAAGGCTTGTGGTTCAAACCAACCAGCCACTCCTCAGAAAAAAGATGGGGCAATCTACTTCTGTAGTGATACTGCCTTGGAAACCCAAGGAGGAGTTGCTATGAGTCGAGTCTGATTTGATGGCACATAACAACAACAATAATAGTTCAGCCTGTCCACCCACCTAACCACTCATATACTTATGTTTGCCTTCACTGACAACACAGTACTATATGTGCAAAAGGGTTCATCTTTGTTGTCTGCACCTCCCATGTACCTTTCTATGTCTTCCTCTTCCTCAATGCCACCATGTTGATCATTCACATTTGGTACATTTCCTTTCCCTTCCCCAAATCAATGCTTGATGTCCCCTGTGACTATGGTCCTTATCTAATAATGTTCCCTCCCCTTCCACTCCTGGTAACCAACAAAGAAACTTTCCTTCCATGTAGAAACCTTTCCTTGACTGTTTGCAATAATGGCTTAATACAATATTTGTCCTTTTGTGATTGACTTATTTCACTCAGCATAATGTCCTCCAAGTTCATCCACATTATGTGGTGTTTTGCAGATTCTACTTTATTCTTTTCGGTTGCATAGTATTCCATTGCATCTATGTACCATAGTTTGGTTATCCATTCTTCTGTTGATGGGCACCTGGGTTGTTTTCATCTTTTGGATATTATAAATTGTGCTGCAATGAACATGGGTGTACATATGTCTGTTCTTGTCCTGGCTATCATTTCTTAGGATACATACCTAGTAATGGAATGGCTGGATCAATGGTATTTCTAATTCCAACTTTTTAAATTGCCATACTACTTTCCACAGTGGTTGTACCATTTTACAGTCCCACCAGCAGTGTGTAAGCGTCCCAGTGTATCCGTATCCTGGCCAGCATTTGTTATTTTCTGTCTTGCTGAACTTTTCTACTAGTGCAGAATTTAGTCTTATCGTTTGTATTTTGTAGGTAAATTTTCGTTTTTCTCATGCTGCTTTCAGGATTTCTTCTTTTTCTTTGGTTTGATGAGTTGCATGATACTACATCTTGGTGATTTTCTTTTGGAATCTACCCTGTTTGGAGTTCATTGAACTTCCTGATTGGATATATTATCATCTTTCAGCATATCAGGGAAGTTCTCTTCCAACAAATCTTGGACAATTTTTTCAATGATTTTATTTGTCTCTTTCTGTTCTGGAATTCCAACTACTCACAGGTTATTCTTTTTCATGGTATTCCACATGAACCTTAGGCTTTTTTTCATTTTATTTTTATCTTTTTTCTGATTGATCCATTTCCAAAGAAGTATTCAGGTTTTTATCTTCAATCTCATTCATTTTGTCTTTCATTGATTTGATTCTAAGGAAAGTTGGGCAATGTATTCATGTATCAACATAATTGCAGACACCCAAGAAGGGGTCACTATGAGTTGGATCCAATTTGATAGCAGTGAGTTTTTGTTCTTTTTTTGGTTGACTTTTCAATGAGTTGTCTATTTCTAGATTTTATATCATTTCTAACTTTTCATTTATTTTGCCATTTTGTCCTTTAATTTTCTTCTGAAATTGTTCTAGGGTTTTGTCTGTGTTTGTCTTAATTCTGTCAGTGTTTTCCTTGATCTGTCTCTCAATCCATTGAAGGTAAGGAAAAAAAAAAAAAAAAAAAAAAACAACCAAACTAACTGCCATCAAATCAGGACAGATCAATATAATTCTTTTGAATTCTTTATCTGGGAGTGCCAATGCTGCTTCTTCCTCAAGGATGTGTTCTGGGTCCATGTTCTGCTCCCGTGTTTCTACTGCTTTATCTTGCTTCTTTGTGTGGACTATGATTGTCTGTTGTCTCAGAGACATTGTGACATTATTGTATTTATATTTAATTGGTAATTGTATATTGGAATGATTCCCCCAAGATTTTTCTTCCTTTCTTTCTTTCTTTTTTTTTTTTTTTGATGTATCTGAGAAAGCAGGATACTATGCTCCTCTATTTGCTAGCTGGTGTCACTTATGTACTCAACACCTTTTTCTTGGTGGGTTTGATAGAGAATGAGAGTGGTTGCACAGATCTCTGTTAACTGTTTGTGAAGAGCAGTTAAGATTGAGCCAGGCTCTTATTGGTAGTCATATATCATTGACCAGTTGGTGCAGAAGGAATTGGTGGCCCTCACTCAGTAAGTGGAACTTCAGGAGGTGCAGGTGTGGTTGGGTCTTATGGGCATGGTTTCTATCTTCCTCTCAGTTAGACAAAAACAACAATTGAAAAACCATCAAAAAAGTAAAAGCAAGAGGACAATAACCACACACTGCTTGAACACAAAGGAACAATCACCCAAAAGAGAAAAAAATAAAAATCCAAAAAAGAGAGGAAAGACAATAAACGGGAGAAAATATTTAAAGAAATACTTTAAAAAGACAAAAGAAACAGACTAGAAAAAGAGAGAGGGAAAAAAAAGCACAATATCTGAGGAGGGAAGAATAAAAGTCAAGAGGTAGAGTAGGAGAATAATGAAGAACAAAACGGGAAAAAATGCAAAAAGAAGAACAAGGAATGGAGAGAACTACAGGAAAGAAAAAAATGGGAACCATGAAAAGAGAAGAGAGAAAAAGCCAAAAACTATAACCTGGGATGGGAATAAGAAAGAATAATAATAAAAAGGGAGGAAAAAAGCCCACAAATTTTAAAACAAACTGAAACAAACAAACAAACAAACCTGGGCTGGCCAGGGCAGGGCATGGCACCCAGGCTCCATCAGAGCTCACAGATTGGGATAGAATTCCTGCCAACCCAAAAGGTGGGTGGGGGTGAGGTATGGCAGCAGCACCATTCACTAAGAGGGTATAGGTTATCAGAGTAACAATGGGAATATCATACCTTTCCAGTCCTCAGTCTGGTGTGTCCTTGTGTCACCAGCAAGTGGAGCCTATTCTTAGGTCCCTGGAATCTGAGAGAATGCCGTTGCTTTAAATATCCAAAATGGTCAAACTGCTTGTAAACATTCAAACTGGCTGCACCTCTGGACAGCCAAAAGTTCACAGCTCAGTTTGTCTCCTTTGTCAGTGTTTCCTCTTTTGTACAACAGCCACCAGTGCAGTCCTCTGTGTAGCCCCTATCACTGTACCAATACCGGACTGTTTTGACTACCATGGCTGTATAGGGTCTTGATATCGGAGAGTGTGAGACCTTCTACTTTGCTTTTCTTCTTCCATAGTGCTTTGTTTATGCAAGCTCTCTTTTCTTTATATATAAAGTTATTGATTGGTTTTTCCATATTCTTAAAGAATGTTGATGGAATTTGGATTGGGATTGCATTGAATCTATAGATCAGGTACTATTGACACTTTCACAATATTCAGTCTTTCTACATCACAATAAATGGAGAGAAGATTGAGGTTGTCAAGGAATTCATGTTGCTTGGTTCTACAATCGATGCCAATGGAAGCAGCAGTCAGGACATTAGACGACGTGTAGCATTGGGGAAGTCAACTG
>NW_006921620.1:13869443-13878926 GCF_000298275.1 Orycteropus afer afer | reverse complement strand
ACGAAAGAGGGGGAGGCCTTCAGGGAGATGGATTGATACAGTGGCTAAGACGATGGGCTCGAGTATAGCAGGGATTGTGGGGCTGGCGCGGGATTGGGCAGTGTTTCGTTCTGCTGTGCATGGGGTTGCTATGAGTCGGAAACGACTCGACGGCACTTAACAACAACAACAATTCATGAGAATAATATGTTATTCCATTTATGTAGGTCACTTGTAGTTATTTATAGTACTATTTTGTAGTTTTCTTTATATAGGTCTTTTGTGTCCCTGATAAGATTAATTCCTAAGTATTTTATCTTTTTCATAGCTGTTGTAAGTGGTATTGATTTCCTTATTTATTTTTCAGCAATGTCTTCGCTGGTGTGGAGAAATCCAATGGATTTTTGGATGCTGATCTTATATCCTGCCACTATGCTAAATTTCTCAATTAGTTCCAGTAGTTATTTTGCTGAGTCTCTTGAGTTTTCTTTGTATAGGAGCATATCATCAGCAAATAGGGATAGTTTGACTTCTTCCTTACCAGTTTGGATGACTTTCAGGATGACTTTCATTTACCTTTCTTACTTATTATCCTGGCTAGGACTTCCAATACAATGTTGAATAGAAGTGGTGATAAAGGGCATCCTTTTCTGGTTACTGGTCGCAAGGGGAATGGTTTCAGTCTCTCTCCATTGAGAATAGTATTGCCTGTTGGTATTGCATATATACCCTTTACTATACTGAGGAATTTCCCTTCTATTCCTATTTTGCTGAGAGTTTTGATCAGGAATGGGTGTTGAATTTCATCAAATTTATTTTCTGGACCTATTGATATGATCATGTGGTTCTTTTCTTTTATTTTTTTGATGGATTACAATGATTGTTTTTCTGATATTGAACCATCCTTGCACACCTGGTATAAATTTTCCACTTGGTCCTTTTGTTGTTCTTTTTCTAGTTGTTCGAGTTGTTAAGTTATTGATTTTTATTCTTTCTTCTTTTTGAAGTATTGACTGCTTAATTTGACCTCTGAGTACTGCTTTCACTATGTTCTAAAGGTTTTGGTTGTGTGTTTATTCTCATGTGTTCCTAAGAATTTTTTTTTTTTTTTTTTTGTATCATGCTTTATTTCTTCTGTTACCCAGTAGTTCTTAAGCAGTGTGTTATTTACTCTCTATGTATTTGATTTTTGTTTTTTCTCCTTGGTCTTCCAATTATTGATTTCCAATTTTATGGCATTGTGATCCAAGATTTTTTGTAGTATTTCAATGACTCTAAATTGATTGAGTCTCATTTTGTGGCCTAATATATGGTCTATTCTAGAGAATGATCCACACGCACTGGAGAAGAATAATCTTTGTGTTTTTTGTTGGGTGGAGTGTTCTGTATATGTCTGAGATTTAGTTGGTTGATTATATTGTAGAAATCTTTCGTATCTTTGTTGATTTGTTTTCTAGTTGCTCTATCTTTTATAGAATGTAATATGTTAAAATTTTCTACTACTATTATGGAATTGTCTGTTTCCCCTTTCAGTTCAGTTAATGCATGCTTTATGTATTTTGGGGCTCTTTCATAGATATAAATTATGGTTAAGTACTCTTGTTTAATTGACCTTGACCTTTTTTTACATCATTTAATGCCCTTCTTTGACTCTTAGGCTAGTTTTTACCTTGAAGTCTATTGTATCA
Organism: Orycteropus afer afer; assembly: GCF_000298275.1. Lineage (NCBI taxonomy): Eukaryota > Metazoa > Chordata > Mammalia > Tubulidentata > Orycteropodidae > Orycteropus > Orycteropus afer. The sequence continues at coordinate 13,877,259 of NW_006921620.1, read as the reverse complement.
GAAATTGATATTGCCACTCCCATTCTTTTTTGGTTGCCATTAGCTTGATATATATATTTTTCTATCCCTTGACATTTAATTTATTTTTATCTTTGGGTCCAAGGGGCATCTCTTGTGGGAAGCATATTGATAGGTCTTCTTTTCTTATCCAATCTGCCACTCTTACTCATCACTGGTGCACTTAGTCCATTCAAATTCAGTGTAATTAATGATAGGTATAAATTTATTGCTGTCATTCTTTTGTGGTTTTTGTTGTTGGTGGTGTATTATTCGGTAGTTTGCTCCAAATATTTTTCTGTGCTAATTTCCTTTTGTTATTGAGTTTGCTTTCCCTTTCTTCATTGTTGGGTTTGTGTTTGCTAAGTTCTTTGATTTTCTTCTTTCTTATTTTGATTAGAAGGTTTATTGATTTTCTTTGTGGTTACTCTGTAGTAAATTCTTATTTCCCTAAGTTTGGAACATTCTGTTCTATATAGTCATCATCCTGACTTCCTCTCTATTTGGAAGTTTTGTAATTACATCATTTGTTCCCTCTATTACTTTGTTGTTGTTGTCATTTACAGACTGACTCCTCTAGTAATCTATCTACCTTTCTGTAAGGTAGCTTTGAGAGTTCTTTTTTCTGGATTGGTTTCTAGGTAGTGTTTCCATGTGTCTTGATCTTAATTAGTTGTCTTCCATTGTTGATTTTCTTTTAAAAGGACTCCCTTTAGCATTCGTTTTAGGGTTGGTTAGGTTTTCACAAATTCCCTTAATTTCTGTTTGTCTGGGAATGTCTTAATTTCACCCTCATCTTTGAGAGGCAGTGTGGCTGGATATACGATTCTTGGTTGGTAAGTCTTTTTTTTTTTTTCCCCAAGATTTTGTATGACATCCAATTGGCTTCTTGCCTGCATGGTTTCTGCTAAGAAATCAGAACTTAGTCCATTCGGTTACCCTTTGTAGGTAACATATTTTCCCCAACTGTGCTCAAGATTCTTTCTTTGCTTTTTGTTTTGGAAAATTTGTTTTGGTGACTTTCTCCTGCAGTCTGTCCTGTACGAGGTTCACTGAGCTTCTTGGATGGCTATCTTTTCATCCCTCATGGTATTGGTGGAAGTTTCTGCTAGCAAGTCATCAACAATCTTTTTCTGTGTATTTTTTTTGCCTTCTCTTTCTCTGAAATTCCAATCAGATATATATTATTTCTTTTGATATCATCCTGTGTAGGAGCTCTGGCGGCTTAGTGCCTTAGGCATTTGACTGCTAACCAGAAGGCTGGTGGTTCAAACCCAACAGCCACTCCTCAGAAGGAAAGTTGGGCAATCTACTTCCATAGTGACACCACCTTGGAAACCCAAAGAGTGGTCACTATGAGTCGGATCTGACTTGACAGCAGTGCATTGCTTTTGTTGTTAACCCTTACATTTTCTTCCTTTCTCTTCATTCTTTGTCCTGATTTTTCTTCATTCAAGCTGGTGTCAAGGAATTTTTTTTTCAAGCTGGGATATGTGTACTTCAGCCAGTTCAAGTCTACTCTTTTGTCCTTCCAATGTGTTGTGTATCTCTGTAATTTTAGTGTTCATCTTCTGGTTTTTAATTACAGTTTCTGTATGATTTCTAATTGTCTATTTACTTTGTCATTTTGCTTTTGTACAATTTTCCTGAATTCTTCGAGGATATTGTCTGTCTTCTCCTTGCTTCTGTTTATGGTTTCCTTGAGCTCTTGGAAGGTCCTGTATCTTTATCTTTTGAATTTCTTATCAGGCAATTCTTCCTTCAGGAGATTTCCCAGTTCTTTAGTTTAGGCACTTACTTGGGCTGTCTTGTTCTGTTTCTTTGTTTGAGTTGAAGACCGTGTTGAAATTGTTGTCTTTATTTGCTGGTTGTATACTGACTTGTTTCACCCTAGTTTTCTGTTTTGCTTTGTTTCTGTACATCCAGATGTGTGGGGAAGCTTATGCTTATTTGGTTGTTAGCTTGGCAGCTTTGGATCACTCCTTAGCTGTCTCTGTGTTGGTGGAATAATTAGTGGGAATGTGGGTGCAGGTCTCTATTTGTTGTGAGGAGACACTGCAGTTGGTATGAGCAAGTGTTGTGTACAATCAGTAGTTGACTCCTTGGTGTGGGAGTTAGTGATGGTGCTCATCCACTAAGTGAGGTAGTCAGTGTTGTCAATATGACTGACTAGTAGACAGTGAATATCTTCTTCCCATTGGATGGGGCAATGAAAAGATGGGGGTGGGTGGGAAGAAAACCAAAGAGAAGAAAAGAGATGGAAAATAGGGAAACAGAATAAAAAGAAAAGGTAAAAAAATAGAAGAAAAAGAAAAAAAAGAGGCAATAGGGGGAGGTTAAAATAATTAAGGAAGAAGGACTTTTCTAGTTACAGACAATCAGCAATCCTAGGAGCAAGCATTTGTGGCACAATCAGCTGATCTACCAGAGCATGTACCTGCGTAGGTGAAAGGATCCTGTCATGAGTAGATACCCCCTAGAGAAGGCTTTAGGCGCATGACTCTTGTGCTTAGTGTGAGAAAGTTTAGCTAGTAATGCAGGCCTTGGAAGGGATAGCTGCACCCTGGGTCAATTTTCTTGAAATGGTTCCCTGAGGGTGGTGTTCAGCTGTCAATCAAAGTTCTGTGGTTCCAACCCATCAGCCCCCCCACAAGAGAAAGATGAGACAAGGCAGCCCTTCTCTGCAGAGATTCACAACCCCTAAAATCCCAGGAGATAGCTCTACTTTGTCCCCAAAAGTGTCACTACGAGTTGGAATCTACTCCACAGCAGTGGGCCTGGTTTGGGATTTGATTTACTTGGGGTGAGTTTGTCTATTGTCTTTCCATTACCTGCTCCTCACTCCATGGCTGTTTATGCCACTGACGTCTCTCTCACTTTCCAGTGTGTTCTTCTCTCAACTCCCGCATAGCTTTAGCTCACCCTGAAATCCTCCTGATATACCCTGTGTTTTTAACACCATGTAAATTACCTGAATTTTTTTTCCTTCTCATCCTCCTTTGTGTTTGTAATAGCTTCTCTTCAGCCAGTCTAGCTTATTTTCTCTGTCCAGTCACTGAATTGCTCCTTTCTTATCTGTGTTCAATCTAATACTGTATCTTCTCATTAGATACTCAGAATTCCAAGATCATTATTTGTATCTGTTTTACTCAGTTTTTCTGGATGTCTATTGTAGAGGGATTGGGCAGAATATGTTAACAGGGTACCATCTTGTCTCTGATTCCTCTCTAATTGATTTTTGTGTGTTGACCTTGTACCTTGCCACTTTTATGAATACTTCTAGTAGTTCTAGTAACTTTCTTGTAGAATATCTGGGATTTCATGTGTACAGGATCATGTCAGGAGCTCTGGTAGTGTAGTGCCTAAGGCACTTGACTGCTAACCAGAAGGCTGGCGGTTCAAACCCACCAGCCACTCCTCGGAAGGAAGGTTGGGCAATCCTACTTCCGTAGTGATACTGCCTCAGAAACCCAAGGAGGGGTAGCTATGAGTCAGGGCCGACTCAACGGCACATAACAACATATAACAACAGGATCATATCATCTGGGAATAAGGATAGTTTTACTTCTTCCTTTCTAATTTGGATACCTTTATTTTCCTGTATTGCGTTATTGCTCTGGCTAGGACTTACAGTACAATATTGAATAATAATAGTGATAATGATATCTTTGTCTTCGTTCTCATTCTTAAGGGACATACTTTCAATCTTACTTCATTGAAGATAATGGTGGCTGTTGGTTTTGTATATATACCCTTAATTATGTTGAGGAAAGGGTGTTGGATTTTATGAAATGCCTTTTCTGCATCAATTGAAATGATCATGCAACTCTTTTCCTTTGTTTCATTGATGAGATTAATTAATTGATTAATATTCTAGTGTTGAGCCATCCTTCCATCGCTACTATAAATCCCCTGGAAATGGCATATTATTTTTTGATATGCTGTTGAATTTGGCTGGCTAGAATTATGTTGAGAATTTTTGCATATTTATTTATAAGAGATATTGGTCTGTAATTTTCTTTTTTTGTGGTGTCTTTGCTTGACTTTGGTATCAGGGCTGTGCTGGCTTTGTAGAATAGATTGAGGCATATACTTTTCTTTTCTGTGCTGTGAAATAATTTGAGTAGAATTTGGTGGCAACTCTTCTCTGAATGTTTGTCAGATTCTCTATTGAAGCTGTCTGGGCTGGGGCTTTTTTTAAAAAAATTTTAATGCCATCTTCAATTTCTTCTTTTGTTATGGGTGTGCTCCTCACTGCTCATTTTGTCTCAAGATGGTCACACTATACCAGGTTCACTGGCAGGGCCCTTGTGATCCATGAATCTCCCCATGCTCTGTTTTATTTAGTTTCTCCTTCCATTCAATGTTTGATCTGATCCTTCATCCTTTCTTTTGCTGCTCACGGTTCCAAGATTGCCATCTGTATGTATTTCATTTGGCTTCTTGGGTCTTGGCTATAAGTGTGTGACAAAGCTGCCATCTCTGATTTTTCAAAGAAGTAATTTACAAATACCAATTTGTAATTTAGGGTCTCTGGTGGCCAGGTGCCTAAGACATTTGACTGCTAACCAGAAGGATGATGGTTCAAACCCACCATGCCCTCCTCAATTTACCAATTTTCTTGTTTTTGATGTGTGAACCTATATCTACAGTTTACTTAAGTGTTTATGTATACTGATCTATCATCTTCTAAATGACTGTTTCTAAAATCATTTCAAAATCTGCAAGTTTTTTTCTTTCAATAAGCATATATTGAACATCTTTTGTGTCAAGTACTATAATAGGCTTGAGAGACTCATGTACAAGAAGAAAAGAATTAAAGCAAATAAAATTTTGTTAAATGTTATAAATGAGTTGATTCAACAAATGTTAATTAAGCTTTTAGTTCTGTATTCAAAGTGGTGCTTCCATGTGAGGTGTGTTAAATTTCTTTTTGAAATGAAAGTGAAAATAAATAATCATAGTTTCTCATAGCAATTGTCTATATACTTTTAAGCAAAAGGCAGGAGGAGAACTTGGTTGGAATGAGCGACTCCCTTCAGTGACATATATCCATATCCTTTTGTATCACCACTGAACAATGTATTTAATAACTTTGTTGTTGTTGTTGTTGTGTGCCGTCGAGTCAAACCTGACTCATAGCGACCCCTCCTTGGGTTTCCAAGGCAGTATCACTACAGAAGTAGGATTGTCCAACCTTCCTTCCGAGGAGTGGCTGGTAGGTTTGAACCACCAGCCTTCTGGTGAGCAGTCAAGTGTCTTAGCCACTATGCTACCAGAGCTCCCATTACTATTTTTTTTTTCTTATTTTTCTCTATTGTTCTATTACAAAAGATTGTTCAATGCTAGAAACATGTTAATGTTTGCATCCTTCCTCTTATCAACAACTTGAAGTACTCTCTTGGAGGACAAAAGTAAAAATAGTAGTGTTGCTTTGCTTTTTGATAATCCCACAATCCCACTCATTGTGTTTCTAAGATACACAAACCATCTGTTTGTGTTTTAGGAATTCTTTTAGAAACATTCATTTGTAAGATGAAAAATTCTTATTTTCAAAATGTATGGCATTTTGTATTGCTTTGAATCCAATGAACTAGATTATCCTTGCAAGTGAGCTTCTCTTGTGGACCAAAAGGAGCACTTTGGGAAGCTACACTAACTTCCAAGGCCTATTAGGGCATTACTCCTGAAATTGCTTCTAAGATGCTTAGGAATAAAAAAGCCTTAATGACTTAAAGTAATAGTTTACAAAATGCTATCTCAGTGACTCAATAGTGTTTAACTTGTGTGCAGGGCAGAATTTACCTTCTAGTTCACTGACTAGGAGGCAAGCTTTGTGATTTCTGGAACAGATTCTGCTATTAACTGTATGATTATGGGGAAATCATTAACCTTTATAGTTCTTAGTTTCCATATCTGAAAATATGAGGGTTAGATCTCATTATCCCCAAGAGTCCTTTCCTGATCTAAACAGTCATGATTCACAAAAGAGATTAAATGTGAAATAAAATTAAATGATTACATTGCAATGCAATGTGTGTGTGTGTGTGTGTGTGTGTATTAAAATATGTTAAGGAGATCCAGCAAGCAAGTCTTGTTGATATGTCATAATCTGTGAGTTATTATTTGAGTCTCAACGATGGTCCTCTCCTCCAACCTAAATATCTTTCACAATATCTGTCTATGAATCTATAGATCTGTGGATGCTTCTTGATTATCTAAAGTTCTTCTTATTAAAATCTTCTGTTTTCACACAAAGATAAAACAATTACCTCCCAAAAAACATGCATAGAATCTCTGAAAGAAGGAAGGGCCTTTCTTTCAAAACAGATAAGTTTATTATATTAATTATCACTAATCAAAGACTTAGGAGTTGTAAGATCAGAACAAATTTGAGACCCAGGGTCTAGTACAGTCAATAAATGATGGTTGAATCTTAACCCATGGAGCAGCTTGAACTAGCTCTGGTAGCCTAGTGCCTAAGGCATACCACTGCTAACCAGAAGGCTGGTGGTTCAAACACACCAGCCACTCCTCAGAAGGAAAGTTGGGCAATCTACTTCCATAGTGATACCACCTCGAAAACCCAAGGAGGGGTTGCTGTGAGTCGGATCCAACTCGACGGCAGTGAGTTTGGTTTTTGTTTGGAGCCTGAACTCCTAGGTTGTGAGAACCTCATACTAAAGTTCTAAAAAGATTACCCACACTAAATTTCATCAACATCACAGTATTTTCTGAAACTCATAGCCAGGAAGTTTCTGGTGATAGAGCTTAAATCATTCTATCTATTTTCTCTCAAAAGAATCCATCATTAAGCTTTCATATCACTGCATATGTTGCAGTGGTTTGTAAATATTTTGTAATACAATTATTCCTCCCTTATTGACTACTCAATAATACCAGCTCTTCCTGTAAACATTCTGGATACTAATGCTCTTACGGTGTGTTCAACAGGTGAACAAAGGTATTTTGAAGAAAAGCCTGAGTTGGTATTTTTTTTTTCTGTTCTTTCAATCACTGGGCTAGTGTCTCAGAGTGTGCACTAACCAGAAGCTACTAGAGAAACCCTGTCTTAGTCTTGGTTCTCTAGAGATGCTAAATCAGTGAGACGTGTGTGTGTGTGTGTGCGTGTGTATCTGTATGTATATTGAGAGAGAGAGTGAGAGAGAGAGAGAAGGAGAGATGTATCAAGGAAATGGCTTACACAATTTTGGGATCTGGCAAGTTCCTAATTTGTAAGTCAGGTGACAGGCTGGATACTTCTGTAGGTTGATATCTCAGGAACTGGAAATCAGAAGTTGCAATAAGTGTAGAGTCAAGAGAGTTTTGCCAGAATATCAATGTATACAGTGAAACCCATGAAAGCCAAAATGCAATGGAGCTGCCTTGTTTTCCCAGTCTCACAGGTTTTCTGCTTTTGACAGGGTACAGACTTACCACTTTTCTATTGTTCTCTATCAGTGGAAAGTTTTTGTTTTCTTTCTCTGACAAGTTTCTGCCTTACACAAGTCTAACTTTCACAGGTTTTACTATATACTGCAGGCAGGTCACACTCCTAAGGAAACTCATTTTTCAACTGGTTGGCTGATCATAGCATGGCGGGTCATTACATTATGTTAATAACGTAATGGAAGAGCTACCAGTCCAGTGTTTTCCAAAACAGTAACATTACTAAGAAGGTGTGAGGGCAGAGGAAGTGCAGACCACACCAAGCAACAAAATCAGAAGGGGTGATACTAAAATGACTGTCTGTAAAGTTTTTGTGTAATGTTTCAGAAGAAATTTATTATTTTTTAAAGAAAAATATCCATTAGTTATT
>NW_006921620.1:13862998-13869343 GCF_000298275.1 Orycteropus afer afer | reverse complement strand
TATATATATATATAAGTAAGTTATAACAACACAAACTAACTAACTTTGTATGCTCAGGTTACTCTTGCCAATGTGACATGACTTAAAGAGAAGAAAAACAGCTGCAAACATCAATTAATAATCAAAATGTGTAATGTAAGAAGTATGAATTTAGGAAAATTGGAAGTTGTCAAAAATGAAATGGACAACATAAAGATCTGTATCCTAGGCATTAAGGAGCTGAAATGGAGTGGTATAGACCATTTTGAATCAGACAATGTTATAGTCTACTATGCTGGAATCAGACAATGTTATGGTCTACTATGCTGGGAATGACAAATTAAACAGGAATGACCTCACATTCATCATTAAAAAGAACATTTCAAGATCTATCATGAGGTACAATGCTTGCTGTCAGTGATAGGATAAAATCCATATAGCTATCAGGAAGATCAGTTAATACAACTATTAATCAGACTTATGCACCAGCTACTACAGCAAAAGATGAAGAAACTGAAGATTTTTACCAGCTTCTGCAATCTGAATTTGACCGGACACGCAATCAACACACATTGATAATTACTGGTTTGCAAGAGAATGCAAAAGTTGCAAATAAAGAAGAATCGTTGGTAGTTGGAAAATATGGCTTTAGTGAAAGAAATGGTACTGGAGACTACATGATAGAGTTGTGTAAAACCAATGACTTATTTATTGCAAATACCTTTTTTCAACAATATAAATGGCAACTATACAAATGGACTTCACCAGATGGTGTACAGAGGGATCAAATCACTACATCTGTAGAAATAGATGATGGGGAAGCTGAATATATCAGTCAGAACAAGGCCAGGAGATGACTAGAACATACTATTAATTGCTCCTGTGCAAATTTAAGTTGAAGCTGAAGAAAATTAAAATAAGTACACAAATGCCAAAATATAACCTATATCCTACTTGAATTTAGAGATCATCTGAAGAATAGATTTGATGCATTGAACACCAATGACCAAAGACCAGACCAGTTGTGGGATAACATCAAGGATACCATATTTGAAGAAAGGAAAAGGTTAAAAAGATAGGAGAGAAAGAGAAGACCAAATGGGTGTCAGAAGAGACTCTGAGACTTGCTCTTGAATGGAGAGTAACTAAAGTGAATTGAAGAAATGATGAAATAAAAGAGCTGACCAGAAGATTTTAAAGGTCAGCTTGAGAGGACAAAGTATTATATGAAATATGCAAAGACCTGAAATTAGAAAACACATTTGGCATTTCTGGAGCTGAAAGAACTGAAGAAAAAAATTCAGACCTTGAGTTGCAATATTGAAGGATTCTATGGAAAAAATATTGAACAATGCAGGAAGCACCAAAATATATGGAAAGAATACACAGAGATACTGTACCAAAAATAATTGATTGATGTTCGGCCATTTCAGGAGGCAGCATATGGTAAAGAACCAACAGTATTAAAGGAAAAAGTCCAAGTGGTACTGAAGGAATTGGCTACAGACAAGGCTCCAGGAATTGGCAGAGTACCCATTGAGATGATTTAACAATGGATGCAGTATTAGAGCTGCTATCTGGCCAATCAAGTGGAAGAATCCATGTTTATGCCCATTCCAAAGATAGATGATTACACAGAATGTGGAAATTACTGAACCATATCATTAATATCATACACAAGTAAAGTTTTGCTGAAAAAAACCTCACTGCTATCTAGTCGGGTCCGACTCCACGACAGACAACAACAACATCAACAACATCTAGTCGATTAGACTTATAGCAACCCTTCCTTGGGTTTCTGAGGCAGTACCTCTATAGAAGTAGATTGCCAATCTTCTTTCTGAGGAGTGGCTGGTGGGTTTGAATTGCCAGCCTTCTGGTTAGCAGTCAAATACAAATACCTTAAACACTACGCTACCAAAGGTCCCAAGACAGTTGCAGCAGTACAGTGACAGGGAACTGTCAGATATTCAAGCCAGACTCACAAGAGGATGTAGAACAAGGCATATCATTGCTGATGTGAGATGAATCTTGGCTGAAAGCAAAGAATACCAGAAATATGTAAAACCTGCATTTTGTTTACTACCCAAAGGCGTTGGACTATGGGAATCATAACAAATTATGGATAACATATCAAAGAATTATAATTCCAGAACACTATATTGTGCTCATGAGGAGTCTGTACGTAGGAAAGGAGAGAGTCATTCTAACAGAACAAGAGGACACTGAATCATTTAAAATCAGGAAAAGCATGTGTCATGGTTGTGTTTTTCCACCATATTTATTCAATCTATATGCTAAGCAAATAATCTGAGAAGCTTTACTATATTAAGGAGAATGTGGCATCAGGATTGCAGGAAGACTCATTAACAAGCTACAATATGCAGATGACACAGCTTTCCTTGCTGAAAGTGAAGAAGACTTGAAGCACATACTGATAAAGATCAAAGACTACAACCTTCCATATAGATTACACCTTAACATAAGGAAAACAAAAATGCTCACAGCTGAATTAATAAGCAATATCATGATGAGTGGAGAAAAGATTGAAGTTCTCAAAATTTCATTTTACATAGATTGACAACCAACACCCTGGAAGCAGCAGTTAATAAATCAACTGACATAGTGCATCAGGCAAATCTAGTGTAGAAGACCTCTTTAAAGTGTTTGAGAGCAGAGATATCACTTTGAAAACTAAAGTGTAGCTGACTCGAGCCATAATATTTTCAATAAGCTCGTATACATGTTAGAGCTGGGCAACAAATAAGGAAGACCACAGAAGAATTAATGAATTTCTATTGTAGTGTTGGTGAAGAATATTGAGTGCACCATGGACTGCTATAATAATGAACAAATCTGTCTTGGAAGAAGTATGGCTGGAATGCTCTTTAGAGGTGAGAATGATCAGACTTTGTGTCTCATATTTTGGTCATATTGTCAGAATGGACCAGTCCCTAGAGATGAATGATGGGCTCAAGCATTGCAAAGATGATGAGGATGGCACAAGACCGGGCAGTTTTTTGTTCTGTTGTACCTAGGACAGTTATAAGTCAAATCTGACTCGATGGCATCTAACAACAATAAGGCTAAAACTACATGCTAATCTACTACTTGAATCTTCTAATGTGCTCCAGTCAGAGCTACTATTATTACCCAATTACAATATTGCTTTGAATCAAGTGGTTTCATCTGCTCACGCTACAAGCATACACTGTTGTTTTCATTGCTGCTGTGTTTTTATAGTCACTGATTTTGTCAAATTTTCTGGTATTTTAGCTACAATATTGTAGTAATTAATATTACTCTATTGATGTAGACCAGTAACTTTTTTGAAATTAAGTGTAGTAATTAAAGGAAAAGAAGTAGAAATATTTTTAAAAGTTTTCCTCTCAGTTACTCGTAATGTAACTAATGATGTTGTAATTCTTAATATATAAAGATTTTGCAAAATAATTTTGTTGTTAGTATTCATGTAATCTAGGAAATATCAAATTTAAGCAATATACAACTATATTTATCACATATTATTTTAAATTAAAATTGATAATAAATGTTACCTAAGATTTAAATGGTCTGGTACAAGAGGAGGTCCATGGAGGAGGTGACATTGTGAGTTACCACACTAGGTGACACCAACCCTAGTGATGTCACTGTGCCAAACCATTGAGAATATTAGCCTATCCAAGTTGACGCATACTGTTAGTTACAAGCTTCTTCCTCCCCAGCTCTCGAGGATTCCCCAGAATTAGAGTCAATGATGGCTTTGCTGAAATTAGTTTACCTGGAATCTACTCTCTGATGTCTCACCAATCAACTCACCCTGCATATAAAGACTCTCTGGGTGTGATAACATGAAGACAATAATTCTGGATGTGAAAAAAAAAAGATTCATATACCTCATAAAAATAATAAAAAAAAAAAACACTCCAATAGTGTTACAGGAGAAACACTATTATGGCTCAACTCTTTAAATTATTACAGGAGAATAGCTGATCGTTGCTCTTGTTTTAACATTGAAGGGAAAAGATGTCAAAATATCTTGTAGTAACTATAGCTGAGAATTTAGCATTGAGGTTGAAATTTCCAGGGAAAGAAGAATGTCTACCAGATTCCCTTCAAATCTAAGCTCATTTCAAAAAACAATGCGTCTTTTAACAATGAATTCACTACACAGTAATTTCTCAGTCTTTAAATTTATGATTTTTTTTATCATAAATACAAGAGGAAGATGTCATACATGGAAAGCTGAATTTTAACATCTAAGGGAATTGCTTAAAAATACAACCTGGAATAAAATCTATGATGTACTGTAACATTTATGACAATGGTATGCTCTAATAGAATTTAACTGTGCACTTGCAGCAAGATTTCCACTAAACTTCCCATGCTTCCATGGAAACTAAAGTTTTGCAAGGTCAGGACAATTTCCTTTTATTCTTCATATTAGAAAATACAAGAAGGGCACAAATTGACCAAAACAAGAGTTCTCAGAGTTTTGTTTCAGTGTAAGTAGCTTAGTTGCTACTATCAACAAACCATTATATTTTATGGCATTTTGTTAATTCCATGGTGGCATTGACTATGATACAGTTTAAGTGAAATTAGGGGGTGGAATCTGCTGGCGCAAATCTTGAGTAGGAGGAGTAAGTGCTTCACTGCACGTTGTGTGCTTCCATGTCCATCTGGTGTTCTGAGAGAAAGAAAACCAGGAAGGTCTACCAAATGTGCTTCATGGCACATTTTAGAAAGAGAAATTCAGAAAAGAATGCCTATTTTTTATTTTTATTTTATTACAATACTTGTTAGTAAAAAGGCACCAGACTGAACAAGCTATAACTTTTATATTGTTTAAAATGGATTTTGGAGACACTTTTGTTCTTACTCGATGAGGATGAAAGTGTTGTTTCTAGATATAGTTACAGACTTGATGATTAAAAAAAAAAATTCTAAATGAAATTATGAATCTAATGCAGACAGGGGCTCTTGCCAAAATGGAGAAAAATCTTTCTCAAAGGCATGATTTCAATTTTGCATTGCTTGATTATATATATATAGTTGTAGTGTTTTGTTGAGTCAGTCTTGACTCGTAGAGACTCATGTGACAAAGCAGAACTGCTGCATAGCGTTTCCTAGGCTATGATCTTTATGGAAACTGATTGCCAGGTCTTTCTGCCGTGGAGTTGTCATGTGTATTGAAACTACCAATTTTAGGCTAGCAGCTGAGCATTTAACCATTGTGCTACCAGGGCGCTCTCTCCTCTCTCACTATATATGTATATATATAGATAGATAGAGAGAGAGAGAGAGAGAGAGAGAGAGAGTCGAGTCATTGTTAGTGTCATTGAGTCAGTTTCAACTCATAGTGACCCTATGGGACAGGGTAGAACTGTGCCATAGGCTTTCCTAGGCTGTAAAATCTTTATGAGATCAGACCTCTGGGTCTTTTCTCCTGTGGAGCTGCTGGTGGGTTTGAACTCTCAACATTTCAGTTAACAGTGGAGTCCTTCACCATTGTACCACATATTATATATATTATGTGTATATATAATACTTTGATATAAAACTGTCAATGCAAACACACACAACAACAACACCAAAAACAAAACAACAACAAAAACTTGAAGACAACTTGTTTAAAGATTCACCTTAAACATTTCAATGAGTCCTTCTAATATCACATATATTTACATATTGAAATTACATATCATTTTCCTCAAAATATTGGCTACATATTACTTTATATTCTTGTTTTTTTACTTAGCAGTATACCATGAATATTTATGCCTGACTATAAATACAGCTGTAGCTTTTATATTAATTCTGTTTCTAAATTAGTTTTTACTAATTTAGATATTCTCAATGGTTTGGCACAGTGACATCATCTGACCTCTTAACCTCTGGACTTGAGGCAGTGATCTACCATACTGACTGCTGATCTTGGGATTTGTTAGCCTCTGCAGCTTGTGAACCAGCTGCATACTATCTTACCTGCCAATCATGGATTTGTCAGCCTATACATTTAGCAGCCTGCCATCTGACTTGCTGATCTTGTTTGCCAGCCCCTGAAACTACGTTAAGTCATGAGAAGCCTGTGGCCTGACATCTGACCTTCAGACTTGGAACTTGCCAACCTCTACAACTATTTGAGCCATTTCCGTAAGATATATATATACGTATGTGTCAGGATTGAAGGAAGAATCATTAACAACCTGAGATATGCAGATGATAAAACTTTGCTTGCTGAAAGTGAGGATGACTTAAGGCACCTGCTGATGAAGGTTGAAGAATACAGTCTGCAGTATGGATTACATCTCAACATAAAGAAAACAAAAATCCTCACAACTGGACCAATGAGCAGCATCAGAA
>NW_006921620.1:13858118-13862523 GCF_000298275.1 Orycteropus afer afer | reverse complement strand
ATTGATACAGTGGCTGCGATGATGGGCTCGAGTATAGCAGGGATTGTGGGGCTGGCGCGGAATCGGGCAGTGTTTCGTTCTGCTATGCATGGGGTTGCTATGAGTCGGAAACGACTCGACGGCACTTAACAACAACAACAACAATGTATGTATGTATAGCCTCACACACACACACACACATAAGCCTTACTGGTTTTATTTTTCTAGAGAATTTAGTCTAAGACAATGTTTTAGTGTATCTGGAAGTGTTTCCTTAATGTTTTTATGTATAGAAAGATACACTAACATTTGACTAACTGACCTTAGATACAAAATATACTTAACTGTCCTCATTTACATACAATTTCAATTTAAAGGCAGACTTAATATTGGAACTCGTTCATAACCCGGGAACTGCTTTATGAACATATCATATTTTTTCCCAAGTATTTTTGAAGATTCATCTCAGTCATCCTCTACAGCCAACATTTCTAATTTCATACCTCAGCCTCCTGGGTCTTTCTTATTCCTAGCCAAGTATAATGCATGTCTCATGTAGGATATAAATAAATGTTTATGGAATTAAAGATTAAATGAGTGAAAGTTAAGAGTGATATTTAAAAATATATATGAACTTCCAGTGCTGCAATGCCAAGCATGAACTAAAAGAGAGCTTTTTGGCTTGAGTTTCATAGTGCAACTTTCACATCCAACTTGGAGTTTTGAGCTTATTTGTAAGATCAGATCTGAGTTAGAAGAAGAATGGGGATTTGCGATCTCACAAAGTTGGCAAAAGACCTCAAGTATAGTAGCTAAAGGTGTTATATTGCTGTGACAGACAAGAAAATCAACTTTGTTCTGATATATATACTTTTTTTCATTAGGAAGTCTCAGACTGTTTTGTTGTTGTCTGTCTCATTTTAATCTAGGCAGGATGGAATCCATTCTTTCTGCTTTACAACCAGGACTTCCAGCTTAAGAACATAGAATCAAACACAGGCTTTCAATTTATTTCAAACCTGCCATGAGGAACCCGAATAACAACATTTATATTCACAGAATTCTCTGATGAATGTTGTTATTAGGTGCCATCGAGTCTTCTCTAACTCATAGTGATCCTATGTACAACAGAATGCAACACTGCCCAGTACTGTGCTAGCCTCACAATACTTGCTTGCTATACCTGAGCCCTTTGTTGCAGCCACTGTGTCAATCCATCTTGCTGAGGGCCTTCCCCTTTTTTGCTGACCCTCCACTTTAACAAGCATGATATCCTTCTCCAGGGAACGGTCACTTCTGACAACATGACCAAAGTAGGTGAGATGAAGTCTGGCCATTCTTGATTCCAAGGAGAATTCTGGCTGCACTTCTTCCAGGACAGATTTATTAGTTCTTTCGGTAGTCCATGGTACTTTCAGTATTGTTTACCAACACCACATCTGAAAAGCATCAAATCTTCTTCAGTCTTTCTCATTCATTGTTTAGCGTTTAAGGTCGTTGGAAATGTCATGGCTTGGGTTAGGCACACCTTAGTCTTCAAAGAAATATCTTTGCTCTTCAACCCTGTTAAGAGGTCTCTTGCAGCAGATTTGCCCAGTGCAATACATGGTCTGATTGCTTGACTGCTGGTTCCACTGGTGTTGATTGTGGAACCAAGTAATATGAAATCTTTGACAACTTCAATCTTTTCTCCATTGTTCATGATGCAGATTATTGGTCCAGTTGTGAGGATTTTTGTTTTCTTTATGTTGAGGTATAATCCATACTGAAATCTGTGGTCTTTAATCTTCATCAGTAAGTGCTTCAATCATCTTCACTTTCAGCAAGCAAGGTTATGTCATCTGCATATCACAGCCTGTTAATGAGTTTTCCTCCAATCCTGATGCTTCGTTCTTCTTCATATACTCTGGCTTCTCAGAGTGTTTGCTCAGGATACATATTGAGTAAGTACGGTGAAAGGATACAACCCTGAACACTCCCTTCTTGATTTTGAACCATATATTATGCCCTTGTGCTGTTCAAATGACAGACTCCTAGTCTATGTACAGCTTCCTCAAGAGCACAATTAAGTGTTCTGGAAATCCCTTTTATCTTAATGTTATTCATAATTTGTTAAGGTCAATGAAATCAAAGGCTTTTGCATAGTCAATAAAACACAAGTAAACATCTTTCTGGTATTCTTTGCTTTGAGCCAAGATCCAGCTGCCAACAGCTATGATATCCCTTGTTCCACATCCTCTTCTGAATCCACCTTGGATTTCTGGAAGTTCTCTGTCAATATACTGTTGCAATCATTTTTTAATTATCATCAGCAAGATTTTACTTGCATGTGATATTAACAATATTGTCTGATAATTTCCAAATTCTGTGATTTCACTTTCTTTGAAATGGGTATAAATATGGGTCTTTCCAGGCAACTGGCCAGGTAGCTGTGTTCCAAATTTCTTGGCATAGACAAGTGCGTGCCTCCAGTGAAACATCTCAGTGGGTATTCTTTCAATTCCTGGAGCCTTGTTTTTCACCCATTCCTTCAGTGCAGCTTTGACTTCTTCCTTCAATACCATTGGTTCTTGATCATATGCTCCCTTCTGAAATGGATGAACATCAACCAATTCTTTTTGGTACAGTAATTATGTGTATTCCTTCTATCTTCTTTTGATACTTCCTGCATCATTCAATATTTTGCCCATAGAATCTTTCAATATTGCACCTTGAGGGTTGAATTTTTTCTTCAGTTCTTTCAGCTTGAGAAATGTTGGGCGTGATCTTCTCCTTTGGTTTTCTAACTCCAGGTCTTTGCATATTTCATTGTAATGATTGACTTTGTCTTCTTGAGCTGCTCTTTGAAAACTTCTATTCAGCTCTTTTATCTTGTCATTTCTTCCTTTTGCTTTAGATACTCCCCATTCAAGAGCAAGTCAGTCTCTTCTGACATCCATTTTGTTTTTTTCTTCCTTTCCTGTCTTTTTAATGACCTTTTACTTTCTTCATGGATGATATTCTTGATGTCATTCCACATCTGGTTTTCTCTCATTGGTGTTCAATGCATCAAATCTAATTTTAGAAGGTCTCTAAATTCAGGTGGGATATAATCAAAGTCATATTTTGGGTCTTGTGGACTTGTTTTAATTTTCTTCAGCTTCAACTTGAACTTGCATATAAGCAGCTGATGATCTGTTCCTTACTAAGTTTTTGGCCTTGTTTTGGCTGAAAATATTGAGCTTCTTCATCACCTCTTTCCACAGATGTAGTGGATCTGATTCCTGTTTATTCCATCTGATGAAGCTCACATGTATAGATACCTTTTATGTTGTTCAAAATGGTATTTGCAATGAATAACTCGTTAGTCTTGCAAAATTTTATCATGCTATCTCCCACATCATTTCTGTTACCAAGGCCATATTTTCTACCTACTGGTGATTCCTCTTTGTTTCCAACTTCTGCATTCCAATCATCAGTAATAATCAACATATCTTGATTTTATGTGTGGTCAATTTTAAACTGCAGAAGTTGTTAAAAAAAATCTGTGTCTTTTCCTTTGACTTTGGTAGTTGGTGTGCAAATTTAAATAATAATAGTATTAACTGGTCTTCCTTGTAGGTGCACAGATATTATCCTATCACTGACAGCATTATACATCAGGATAGATCTTGAAATATTCTTTGTGATAATGTATGCCATACCATTCCTCTTCAATGGGTCATTCTCGGTATAATAGAACATGTGGTCTGATTCTAAACGGCCAAAACCAGTCCATTTCAGCTCACTATCACTTAGGATATCAATCTTTATGTGTTCCATTTCACTTTTGACAACTTCCAATTTTCCTAGATTTGTATTTCACATATTCCACATTCCAATTATTAATTGATGTTTGCAGCTGTTTCTTCCCATTTTGAGTCATGCCACATCAGTAAATGGAGGTCCTGAAAGCTTTATTCCATCCACATCATTAAGGTCAGCTCTACTTTGCAGAGGCAGTTTTTCCCCAGTTATTTTTTGAGTGCTTTCCAACCTGAGGAGCTCTTCTCTTTCTCCTTCTCCTTCTTCTCCTCCTCCCCCCCCACCTCCTCCTCCTCCTCCTCTTTCTTCTTTAATTATAATCTGGGTGAAAATTTACAGAGCAAATTCACTTTACATACAGCAATTCACATACACTTTGTCTCATGACATTGACTACAATTTGCCACAATGCAACAGCTCCCTTCTCACTTCCTCCCAATAGTAACCTCTTCCTTGTGTCCACCCCACCCCATGCACTCCTACCCTCTGAGCTGTCTCCTTGTGCATAAACAGCCCTTCTTTCTCCCATGATTGTTTTCTCCAAAGAGTATATCTACCTACCTCAGGTAAATGTTCAACTCATATGCCTGTCTTTTGTTTGGCTGGAAGCCACAGGTGTGGGTTCAATTCCAGACCTGAAGGG
>NW_006921620.1:13831124-13857778 GCF_000298275.1 Orycteropus afer afer | reverse complement strand
TGCAAGTTTTTAAGATCCCAGTTGCTACTCGCCAAAGTAGGAGGTGGAACAATGTTTTGTGTAGTATGTTATGCCAATTGAGCTTGATGTCCCGTGTGACTATGGTCCTGAGACCACAGGTTCAACCACTTGGTCCCTCTGGGCAGCTGGCTGTGACCAAGAAATGACTACAACTTTGGGAGGGGCTCATCTTCTGGCACTATATCAGACAATGTTTTGGGGGCTATTCATAAATATTTTCCAGTAATATATCAGACAGTATTTCATTGTTATGCATAAGGTTTTCACTGGCCAGTTCTTTGAAAGGTGGATGGCCCTTTCTTTCTTCACATTCAGTCTTAGTCTGGAAACTCTGCTGAATCCTGTCCACCATGGATGATCCTGCTGGTATTTGAAACACCAGTTGCATAGCCTCCAGCCTCACAGTAACACACAAGCCACCACAGTATGACAAACTGACAGATGAGTCTCTGATGAATACTTTCCCCAAAATGTCATTCCAATGACATAAGAATTATATATTTTATTTGATGTGTATGGAAGGACACAAAGTAGTCCACATCCCTTATTTACTGATGATTGATTGCATCATAAATTGTATCTTACATAATATTTAGACAGTATCTAAACATGTCTACTGATAACAACCAAGACTGTTATCAGATTGTATATTCCTGATAAATACATAGAAAACTCATGCTTTCTATCTCTACAAGTGAAAAACCATGTCCTTAATGCAGTCATTAAATGCACTCTTCAAATTGTTTTTAATATAATATATTGCATGTGAAGAGATTTTCTTTTTCCTTTTTTTGCAGAATAGGGAAACATTAAAAATAAATATTATTTCTATGAATAATGCCCTGTTATAATGAATAGAACATTTTGAAATTATTTGTCTAGGAGCAAGTCAGTAGTACATCAAACACCTCATTTTTTGACAGACTTCAGTTGCTGTCAATGTATAAATATGCATCAAGCCAAAACCAAGTTAATTTTGGACCCCAGATGGAAGTTGTTTATGAACTAGGAAACTTCCAGTTTATTTATAGCACAAAAATCACTAACACTTGAAAAACAAAAAAAGCAATTACTGTATCTCCAACCGTGTAATGACCATGTTAGACAGAAGAATCACAAATTTAACTTTATCTTTCTTAAATCAAATGCTAGACTGTGGAGATTATAGCTGTATTTAGAAGTTAGAGAAAAAAAATAATACTTTCAAAATTATAACACAAAAAGACAATAAGATTGCTACCATTATTCCCCAGAAAACTTAAGTTCCATTTAGGGAATACATTAAAAAATTAGTCCTCAGAAAGACATTGAAATTGATAATTAGATGACAAAACATTTTACCCTGTTTCTCTCTTTCTTTGATGGTGGATATTTTCTTATATCCTCCTTTTATTTCCAGTTTTCCTTTTTCTTTATTGTCACAATTACTATACCTTTTTATAATTTATATATTTTTTCTTCATATATTCTTTCTAGTTCTCATCCAACCATCTAACCATACTTTCCTCTTCCCTAAACTCCCTCCTTACTTTCTATTTCATTGTTTCTTTTCTATTCTTTCTCTTGTTCTTCCTACATATTTAAGATGTATGACTATTGGACAGAAGCTCCAAGGACACAATTTTCTGCTCAAAATAAGAAAGGATTTTCTATATCTGAAATTTATCTATAATAGTCATGAACAAATTTTCTGACAATGACTCCTTTACTATAAAAGAAGTGCAAAAATATCAACATAAAATCATCTTGGAGACAACTGACAAACCCAGTTAACACAAAGAAAGAAGATAAAGTAAAGGGACAAGAATACAGAGTCAGAAAATCTCCCTGAGGAAGAAGTGGGATTGGAATTACCTGATGTTGTTGTCGTCATTATGTGCCATAGAGTTAGCCCCGACTCATAACAACCCCTCCATGGGTTTCTGAGGCTGTAACACTACAGAAGTAGGATTGCCAAACCTTCCCTCTGAGGAGTGGCTGGTGGGTTTAAACCACCAGCCTTCTGGTTAGCAGTCAAGTGCCTTAGGCACTATGCTACCAGAGCATGTTGTTTTTGTTGTTATTTGCCATCGAGTCAGCCCTGACTCATAGCGACCCCTTCTTGGGTTTCCGAGGCAGTATCACTACAGAAGTAGGATTTCCCAACCTTCCTTCTGAGGAGTGGCTGGTGGGTTTGAGCCGCCAGCCTTCTGGTTAGCAGTCAAGTGCCTTAGGCATTATGCTACCAGAGCATAAGGGATTCAAAAGAACTACACTTAGGTACCTTCAGCAAATTGAGAGATAGATCAAAGAAAACACTGACAAAATTGAACAAAACATTGGTAAAATTCAGGAAAACACAGACAAAACTCGAGTAGAATTTTGCAAAACAATACAAGAACAAACTGACAGCAGAAATAAATGAAGTTCCAGTAAGATGGTGGACTAGGTAGAAAGACTACACAGACCCTCTTTAACAAAGAAAAGAGAAACCAATTAACACAGACACAGAAGATAATCTTGGACCCCTGAACCTTGAAGGGAAGAATATAGAAGTGGACTAAACCCCAAATAGCAGAAGAGTTTGCGTGAAAATACCAAAAAAGGAGACACAGAGAGCTGTGCTCCGGCAGCGATCCTGAGTGATCCTGACAGCACAGACAGCTTAGAGATTCCCGAGTGGTGGTAGGACCTAAGGACCTAAGGACCTAAGAATTAACCTAAAAATCACCCTGCTAGCCAGGGACTGCATGGAGGACTGTGCATGGGGGCTGGGGAACAAATGGAGAAGGTGAAGAGAAAGGTGGGCTGAGCTGTGGACTTTTGCCAGTCTGGAGGACGCAACCATCTGATCTGCAGCCTATACAACTATGAGACCAGAAGAACTAGATGGTGCCTGGCTACCACTGTCATCCACCTGGAAGGAGATCTATGTAGGAAATCATTGATAGAGAGGGAGAACAATGTGGAACAAAACTAAAAATCATTTGGAGGAAAAAAAAATGGGGGGGGACCAGGTTTGCTGGCCAATAGAGCCTGGTGTAACCACTGAGACTATGGCCCCTCGCTGCCCTTCAGGTCTGGAATTGAACCCACACCTGTGGTTTCCAGCCAAACAAAAGACAGGCATATGAGTTGAACATTTACCTGAGGTAGATACACTCCTTGGAGAGAACAATCATTGAGAAAGAAGGGCTGCCTATGCACAGGGAGACAGCTCAAGGGGCAGGAGTCCGTGGAGGGCTGGACACAGGGAAGAGGTAACTATGGGGAGGAAGTGGGAGGGGAGCTGTTGCATTGTGGTAAACTGTGGTCAATGTCATTAGAAAAAATATATGTAAACTGCTGTATGGAAAGTGAATTTGCTCTGTAAATCTTCACCCAAATTACAATAAAATAATAATAATAATAATAAATAAATGAAGCGTGGAAAAAAAAAATAGCGACAACAAAACCAGAAGCTGGTCCTTTGAAAAGAGTAACAAAATTGACAAACCACTGGCAAATTAAACAAAGGAAAAGAAAGAAAAGATGCAAATAATATGAATAAAAAATGAAAAGAGTGACATCACAACAGAACCAACTGAAATAAAAAAAAGTTAATAACAGAAAATGATGAAGAACTATATTCTAACAGATTTGAGAACCTAGAACAGATGGACAAGTTTCTAGAAACACAAAACCTACCTAAACTATCTCAGTCAGAGATAGAATACTTGAACAGACCCATAACAAAAGAAGAAATTGTGTATGTCATAAAAAAAAAAATTCCCCACAAAAAAATGTCTGGCCCAGACAACTTCACTGGAGGATTTTACTAAACATTCAGGGAAGAGCTGACACCTGTACTACTCAAACTATTCCAGAGTATAGCAAAAGATCAAATACTCCCAAATTCATTCTATGAAGCAAGCATAACATTCATACCAACACCAGGGAAAGACACCACTAAGGAAGGAAAATTAGAAAACAATATCTCTCATTAATATTGATGCAAAAATTGTCAACAAAATAGTAGTCAACAAAATCCAACAATGTATCAAAAAAGTAATACACCATAACCAAGTGGGATTGATACCAGATGTATAAGGATGGTTCAACATCAGAAAAACAAACAAGGTAATCCACTACATATACAAAACAAAGTAAAGAACCATATGATCCTATTAATTGATGCAGAAAAGGCATTTGATAAAATTCAACACAATTTCCTGCTCCAAACTTTTAGCAAAATAGGAATAGAAGGGAAATTCACAAAATAATAAATGGCATATATGCAAAGCCAACAACCAACATTACTGTTAATGAAGAATGACTCAGGGCATTCCCCTTGCTAACGAGAACCAGGCAAGGATGCCCTCTATCACCAGAAGAATTGGAATTCTTGTATTGGAATTGTATTGGAAGTCCTAGCCAGGGCAATAAGGGAAGAAAGAGAGATAAAAGGCATCCAAATTGTCAAAAAAGAAGTAAAATTATCTCTATTTGTAGATGACATGATCTTATACATAGAAAACTGAAGAGACTCTGCAAAAAAACTTACTGGAACTAATAGAAATGTTCAGCAAAGTGACAGGATACAAGGCCAACATACAAAATTCCTCTGCATCAACAAAGAGGCCTCTGAAAAGGAAATAAGGAAAACAATACCATTTACTCTATCTGCCAAAAAGAGAAAATATTTAAGAATAAATCTTACAGATGCCAAAGACCTATACAAAGAAAACTGCAAAGCACTACTATAAGAAACTACAGTGATTTACATAAACGGAAGAACATGCCTTGTTCATGGATTGGAAAACTGAATATTGTGAAAATTTCAAAATTACCCAAAGCAATCTACACATTCAATGCAATACGGATCCAGTTTCCACCAACATTTTTAAGGACATGGAAAAAAATCACTAATTTCATATAGAAAGGAATGAGACCTTGGATAAGCAAAGCACTACTGAAGAAGAAAAACAGAGTAGGAGGTCTCACACCCCCAGATTTCAAAACCTACTGGAAAGTCACAGTAGTTAAAAAGCATGATCTTGGTACAATGATAGACAGATAGAGCAATGGATCACAATAAAAAAACCCATAATAGACCCATCCATCTATAAACAGCTGATCTTTGAAAAAGGACCAGAACCCATTAAATAGGGGAGAGATAACCTCTTTAATAAATGATGCTGACAAAATTGGATATCCATTTTCAGAAAAATGAAACAGCACCCATACTTCACCCCATGCACACAAACAAACTCAAGCTGGATCAAAGACTTAAATCTAAAACCCAAAACTATAAAATTCATCAAAGATAAAATAGGGGCAAATCTAGGAGCCCAATTTATGGCATAAATAGACTATCAAGATAATCCAAAATGTACAGGCAGTGAAAGAGAAGCTCGATGACTGGGACCTTTTAAAAATTAAATTTTTATGCACATCAAAAGACTTCTCCAAAAGGGTAAAAAGAGAACATACATACAGATCAGGAGAAATTATTGGCCTATGACATATCTGACAAGGGATTTATCTCCAAAATTTATAGAAAACTTCAACACCTCAACACCAAAAAGATAAACAACCCAATTCAAAAATGGGCAAGGGAAAAGAACAGACATTTCACTAGAGAAGATACTGGTGGCCAACAAACACATGAGGAATTGTTCAAAATATTAGCCATTAGATAGATGCAAATCAAAACAACAATGAGATAACATCTCACTCCAGTAATAATAGCAAAGTTCAACAAAACAGAAAATAACAAATCCTGGCAAGGTTGTGGAGAGATTGGAACTCTCATTCACTGTTGGTGGGACTGCAAAGTGGTACAACATTATGGAAAATGGTATGATGTTTCTTTTAAAAAAAGAAAATAGAAATACCATTTGATCTAGCAACTCCATTATAAGGAACATATCCTAAAGAGGTGAGAAACAGAACACAAATAGACATGTACACCCATGTTCCATGCAGTGCAATTCACTATAGCAAAGAGATGGAAACAACCTAAATGCCTATCAGCAGATGAATGGCTAACCAAACTAAGTACATTCATACAATGGAATACTATGAAACATTAAAGAATAATGAAGAACACACAAATCATCTCACAATGTGAATGAATTTGGAAGACATTGCGCTGGGTGAAATAAATCAATCACAGAAGGACATATATTGGTATGAGGCCATTATTGTAAAAAGTCAAGGAAAGGTTTACTTAGGGAAGGAAATTCACTTTGTTGGTTACTGGGGATGGGAAGGAAGGAAGGGGGAAATTTTGGACTAGTAGGGGGTCACAGTGAGGGAAGGGAAGGATGGTATTGAAATTGTCTGTGACCAGCACGATGACATTGGGGAAAGGAAGGACACTGAAATGTGCACATAAGATATAGACAACAGAAACAAATATTAGTACGTGCACAGTACTGCATTACCACTAACACCAAACACCAGGCTACAGATAAATGCATAGACAGGTGAGAAGATCTGGTGGAAGGAGGTGAACGGGAATATATACCCTGGACCAAGGATAGATTTGGGTGAAGATAATCTTATATATACAGTTGTGATCAAAAAATTAGCCACATACATTACAGAAGCAACAGAAAACAGAGTTGGAGTAACTCTTCAGAGACAACCAAACACCTTGAGAGAGAGAATCACTGGGACTGCAGACTTGGGACCATAGTCTTGGAAAACATCATGCTCAACTGCCACAACATAGTACATAACAATCTTGTTTTACAACCTACTTCAGTGAGTAGCAACTGGGGTCTTACAAGCTTTTGAGCAGCCATCTAAGATGCAGCTATTGGTCTCCTTTCATTTGAAGCAAAGAAGAGTAAAGCAAATCAAAGGCATCTGGAAACAATTGTCCAAGGATAAGCTGGACCACAAGAACCTCAGCCTTCAGGACCCTGAGACCAGAAGAACTAGATGGTGCCCAGCTACTAATACCAACCACTCAGAAAGGGATCAAAACTGGAGATTCTGGGTAGAGTGGGAGAAAAATGTGGAACAAAACTCAAAAACATAATAATGATCAAAATTACTGGTCAGATAGAGCCTGGTGGAATCCCCGAAACCATGGTCCTGGGTTATTCTTTGGGCCTAGAAATGGACTCACTTCCATGGATAAGTTCTCAGCCTGACAGTAGAAAGGCATAAATGAAGAACACCTACCCCAGGGTGATGCCCCCACCTACTCTAGGGAGGTGCACTCCTTAGATTAATCAGCCATGAGACACCAGAGGGCCAGCATTCACATGGAGGGAAATCTAGACAGACAGAAATGCATAGTTAAGAAAGTCACAGGGAGAGGGAGTCACAGGGAGGGGAGGGAAGTTTTTATGGCTGGAGATGGTAATCAGGGTGTGAAACCAAATGTGCATGAACAGTTGAATGTAAAAAAAAAAAAAAAAAAAAAAAACTGAATTGTAAATTTACACCATAAACACAATAGTAAAAAAAAGAAAAAAACTGATAAAATAAATGAAAAATTAGAAGCCATACAAAAACAACAAGTAAAAATGTAGAAAACTGCTACTAAGATTTCAGAAATAGATAACACATAGTAAGGGCAAAGGAGTAGAATTAGTGAAGTCAAGACTAGTGAGATTGAAGACAAATTTCTACATATTACTTTGTTAAGGGAACAAAGAGATAAAAGACAAAAATTAAAAAAAAATCCATTAAGAAAGGCTAAGATCTATGTGAGACATCATCCAGAGCAATAACATGTGTGATTGGAATTTCAGAACAGGAAGAGACAAATAAAGCCACAGAGAAAATTGTCAAAAATTTATTGGAAAGAATTTTCTCCAATATGATGAAAGTTGAGTAGATTTTCATTCAAGAAGTTAAACAGACCCCAAATAGGATAGTCCCTAAATGAAAATCACCAGGGCATATCATAATCAAACTCACCAAAATGAAAGAGAAAGGAAGAATCCTGAAATCAGCACAGGAAAAATGGGAACTTGCCTTTAAAGGGCAACCAATAAGATTAAGCTCTGATTTCTCAGCAGAAACCAGGCAGGGGAGAAGGCAATAGGATGAAATATACAAAATCCTGAAAGAAAAAAAAAATGCTTACCAAAGATTGCATACCCAGAAAATTTTCCCTTGATATGATGGTGAAATTAAGACATTTCCAGATAAACATTCAATGCAATCCTGATGCAGATTCCACCAACATTCCTTAAGAACATGGAAAAACTAATCAGTAATTTTATATGGAAAGGAAAGAGCCCTTGGATAAGCAAAGCACTAGTGAAGAAGAACAAAGTAGGAGGTCTCATACTTCTCAATCTTAAAACCTATTATACAGCCACAGAAGTCAAAACAACCTGGTATTGGTAGAATGACAGACACATATATCAGAGGAACAGAACTGAGAACACAGAAATGGATCCCCCCCTCCTATGGTCAGCTGATCTTTGACAAAAATCTATTCCATGATGTGGGAAAGAAATAGTGTTTAATAAATACTGCTGGCAAAACTGGATATCCACTTGCAGAAAAATGAAACAAGATCCATCCCTCACACCATACACAAAAACAAACTCAAGATGGATCAAAGACTTAAATGTAAAGCCTAAACCCATAAAGTTTATCAAAGAAGAAAAGGGGCAAACTTAGGGGCCCTAATATATGGTATCAATATACTACTAAACATAAATAAAAATGCACAAACAGCAGAAGATAAACTAGATGACTGTTGTTGTTATTTGCTATCAAGCCGGGTCCGACTCATAGAGAACCCTCCTTGGGTTTTCAAGGCAATATCATTATGGAAGTACATTTCTCAACCTTCCTTCCAAAGAGTGGCTAGTGGGTTTGAACCACCAGCCTTCTGTTTAGCAGTCAGGTGCCTTAGGCACTATCCTACCAGAGCTCCTAAACTTGTCACATGTGTCATTGTCAAATGTTTTTTCCAATATGTAGGTTTTCTTCCCACCCTTTTGGAGTAGTCTTTTGGAGTGCATAAGAATTTACTTTTTAGCAGGACCTAGGCATCTAAAAAGTAAATTTTTATGCACCTCAAGAGACTTCTCCAAATGAGTGGAAAGAAAACCAACATACGGGAAAAAACATTTGACAATGACATATATGACAAGGGACTTATTTTTTAAATTTACAGAAAACTCCAAAACCTCAACCTCAAAAAGACAAATAATACCATTGAAAAATGGGCAGAAGGTATAAACAGATATTTCATCAAAGAAGATATTCAGGTGGCTAATAAACACTTGAAGAAATGCTACAATTATTAACAACTAAAGAGATGCAAATCAAAACAACATTGACATGCCATCTCATCCCAACACTTATAGCAGAGTTCAGCAAGAGAGAAAATAACAAATACTGGTGAGGATGTGGAGAGATTGGGGCTCACATACACTGCTTGTGGGACTGCAGAATGATACAACCACTGTGAAAAATGGTATGGTGATTCCCTAAAAACTTGGAAGTAGAAATACCATAAGACCCAAAAATCCCATTACTAGGCATATATCTGAAGAAGTTAGAGATCCAGGACGTGAATCGATATATACATACCCATATTCCTTGCAGCACTATTCACAATAGCAAAGAGATGAAAACACACTAAGTGTGCATCACCAGAGGAATGGATAACCAAATTATGGTACATATACACAATAGAATACTATGCAAAACTAAAGAATAATACAGAATCTGTAAAACACCTCATAACGTGGATGAGCTTGGAGGACACCATGCAGAGTGAAATAAGTCAATCACAGAAGGAAATATATTGTATTAGTCCTCTATTTTTCCACCACTCATCTGTCAGTTTGTTGTACTGTGGTGGTTTGCATGTGGCTGTGAGGCTGGAGGCTATGCCACCGATATTTCTAACACCAGCAGGGTCATCCATAGTGGACAGGTTTCAGTGGAGCTTGCAGGCTAAGACAGACTTGGAAGAAGGAAAAGGCCATCCACTTCTCAAAGAGTTACCAAGTGAAATCCTTATGAATTGCAGTGAAATGGTGTCTGATATATTACTGGAAAAATTTATGAATAGCCCTGAAACATTGTCTGACATAGAAGATGAGCCCCTAAGGTTGGAAGGCACTCAAAATATGCCTAGGGAAGACCTGCCTTCTCAAAGTAGAGTTGACCTTAATGATGTGGACAGAGTAAAGTTTTTGGGACCTCCATTTCCTGATATGGCATGACTTAAAATGGGAAGAAACAGATGCAAATATCCATTAATAATCAGAACATGAATGTATGAAGTATGAATCTAGGAAAATTGGAAATCATCAGAAATGAAGTGGAACACATATAGATTGATATCCTAGGCATTAGTGTGCTGAAATGGACTGGTTTTGGACATTTTGAATCAGACAACCATACGATCTACTATGCTGGGAATGACAAATTGAAGAGGAATGGTATGGCATTCATCATCACAATGAATGTTTCATGATCTATCCTGACGTACTATGCTGTCAATGATAGGATAATATCCATGCAATGACAAGGAAGAATAGTTAATACTACTATTATTCAAATTTCCACAACAACCACCAAAGCCAAAGTTGAGGAAATTGAAGATTTTTACCAACTCCTGCAGTCTGAAATAGACCAAACATGAAAAGAGATATGTTGATTATTACTCATGATTGGAATGCAAAAGTTGGAAACAAAGAAGAATCACCATTAGCTGGGAAAAAGAGCCTTGGTGCTTGAACTGATGCTGGAGATCACATGACAGAATTTTGCAAGACCAAAGACTTATTCATTGCAAACACACTTTCTCAACAACAGAAACATTGGCTATATATGTGGACTTCACCAGAAGGAATACACAGGAAGGAGATTTACTATGTCTGTGAGAAGAGGTGACAAAGAAGCTCAATACCTTCAGCCAAAATAAGGCCATGAGCTGACTATCAAATAGACTATCAACTGCTCATATGCAAGTTGAAGTTGAAGTTGAAGACAATCAAAACAAGTCGAGAAGATGCAAAATATGACCTTGATGATATCCCTTCTGAATGT
This sequence comes from Orycteropus afer afer, assembly GCF_000298275.1. NCBI lineage: Eukaryota > Metazoa > Chordata > Mammalia > Tubulidentata > Orycteropodidae > Orycteropus > Orycteropus afer. The sequence goes on along the minus strand of NW_006921620.1, from coordinate 13,846,753 downwards.
AGAGACCATCTAAAGAATAGATTTGATGCATTGAACACCACTGACCAAAAACCAGACAAATTGTGGGATGACATCAAGAACATCATTCATGAAGAAAGTAAAAGGTCATTAAAAAGACAGGAAAAGAAGAAAAGACCAAAATGGATGTCAAAAGAGACTCTGAAACTTGCTCTTAAACAGAGTAGCTAAAGCAAATGGAAGAAATAACAAGATGAAAGAGCTGAGCAGAAGATTTCAAAGAGCAGCTCAAGAAGACAAAGTTAATTATCATAATGAAATGTGCAAAGACCTGGAGTTAGAAAACCAAAAGGGAACAACATACTCAGCATTTCTCAAGCTGAAAAGACTGAGGAAAAATTGAAGTCTCAAGTTGCAATGTTGAAAGATTCTGTAGGCAAAATATTGAATGATGCCGGAAGCACCAAAAGAAGAGGGAAGCAATACACAGAGTCACTGTTCCAAAAGAATTGGTTGTTCATCCATTCTAGAAGGGGGCATCTGATCAAGAACCAATGGTATTGAAGGAAGAAGTAGAAGCTGCACTGAAGGAACTGGTGAAAAACAAGACTCCAGGAACTGATGGAATACCCATTGAGATGTTTCAAAAAATGGATGCCACACTGGAGGCACTTACTTGTCTATGCCAAGAAATTTGGAACACAGCTATCTGGCCAACTGACTGGAAGAGATCTATATTTATACCCATTCCAAAGAAAGATAATTCCACAGAATGTGGAAATTATCAAACAATATCATTAATATTGCATGCAAGTAAAATCTTGCTGAAGATAATTAAAAAATGGTTGCAGCAATATATTGACAGGGAACTTCCAGAAATGCAAACTGGATTCAGAAGAGAATGTGGAATGAGGGATATCATTGCTGACGTCAGATGGATCTTGGCTGAAAGCAAAGAATACCAGAAGGATGTTTACTTGTGCTTTATTGACCATGCAAAAGCATTTGATTATGTGGATCATAACAAATACAGTTGACATTGAGAAGAATGGGAATTTGAGAACATTTGATTGTGCTCATCAGGAATCTGTACATAGACCATGAGGCTGTTGTTTGAACAGAACAAGGGGATACTGCATGGTCTAAATCAGGAAGGGAGTGTGTCAGGGTTGTATTCTTTCACCACACTTTTTCAATCTGTATGCTGAGCAAATAGTTTGAGAAGCTGAACTATATGACAAACACAGTATCAGAATTAGAGGAAGATTCATTAACATGTGATGTGTGGATGAAACAAACTTGCTTGCTGAAAGTGAAGATGAACAACTTATTGATGAAGATTAAAGATTACAGTATGCAGTATGGATTACACCTCAAAATAAAGAAAGTGAAAATCCTCACAACTGGACCACTGAGCTGCATCATGATAAATGGAGAAGACTGAGGTCATCAAAAATTTTACAATACTTGTTTCCATGATCAACACCAATGGAACCAGCAGCCAAGAATTCAGACAATGCATTGCACTGGGCAAATCTGCTGCAAAAGTCCTCTTTATAGTGCTGAAGGTGTGCCTAACCCAAACCCTGGTGTTTTCAATTGCCTCATATGCATGTGAAAGCTGAACAATAAATAAGGAAGGCCAAAGAAGAGTTGATGTTTTTGACTTGTGTTGGTGAAGAATTTTCAAAATATATACCATGGGCTGCCAGGAGAACTAACATATCTATCCTGGAAGAAGGGCACCCAGAAAGCTCTTTGGAAATGATAATGGCCAGACTTTGTCTCACCTATTTTGGACTGTTGTCAGAAGGAACCATTCCCTGGAGAAGGATATCATGTTTGGTAAAGTAGACAGTCATTGAAAAAGGTGAAGGTCCTTGACGAGATGGATTGACAGGGTGGTTGCAACAATGGGCTCAAGCATAGGAAGGACTGTGAGGCTGGTGCAGGACCAGGCAGTTTCATTCTGTTGTACATAGGGTCACTATGAGTTGGAGCCAACTCAACAGCACCTAAAAGCAACAACAACAAACTCCACTATTGTAAAATGGGAGGGTAAGGGTTACATATGAAAGGAAACTTTCTTTGTTGGCTACTAGGGATAAGAAAGTAGGGAAGGGAAAATTGCTAGATAGGTAAGAGACAAATACTGAGTTAGGTGAGCTGAAACACAATATAACAAAATTGAGTGACCAACACAATGACACCAAGGAAAAGGAAGAGACAGAGAGGTGCATAAGAGGTACAGACAAAAAAGATAAACACTTTTACATACAAAATACTGCATCATCAGCAATAACAAACATTGATCTATAGGTGGATACATAGGTGAATAGGCTGAATGATCAGATTTGTCTAGGCAAAAGGGAATATACCCATGATGATATATGTTTGGCAGATGATATTTCTGCATACATATTTGTATGTACTGTTAGAATGTCCATGCATATAATAGAGTTAACAAGGGGCAAATTTATGATAACTTCTTAGCCATAGCCAACCACTCTGAAGGAGCGAGTTGTTAGACCTGTGGGCTAGGGACCATGGTCAGGGAGACTTCAAGCTTGATTGGCATAACATACTACACTGTTCTACATCCTACTTTACTGAGTGGTGACTGGGGTCTTAAAAGCTTGCAAGCAGCCTTCTAATTTACAACAATTGATCTCTCCTTGTCTGGAGCAAAGAAGGAAGAAAACCAGAGATACATGGAAACAATTAGTCCATGGGACTAGTGGATCATACAACCTCAGCCCACATGACCCCAAGACCAGAAGAACTAGATGGTGCCCAGCTACAACTATCAAACAGTCGGAAAGGAATCAGTATATGAGATCATGGATATAGGGAAGAAAATCATTTAAAAAATCACAAAATCATAAAAAGACCAGGCTTAAAGTTCTAATAGAGACTAGTGAACCCCTTGAGACTATGGGCCCTAGTAACCCTTAATGCTTGAAATAGTTCTCATTCACATGGCTTCCAGCCAAACAATAGTCAGACATATAGGGTGAACATTCACCAGGTAGATATATTCCTTAGAACAACCACCATGGGAGATCAGAAGGGCAATACTTGCACAGGGAGATAACTCAGAGGGCAGAAGTGTATGGGAAAGAAGGACACCAGGAAAAGGTAGCAACAGGGAGGAAGTGAGAAGAAGGCTTTGTGGGGACTGCATAAATATAACAAAACAAAAAGTGTATGAATTGTTGCATAGAAAATGAATTTTCTCTATAAACTTTTACCTAAATCACAATTTAAAAAATTGAAATAAAAAAAAATCAATAAACCACTGGCAGATTTAACAAAGAAAAGAAGGAGAAGATGTAAATAACACTAATAAGAAATGAAATGTGGAACATCACAACAGGACCTAGCAAAATAAAAAGAATAATATCAGGATATTATGAAGAACTGTATACCAACAAATTTGAAAACCTAGAAGAAATGGGTACATTTCTAGAAGCACACTACTTACCTAATCTAACACAGGCTAAGTAGAAAATATGAGCAGATATATGACAAAAGAAGAAATAGAACAGGTCATAAAAAACAAACAAAAAAACACCCAACAACAACAACAAAAAGTCCTGGCCCAGACGACTTCACTGTTCCAACATTCAGAGAAAAATCTCACTAAAAGTATTTCAGAACACAAAAAAGGATGGAATCCTCACAAATTCATTTTATGAAACAAGCATAATCCTGATACCAAAGCAAAGACACCACTAGAAAGGAAAGCTAAAGACCGATATCCTTCACGAATATAGATGCAAAAGTCTTCAACCAAATTCTAGCCAGTAGACTCCAACAACATATTAAAAAAATAATATATCATGACCAATAAGACATCCATACCAGGTATGCAAAAATTGTTCAACATTAGGAAAACAAGCAACATAATTGATCACATAAGTAAAATAGAGAAAAAGAACCACTGGATTGTACCAATCAATGCAGAAAATGCATTTGATAAAATATAACACCTATTCCTGATAAAACTCTCAGCAAAATAGGAATAGAAGGAAAATTTCTCCACATAATAAAGATCATGTATGCAAAACCAACAACCAACATTATTTTCAATGGAGAGAGACTAAAAACCTTCCTCCCTCTTGTGAATGGGAACCAGATAAGGATGCCCTCTCTTACCACTTCTAATTAACATTATATTTGAGGTCGTAGACAGGGCAATAAGGCCAAAAGTAAAATAAAATACATCCAGATTGGTAAGGAAGAAGTATAGCTTGCAGATGATATGTTCCTATACAATAGATAATCCTAGCAACTCAGCAAGAATAATATTGGAACTAATTGAAAGATTTAGCATAATGGCAGGATACAAGATCAGCATACAAAAATCATTTGGATTCCTCCATATCAGCAAAGATATCTATGAGAAGGAAATAAATAAAACAATACCATTTATAATAGCTACTCAGAAGTAAAATACATAGGGATAAATCTTACCAGGGACAAAAGAGATCTATATAAAGAAGACAAAAAACAACTACCACAAGAAATTAATTAATTTCAGGCTAGTTGGGGGCCACATGCTGACATGGGTAAGGGGAGGAATGGTATAGAAAGAGTCTGTAACCACCATGATAACATTAGGAAAAGGGAGGACACCGAATTGTGCACATAAGATATAAATGACAGAGGCTAGCTAATATCAGTATACCTACAATAATGCATTACCATTAACACCAAACACCAGGATACAGATAAACACATAAACATCTGAGAAGATCAGATGGGGGTCAGTGAGCAGCATTATACTCTAGACCAAGGATAGATTCAGCTGAGACTACTCTTGCACAAATACCAGTGATACAAAATACCCATAATCCTTACAGAAACAACAGAAGACAGACATGCAGTGATCCCTCGCAGACAGCCAGACACTGTGGGAGAGAGATCTACCAACTCAGGACCATAGTACTGGGGGACACCACACTCAATTGGCACAACAAAATACATAAAAATCTTGTTCTTCAACCTACATTGGTGAGTAGCGTTTGAGGTCTTAAAAGCTTTCAAGCAGCCATCTAAGATGCAGCTAATGGTCTCCTATTGTCAGAAGTGAAGAAGAGTGCAACAAAACAAGGGCATTTGAAAGCAATCAGTCCTAGGACATGATGGACCTCAAGAGCAGAAGAACTAGATGGTGCCCCACCACCAATGTCAACCACTCGGGAAAGGATCAAAACTGGAGATTCTGGATAGACTGGGAGGAAAAACACGGAACAAAATCCAAAAACACAATAATGACCAGAATTACTGGTCGGATGAAGTCTGGTGGAACTCCCAATGCTATGGCCCTGGGATACATTTTGGGCTTAGAATAAAACTCACTCCCAGGGGCTGGCTCTCAACCCAATAACAAATAAGATGTACATGCAGATCATTCAACCCAGCGTGATGCACCCACATACTCTTTGGAGATGCATCTCTTGGAGCAATCGACCACAGGGTACCAGAGGGGCAACATTTGCATGGAGGAAATTCAGGACACACAGGAGTGCATAACTATGAGGGGCATGGTGGGGGATGGTTACTGGGCAGGGAGGGAAGGAAACTGAGTTAGGGCTGGGATGGTAACTGGGGAGTGAAACAAACAAACAAAAAAGAAATAAATAAAATAAAAATTGAATTCTTACATGCATCAAAACATTTTTTCAAAAGGAAAAAAAGAACCTACAGATGGGGGGAAAATTTGGTTATAATATATCTGACAGGTGACTTATCTCTAAAATTTATAGAAAACTTCAACACCCCAGCACCAAAAAGACAAACAATCCAATTAAAAAATGGGCAAAGGACATGAACACTAACAAATACTAATAAATAAACAAATTTAAAAAAGAAATTATAGGATAACTACATAAATGGAAGAACATGCCATGCTCATGAGTGGGAAGAGTGACCATTATGAAAATGTCAATATTACTCAAATCAATTTATAAATTCAATGCCACTCCAATCCAGATTCCATCAGCATTCTTTAAGGAAATAGAAAAATTAACCACTAAATTTATATTGAACCAAAGAGACCTCAGATAAGCAAGACAGTACAGAAGAAGAAATCAAAGTAGGAGGTCTTATACTCCCTGATCTCAAAGCCAACTACACAGCCACAGAAGTCAAAACAGTCTTGTATTTGTACAATGACAGACACATAGACTAGTGAAGAGAATTGACAATCTGGAAATAGATCTATCCACCTATGGACAGCGGATTTTTGACAAAATTAAATGGGGAAAGAGATAATCTCAAATAGTGCTGGCAAAACTGGATATCCACTTGCAGGAAAATTGAACAAGATCTACAGCTCATATTATACACAAAACTGAACTCAAGATGAATCAAAGACCTATATGTAAAACCTAAAACTATAAAGATCATCAAAGAAAAACTAGGGGCAAACTTAAAAAAAAAAAAAAAAAAAACTCACTACCATCGAGTGGATTCCAACTCATAGTGACCCCTTTTGGGTTTCTGAAGTGGTAAATCTTTATGAAAGTAGATTGCCAAGTCTTCCTTCTGTGGAATGGTTGATGGGTTTGAACTATTAACCTTCCAACTTGCATTTCTGGAAGTTCTCTATCAATATACTGCTTCAACCACTCCTCGGAAGGAAGATGGGGAAATCTACCTCCATAGTGATACTGCCTCAGAAACCCAAGGAGGGGTTGCTATGAGTTGGGTCTGACTTGACAGCAAACAACAACAACAATAACAAATACTGCTTCAACAGTTTTTTAAATTATTTTCAGTAAGATTTTACTTGCATGTGATATTGATATTGTTCAATAATTTCCATTCTGTGGGATCACCTTTCTTTGGAATGGGTACATATGTGGATCTCTTCCAGTCAGTTGGCCAGGTAACTGTCTTCCAAATCTCCTGGCATAGCCGAGTGAGTGGCTCCAGTGTGGCATCATTTGTTGAAACATCTCAATGGGTATTCCATCAATTCCTGGAGCCTTGTTTTTCATCATTTCCTTCAATGTAGCTTCAATTCCTCCTTTAATACCATTAGTTCTTGATCATATGCCACCTCCTGAAATGGATGAACATTGACCAATTCTTTTTGGTACAGTGACTCTGTGTATTTATTCGCTCCATCTTCTTTTGATGTTTCCTGCATCATTCAATATTTTGCCCACAGAATCTTTCAATATTGCAACTCGAGGCTTAAAATTTTTTCTTCAGTTCTTTCAGCTTGAGAGATGCTGAGCATGTTTTCCCTTTTCATTTTCTAACTCCAGGTCTCTGCATATTTCATTTTAATAATTGACTTTGTCTTTTCAAGCTGGTCTTTGAAATCTTGTATTCAGCTCTTTCATTTTGTCATTTCTTCCATTTGCTTTAACTACTCTGCACTCAACAGCAAGTTTCAGAGTCTCCTCCAATGTCTTTTTTTTGTGTTTTTCTTCCTTTCCTAACTTTTTAATGACCTTTTACTTTTTTCATGGGTGATGTTCTTGATGTCATCCCACAATTCCTCTGGTTTTTGATCATTGGTGTTCAATGCATCAAATCTACTTTTTAGATGATCTCTAAATTCAGGAGGGATGTATTCAAGGCCATAATTTGGCTTTTGTGGACTTGTTTTAATTGTCTTCAACTTCAAGGTGAACTTGCATAGGAGCAGTTGATGGTCTGTTCCACAGTTAGCTCCTGGCCTTGTTTTGCCTGAAGATACTGAGCTTTTCCATCACCTCTTGGCACAGATGTAGTCAGTCTGATTCCTGTGTACTCTATCTGGAGAAGCCCACATGTATAGCCATCATTTGCGTTGTTGAGGAAAGGTATTTGCAATGAATAAATTGTTGGTCTTTCAAAATTCTATCATGCAATCTCCAGAATTATTTCTGTCACCAACAGCAAATTTTCCAACTACTGGTGACTCTTCTTTGTTTCCAACTTTCACATTCCAGTCACAGTGATAATCAACACATTTTGATTGCATGTTCAGTCAATTTCAGGATGCAGAAATTGATAAAAATCTTCAATTTCCTTGTCTTTAGCTTTGGTGGTTAGTGGGGAAATCTGAATAACACTAGTATTAACTGGTCTCCCTTGTGGGTGTATGGATTTTATCCTATCACTGACAGCATTGTACTTCAGGACAGATCTTGAAACATCTTTTGTGATGATGAATACCATGCCATTCCTCTTCAGTTTGTCATTTCTGGCATGGTAGATCATATGGTTGTCTGATACATAGGTAGAGATGCTGAATGATCAGGTATATCTAGGCAAAAAGAAATATACCTATGACCATATATAGGTTTGGCAGACTATATTTCTACATACATATGTATTTTGTATGTGCTATAAGAATGCCCATATATTTAATAGAGGTAATGGGGCAGAATTATGATAACTTCTTAGCCACAGTTAAACTCCTTGAGGGAGTGACTTGCTGGGCCTGTGGGCTTGGCACCATGGTTGTGGGGACATCAAATTCAATTGCTTACATACTTACAATTGTGTAACATACTACACAAAAAACATTTTTCTACGTCCTACTTTAGGAGCTCTGGTAGCATAGTGTCTAAGACACTTGCCTGCTAACCAGACGGCTGGTGGTTCAAACCCGCCAGCCACTCCTCGGAAGGAAGGTTGGGCAATCCTACTTCCGTAGTGATACTGCCTCAGAAACCCAAGGAGGGGTCGCTATGAGTCAGGACTGACTCAATGGCACATAACAACAACAACAACAACGTCCTACTTTGGTGAGTAGGGACTGGAGTCTTAAAAGCTTGCAGGCTTTTAAGATGCAGCAGTTGGATTCTCCTAATTCAGAGGAAAGAAGAGTGAAGAAAACCAAAGACACATGGAAATGCTTAGTATAAGGGACTAGTGGATCATGAAAACCTCAGCCTACATGACCTTGAGATAAGAGCAACTAGACAGTGCCCAGCTACCACTGTGTAACTATCAACCACTCAGGAAGGGTTCAGGGCAGAATATTCTGGATAGAGTGGGAAAAAAATATGGAAAAAAATTCAAAATCATAAAAATGGCTAGGCTTACTAGTCTGATAGAGACTTGTGAAACCCCTGAGACTGTAGCCTCTAGTTACCCTTTGGACATGGAATTAAACTGCTGTGGCTACAAGGTGAGCATTTACATCAAGAAGGAATACTCTTTAGAATAATCAACCATGGGAGAATAGAAAAGCAGCATTTTCTCAGGGAGAAATCTCTGAAGGCAGGAATAGATGGGAAAGAAGGACACAGGGAAAAGGGAAACACAAGGAGAAAGTGGGAATAGCTGTTGCATTGTGGGTATTGCAATCAATGTCAAGAAACAAAATGTGTATGAACTGTTGAATGAAAAATGAATTTGCTCTGTAAAATTCCACCCAAATCACAGTAAAAAAAAAAAAAAAGGATAGAGAGTTCTTTATATGAAAAGTGATAGAGAAATCTTATATTAAATGAGAGCTTGAATTAAATGACCACTACATTCTCTTTTCCACCTGTTGTGTGTCAGTTTGTCTTACTGTGGTGGTTTGCTGTTGCTGTGATGTTGGAAGCTATGCCACTGGTATTTCAAATACAAGCAGGTTCACTTATGGTGGACAGGTTTAAGTGGAACTTCCAGACTAAGACAGCACAGGGAGAAGGAGGTGGCCAGGTCCACTTCTGGAAAAAAACAAAAAAACAACTGAAAACCTTATGAATGGCATGGAACTATATTGCCAGAGATGACACCCTCAGGTTGGAAGGCACTCAAAATACAACTGGAGAAGAGCTGGCTCCTCAAAGTAGAGTTGGCCTTAACAACATGGATGGCCTAAAGCTTTCTGGCCTTTCATTTGCTGATGTGGCACAACTCAAAATAAGAAGGAACAGCTGCAAATGCCCATTAATAATCAGAACGTAGAATGTAAAGAGTATGAATCTAGGAAAATTAGTGTTTGTCAAAAATGAAATGGAATACATGAAGATAGATATCCTAGGCTAAAATAGAGTGGTATTCATCATTTTGAGTCAGAAAATCATACAGTCTATTATTCCAGCAATGACAAACTAAAGAGGAATGGCCTCACATTCATTGTCAAAAAACATTTCAATATCTATCCTGACGTACAATGCTGCCAGTGATAAGTCTTTGTAGGTATAATATTATTATACCTACAAAGAAGACCAGTTAATATGACATTTGACTGCTAACCAGAGGCTGGCAGTTCAAACCCACCAGCCACTCATCAGAAGGAGGGTTGGGCAATCTACTTCCATAATGATACAACCTTGGAAACCCAAGGAGGGGTCACTGTGAGTCAGATCTGACTTGATGGCAGTGAGTTTGGTTTCTGGTTTATCATCAGTCAGAAAAAGGCAAAGGCTGACTGTAGAATAGACCATCAATTGTTTTTATGCAAATTTAAATTGAAGCTGAAGAAAATTAAAACAAGTCCATGAGAGCCAAAATATGACCTTGAGTATATCCCATCTGAATTTAGAGACCATCTGAAAAATAGATTAGATGCATTGGGCACAGTGACCAAAGACCAGACAAGCTGTGGAATAACATCAAGGACATCATCCACGAAGAAAGCAAAAGGTCATTAGAAACACAGGAAAAGAAGACAAGATCAAAATGGGTGTCAGAAGAGTCTCTGTAACTTGTTCTTGAAAGGAAAGTTGCTGAAGCAAATGGAAGAAGAGATGAAGTAAAAGTTCTGAACAGAAGATTTCAAAGGGCCGCTTAAGAGTACAAAGTAAAGTATTAAAATGCAATGTGCAAGACGTGGAGATGGGGAATCAAAGGGGAAGAAAACAGTTGCCATTTCTCAAGCTGAAAGAACTGAAGAAAAACTTCAAGGCTCGAGTTGCAGTATTGAAGGATTTTATTGACAAAATATTGTATGATGCAGGAAACATCCAAAGAAGACAGAAGGAATACACAAAGTCACTGTACCAAACAGTGTTGGTCAATGTTCAACTGTTTCAGGAGGTAGTATATGATCAAGAACCAATAGTATCAAAGGAAGATGTCCAAGCTACACTGAAGGGTTTGGCAAAAAACAAGTTTCCAACAAATGGCTGCAAAGGAGCTCTGGTGGATTAGTGCCTAAGGGATTTGACTGTTAACCAGAAGGCTGACAGTTCAAACCCACCAGCCACTCTGTGGCAGGAAGACTGGACAATCTACTTCCATAAAAATTCACTTCTTTGGAAACCCAAAGGGAGTTGTTATGAGCCGGAATCGACTCAATGGCAGTGAGTTTGTTTTTTTTTGGTTTTAACAAATGGCTACAGCACCAGAGGTGCTCACTTGTTTATGCCATGTAATTTGGAAGATGTGTACCTGGCCCACCTTCTGGGAGAGATCCATATTTGTACCCATTTCAAAGAAAGGTGATCCAACAGAATGTAGAAGTTATCAAACCATATCAGTAATGTCACACTCAAGTAGAATTTTGAGAAAGATAATTCAAAAACGGTTGCAGCAGTACACTGACAGGGAATTGCCAGAAATTCAAGTTGGATTCAGAAGAGGACATGGAACAAGGGATATCATTGCTGATGACAGATGGACCTTGGCTGAAAGCAAAGACTATCAGGAAGATGTTTACCTGTGTTGTATTGCTGTGCAGAGGCATTCAACTGTGAGGATCATAACAAATTATGGATAACACTGCAAAGAATGGGAACACAAGAACACTTATTGTGCTCATGAAGAACCTTTACATAAACCAAGAGGCAGTCATTCAAACAAAATAAGGGGATACTGCATGGTTTAAAATAAGGAAAGGTGTGCATCACCTTGAATAGTTATGGTTAAAGGTTGTATCCTTTAACGATAACTATTCAATCTGTATGCTGATTACATAATCAGAGAAGCCTGATTATATGAAGAAGAACACAACATCAGGATTGGAGGAAGTCAAAATTCCTCACAACTGGACCAATAAGCAACATCATGATAAATGTAGAAAATATTGAAGTTGTCAAGGATTTCATATTACTTGGATCCACAATCAACGCCCATGGAAGCAGCAGTCAGGAAACTAAATGATGTATTGCATTGGGCAAATCTGCTGCAAAAGACTTCTTTAAAGTGTTTAAGAGTAGAGATATCATTTTGAAGACTAAGATGTGTCTGATCCAAACCATGCTTTTTTCAATAGCCTTATACACATTTCAGAGCTGGACAATAAGGAAGACTGCAGAACAATTGATGCCTTTGAATTGTGGTGCCAGTGAAGAATATTGAATGTACCATGGAAGAACAAACAACTTTGTCTTGGTGGAAGTACAGTCTGAATGTTCTTTAGAAGTGAAAATGGCCAGACTTTTCTCTCATACTTAGTCATGTTGTCAGAAGGGACCAGTCCCTGGAGAAGGATATCATGCTGGGTATAGTAGAGGGTCGGTGAAAAAGTGGAACATGTTCAAGGAGATGGATTCACATAGTGGTTGTAACGATGGGCTCAAGCATAGCAACAATTTTGAGAATAGCACAGGACTGGGCAGTGTTTCCTTCTGTTGTACATAGGGTTGCCATGATTCACAGTCAACTCAACAGCACCTAACAACAAATTCTATCTCTGCTCTGAAGTGTATGTGTATATATATTAATCATTAACATTGAATTGGTTTTGACTCATGGCAACTTCATGTGTTCAGAGTAGAACTGTGCTCCATAAGGTTTTCAATGGCTAATTTTTCAGGTATAAATCAGTAGGCCTTTCTTTCAATATACTTCTAGGTGGACCTTTCAGTCCAAACTTTCAGTTTTTCAATTAGCAGTCAAGTGTGTGAACCATTGATACCAGCCAGGGACTCCTCTAAAATGATACACTTTGAAAATTCTGTTCTTTCACCACAGCAAGTGAAGGATCTCATGTTGCTGTGACATCTGCAGTGTTTACAGAGGTAAATGATTATGCATGTCTATTTTTCTCTTATTTGGGAAAGTATAGAAAACTCTTCCTCCAAGACTACTGAACAAGTATTTGATTGTGTTCAGGTGAGTTTGATTTTCTTTGTTTTGAGAGCTCCTTCTAATTTTTTTTTTTTTTTCTGTAAATCCTTACCTCTCTTCTTTCTTCTACTTGATTATCTTCTTCTTGCCATATGCCCATCCTTTTCCTCTCTCTTTCCTCTTCTCACTACCTTCTCTTTGTTTTTGTTTTTTTCTTTGATTTCTTCTCTCATTCTTTCCCCTTCCTTTTTGTAGTCCTATTTCTGCCACAGAGAAAGCTTGCTCTAGGCCTTGACATTCAGCCCCCAGGCTCAGAAACAATTAGTCATTAGAGAAGGAAAGGAGATAGTCTCTGGCCTCTTTCATAAAAGTTTACTTCTCAACCCTCCCTCCCTTGCCATGGCCTCCTACCATGTCTTGTTTCCCCTTTAAATATTGATGGTATCACGCTAACAGTCTACTAATATAACTGTGGCTGGCACTCCGAGGAAGCAAGGGGAGCCGCAGGTTTAGTAGCAGGTAAGCGACTTTAGACACTTTCCCTTCTATCTATTACTTGCTCTTCTATGGTCCCTGGACTTCAAGCTTGCCAAGGGTTGGAAAAAAAACTCATATGCTTATCAGTAGATTTACTTCCCAGGAAGAAGAAGCACTATTTCCTGAGTAAGCACTAAGTTTTTTTCTGATGTTTATCAGAAGGCAGCAGGAGAAAAGGTGAGTCCTCTCCATTGGAAGGGTACACATGGGCAGCCAAGACTCTATGTCTTGTTGTGTCAATGTGATGTTTCTGAGTTGAAAAAATAAAGCGTATTTGGTGTGGAGTGTTAGTTTCTAAATATTGCTTTTCACACCACTTCCAATGAATTAAATCCATGGGTCCCTAGGCCCTTGGTCTGTCATGCCCTGAATAAGAGCAGTGTCTTTTTTGGATTTCTCAAGTCCTGGAGAATTATGAAACAACAGAGTGCTTAAATATGTACCAGATAATTATGTGCCACATGTAATTTCAGCACTGTTCTATTTATAGTCTGACTTTATTTTTAAAGAGCTTGTATTTCAAAGTAGGAGGCAATGCAAATCATTTTAGGCCTGGTAATGAGACTTAAAATGTGACTCAACGGAACTTTAAAATTGGCCAGAACGTCAAATGGGTCACATTTAGATCAAGATGGAAAAGAGTGCTTTAACGGCATGAAGACAAACTCAGGTTTCAAAGATTGGAGATTTCTGGTGTGTGTGTGTGCACTGTGGTGTGCATGTGTGTGTGTGAATGTGTATGTATGTGTATTTTACAGAGAGGTAGTTATTTATTAGACATAAAAATAGAGAAAAGGTCAAAGGAAATATGCAACATCTAACACAAACTCAGAATTTAGGTAAATATCAAATAAGTTAAGATTGAGTAAGATGCATGTTCAGGAGACATATCTCCAAAAAGAAAAGGTGTAAATGAGATGTAGGTAGAAGATTAGGGAAGGAGCAGCAAAGCTCAGATGGCTTTCAATCATAAAACAGCAGATAGAGGAGATCTTGAATGTTCTTCCTCATTAAGGTCAAAGTGGGATGTGTGTGTGCGTGTGTGTGTGTTTGGGGGAGCAGTGTCTGACAAGGATGTAGCTGAACCCTTGGCTTAATGAAGGACTCATTTCTCATAGGCAAAATAACTTCTGGATATAAATGACCCTTAGACTTTCTGCTTGGTTTATAGTGTAGAGTATGAGTAAAAAAGGGATTCTCCCACCCCTTTTATTCTTCATTAAATAAAAACAGAAATTATTGAAGGTTATAAATAATTTTTTGTGGGGTGTATGCTATAAAGTTAACTGACCTCTTCTAAAAGTGATTATGTTGTAGTTATGTGCCATCGAGTCGGACCCAACTCATAGAGACCCTTGGGTTTCCAAGGTGGTATCACTACGGAAGTAGATTGCTCAACCTTCCTTCTGAGGAGTAGCTGGTGGGTTTGAACTGCCAGTCTTCTGGTTAGCAGTCAAGTGCCTTAGGCACTATGCTACCAGAGCTCCTCAAGGCCTAGGAGATATAGATATAGATATATAGATATAGATATAGATATAGATATAGATATAGATATATTTGTTCTATTTCATTTTTGTTTGTTTGTTTCCAGTTTTCCTAGATTCATACTTCATACGTCCCATATTCTGATTATTATTGGGTGTTTGCAGCTATTTCTTCTCATTTTAAGCTGTGCCACATCAGTAAATAGAAAGCCCTAAAGCTTTATTTCATCTCTGTCATTAAGGTCAACTCTGGTAGTGTAATGCCTAAAGCTCTTGACTGCTAACTAGAAGGCTGGAGGTTCAAACCCACCAGCCACTCTCAGAAGGAAGGTTGGGCAATCTACTTCTGTCGTGATACTGCCTTGGAAACCCAAGGAGGGGTCGCTATGAGTTGGGGCCATCTCAGTGGCACATAACAATAACAACAAAAACTAGTACTTTGAGGAACAGCTGTTCCCAAATTGTAGTTCATGTGCCTTCCAACCTGAGAGGTTCATTTTACTTTTTTTTTTTAATTTTTTAATTAATTAATTTATTATTAGGATTTGGGTGAAGATTTACAGAGTAAATTCACTTTTCATACAGTAGTTCACATATCCTTTGTCTCATGTCATTGACCAAAATTTACAATGCAGCAGCTCCCCTCCCACTTCCTCCCCATAGTTACCTCCTCCCAGTGTCCATCCCTTCATA
>NW_006921620.1:13812336-13823084 GCF_000298275.1 Orycteropus afer afer | reverse complement strand
TCAAGGCTCAGGGGTCCAAGATTATCTTCTGTGTCTGTGTTAATTGGTTTCCCTTTTCTTTGTTGAAGAGGGTCTGTGCAATCCTTCTGCCTAGTCTGCCATCTTGCCCCGCCTCCTCGAGAGGTTCATTTTAAAGCACTATATTAAACAATGTTTTAATGTTATTCACAAGGTTTTTAGTTATCAATTTTTCTGAAACAGACCACTAGCTCCTTCTTCCTGGTTTGTCTTAGTCTGGAAGCTTTCCTGAAACCGTTCACTGTGGGTGACTGTGCTAGTATTTGAAATAACATCATAGCTGCCAGCACCACCGCAACTTGCAGGCCGCTGCAGTACCACAAACTGACAGATGACTGGAAGAGCCAAATACTAACTGAGAGAATAACTGTGTTTACAAAGTCTAATATAATACACTTTATTCAAGTAGTAATGAAAAGATTGGAGGGTCTGTAGCAAAATATCACTTTTTGAATTTTAAAAAATAAAATTCAATACTTTTAGATATAGTTTCAATATCTAGCAGTCTGAAAAGATCTAAATAAATCTTGTGGATTGCTATTGGTTAATTATTCTTGTTTGTTGCCATCCATTTAGCCCCACCTGATGAAACTCCCATTCACAAAAGATCAGACTGTTGTGATCCATAGTGTTTTCACTGGCTGATTTTGGAAACAGATGGCCTGGCCTTTCTTCTAGTCTGCCTCGCTCTGGAAGCTCAGCTGAAACGTAGTCAGCATCACAGCAGCACTCAAGCCTCCACTGACAGACTGGTAGTGGCTGCACTTGAAGTGCATTGGCTGGTAATTGAACCTGGGTCTCCCACACGGCAAGTAAGAATTCTATAAGTGAATCTCTTTGGGCATTATATTGATTAGTTTGTTCCTTGTTTTCATTTTTTTAAAATAATGGTCAAAGAAGTGAAAACAGTTTTTAAACTAAATTATTGTCATAAATATTACTACAAGTAATAAATAAAAATGTGGTGGTGTTGTTAGTTGCCATTGAGTTGACTCCGACTCATGTTGTCCCCATCTGTACAGAGTAGAATTACTTCATAGGGTTTTCCACGCTGTGACTTTTGGGAAGCAGTCTGCCAGACCTACCTTTTGAGATGATTTTTGGTAGGCTCAAACTGCCAACGTTTCAGTTAGTAGTCAACACATAACTGTTTTTGCAACTCGGGGGCTGAATGCTATGGTGGTAACAAGAATCATTTGTAATAATAATTATAACATTTTATTTGTTTACGAATTATAAATTCTGTGAGAGTAAGGTTGCTTCTAAAAGTAAAACCAAGCTCACTGCCATTGAGTTAATTCCAACTTATAGCCACCCCCACTGCGTTTCCAAGGCTGTAAATCTTTACAGAAGAAGATTCCCCCATCTTCCTCCCACAGAGAAGCTGGTGGGTTTGAACTGCTGACCTTCTGGTTAGCAGTCAAATGCCTAACTAACAGTGACACCAGAACTCCTTCTGTTTAGTAGATCCTTAATAAATATGCATGTTGTTGTTGTTGTTGTTTTGTGCCGTCGAGTCGTCCCCGACTCATAGCGACCCCTCCTTGGGTTTCCCAGGCAGTATCACTACGGAAGTAGGATTGCCTAACCTTCCTTCTGAAAATAGAATTGTAAATATTTTCCACATAAATGTTTTTGGGTCTCCTTAAAAATTTAAGGATCCTGCTTCATTCATATATGAATTTCTCCCATGCGTGAATCTACAACTGGTACACAGGAGATCCTTAGTAAATATTTGTTGGCTGAGGGATTAGTAGGTCATTTGTGAATACCATGCCTGTGGGATTATTAGAATAGGTGTTAATATCATCTCTGAATTTAAAACATTGATTTATGGTCTTACCATCATTTGACTTACCACAGCCTTCTACAGGCAAAAAACTAAACCAAACCCACTGCCATCAAGTCAATTACAACTCCTAGAGACCCCATTGTGTTTCCAAGGCCATAAATCTTTATGGAAGTAGATTGTCTCATATTCTTCCCAAGGAGCAGCTGGTGGGTTTGAACCATGAACCTGGTTAGCAGCCAAGTGCCTTACCTGCTATGCCACCAGAGTATAGACATCAACAATTCCTAGAATGAATAGATAACGAGGTGAGTGTACATACATAGTTTAAATGTATGTAAAGTGTGATACAAGAAATTTGTCATTGATAATTAGACACTTATCAGGAAATTGCTGGCAAGGTAGAGTTATCTTGTACTATTCATATATTTACAGAGCATTTAGCTTATAGCAAGGATATTTGGCTATCAAGAAGGATCCTACCTATGGATTGATATCACAGCATATTTGACATTCACAATTGGATTATTTATCTTGCTACTGATTACTGATACATTCCAACAATGCTTGCTTAAGAGAAGACTTTCAAATAGATTTGAAGTTATCTAGACTATTAATAATGAATGTTGTGTCATCCTAAGAATTCCCAGGATAGGTGATAGTGCACTTGTTGTTGTTGTTGTTGTTAGGTGCCATCGAGTCGACCCGACTCATAGCAACCCCTCCTTGGGTTTCTGAGGCACTTGTATTAGTTATAAAAGCAAACATCTGGAAGCTGCTGCATGTCATAGTAAAACTGAGAAAATATTTGTGACTATATTACCTACCCCAGAGGTAATTGTGAGGAAGACAAAAAACACTCCAAAAACTGGAATGCAATAAAGGAATGAAATAAAGGTCATAATACTTTATCTCAAAAATTGACTATTTGAAATAAGGTGGGAAAGTTTTTTGAGGAGGACAAGATACTTTTCTACTGGAAAATAAACCTATGATTCAAATGTCCTCTTCAAGAACATCAATATCTTTTTCTCATGACTAAAAATGAGGGCAGTTCTGTCTACAGGATTCCATGGCACTGGCACAAATTGAATAATTATTGCCATTATGTGCTCATTGATAGAGTGCTACAAACTGCCTCATCAATATTAACTCTCTGTGGAGCAATGGACACGATAAAAATATACCGCCAGAGTTATAAAAATCACATGCCAAATAATTGACCTGTTTCCTCAGCATCATTTATGCTTTTTAAGGAGTTACTAACTGTAAGAGCTGCCTCCTTAGAATGTAAATCATTGTAATTGGAAGTTTGGCAACAGTACAGTAGCTAGAATGATGAAAAAAGCACAGCTGGAGAGTTTCAAGTACAATGGTTTGTTTTTTCTGTTATGCTTTTTTATGAGAAATTGGAAAGTCAGACAATATCTGAACAAACCCATGACATATGAAATCCAATTGCGTATCGTCGATTTTTTTTTTTTTTGCAGCTAGAAAGTTCTTTCGTAATTAGATTTTGATATACCATAAACATAACAAACCTTGTTTTAGTTATATAGTATTTATTCTCATAGTTTCCTAAGTTGTGCTACCTCTCCAGTTTTGAGAAGCAAATATGTGATGTTATTTTTGTGAGTGATGCCTCCATTATTCTTACTGACTGAACATGCCAGTGGTTCTGTCACTCTGAAGTCTTTGGGAAAATACAGTGTGAGTGATCTTTCCTTATCAGACTTGGCAGTAGGAGAGATCAAACTCTTCCCCACATGCTTAGTTCTATGATTAATAATGCAAGTTTTGTTTAAAAGGAGGAAAATTATCTACACTAGTATGGCATGATTACTAATGAGGCCAAGTGTATGAAAACACAACTTTCTTTTAACAACATTCTATCTGCGCTTTTCCTCTCATCTAAAAACATCACTCAAGGGTCTGAAGGCACCTCAATTCTCCTTTTCAATAACTTTCTGAAATGACCAACAGTTGTATTGTGTGTAGGAATTACTTTGCAACAGAATAAAGTTCTTCGTGCATAAACTACATTGAAGGAGGGAAAATTGAAATCAACTGTATAATAATTAGAGCTCAAGTTACCAGGCAAGGTTGCTTTTTTTTTTTTTCTTCTTGATCTTTATTTTAGCTAGGAATACCTGACATATTCCATTCTTAAAGGGAACAGGACTGTTTCTGAATTGCACCAATAGAGAACTTCTGGTTCAACTGGTACATTTCATAACCTACTCCTGATACTGCTAAATTAGCGTTTTTTTATTTCTGGATCCTCAGTTCAGAGACTGCTGAAAATCATACTTTTCCATAAGCATTGCATTCAATTCTTCTCCCTGATCTTTATCTTTTTTTTTTTTTTTCTTTTTGTAAGATTCAATAACTTCCCCAGATTCTTTATTTCCTAGTCCATTTATTGACTTTCCCCACAGTGCCCCTTTAGGTTCTTTATTTCACATCAAGCCTACCCACCGAATCTGCTTTGTCTCATATGGAGGATGATCTTTAATCCACATACAATTACAAAGTGATGACAGCAATGTATAGATTACTTTGGTCCAAGATAAACAGGCTAAATTTATCTTTGAAATTAAGATTATTAATCAACATGCAAGCTTTGACCATGTGCCAGTCAGAAAGAAAAAAGTTTGTCTCCCCACTTGCTTATAGAAATAGTCCTGAAACTTGGTGGTGGTGGTGTAGGGAAGATTGGGTAGTAGTAGTTATTGCTATAATTGTAATAATTATTATTTTTTAAATCTGCAATAATTATGAATACCAAAGGAAAAAACTTTATTTTCTCTCTCACACATACACACACACACACACACACACACACAAGAATGGAGTGGTCAAAGATATTTTGAGTTAAATAGTAATAATTAATGTTCATGTGTGTGTGTGTTCACGTACACATTTTATGACAGAAACCTGGTGGTTCTGAAGAAGGATCCTGCCTCTTAACTTGAATGTTTGATGGATGTGTATAGTGAATTAAAGTGACTTTCATTTCAGACAGACTCGATTAGAATCTGGAGTACTGGAAGCATAGTCCCTAAGGCACTTGACTACTAACCAGAAGGCTGGCGGTTCAAACCCATCAGCCCCTCCTTGGAAGGAAGGTTGGGCAATCTACTTCTGTAGTGATACCACCTTGGATACACAAGGAGGGGTTGCTATGAGTCAGATTTGACTCTACGACAATGAGTTTGGTTTTAGAGTTTGATTAGAATCCTGTCTGAATCTGTCTTTAATAAGCAGTTTATTTTTAGAAGTTAAATGTCTTCTATTAACTGGTTCCTTTTAGCTCAATTAAATCAAACAGCTAAATTTTAGCCAGTAAGTTTTTAACACCACCACTTATTGGCCTAGATTCTGTTATATTTTTCAGCCAGTGTAAGAATAAACCTACCTGTCATTTGAACTGAGAGCATGTAACAGCATTGTCTAGTCCTAGCTTTCTCCATTGCACAACACTACACCACAGGATCGATTGCTCAGTTAAAGCATTTAACCTTGGCCAAATGATAATAGCAGGTGTTTGTATCATAAGACAAGATCAAGTTACATCATCCCACCATCTACAAACTCTGCTTTATTTTGTCTGGCTATTGCTACTATTGGTTCTTGATTTTCCACAGATCAAATGAATGGTAAAGACAGCTGTGTTGGAATTACAATGTAAATTACAGTGTTCAAAATTCCAACCACACAGAAGGAGCTGTTGTTAAGGGGATGGCCAATGTAAGTTCTAAACACTGAATTAGTTTAAATTCCTTAGTATAAAATGAATATAAGTTAGCATAAATATTGTTAGGATCATCAGGTAGCAAGTTCATTTAACAAAAGTTTCAAGCAATGAGCAGGTATTTAGTTACAAATAGTCTTAAATTACAATATTGAATTTCTAAATTATATTCGTTTAGGCATCAGAAATGTAATTATATTCTTCACATTATTTTCTGACTGTGTATCACTTTTATTCATATTTTCTAAAATCCATCAAAAATTAATTTGCATTTGTTCTTTTCCAAAATATTAATCCTTTCTCCTTACTATCAACTACACTTTTTAATAAGGTACTCTTTACTTCTTCTGTTGTTGAAGAGAAGTTGTAGCAATTCACAGCCTTCATAAACATTCCTACTCTTCTTCTATATTTCATTGATCTAACTAGTAAAGGATAATTAATTTTCAAGCAATAAAACAATAATCTAGTAATTCTTAGACAAGAAATATAAGGAATAATGAGATATATATCTGATATTATAAAAGAGCTGTAGTGGTGTAATGCCTAAGGCCTTTGCTAACCAGGAGGCTGGTAGTTCAAACCCACCAGCCACTCTCGGAAGGAAGATTGGGCAATGTACTTCCATAGCGATACTGCCTCAGAAACCCAAGAAGGTGTCACTATGAGTTGGATCCAACTATCTTGTATCCCCCAATAGATTATAAATTCTCTAAGAAAATTATCCATGGTTCCCTCATCTCTTTATCTTTCACAGTGACTAGCACAGTGTCTAATAGACTGCCTTGCACAGGTAGGTGTTCAATAAATGTTGTATTCGTTGGAAGAAGAAATGTTCTAGAAAGTTCTCTCAGTTCAATCCTTCATTTTAAACAGAATCTAACTCTTAATATTAAGAAAGTCCTAACAATAATCTTCAAGATAAGGAATTAATTAAAAGAAATTCTATAAATTTATTAAAGCACTTGGCAACATATTCTATTATGGACATAATACATTTAGTAAACAAATCTATCATCCAGCTTTTGGGGAAAGACAGGAAAAGAAAACATATAGTCTTTAATTACCCTAGGCTTATTTGAATTTTATTCAGTTGCCCATTTGTTTATGACTCTGAGTTAACAAAATATTAAAAAATTAACTGAAATATTATCATGCTTCCTTTGAAGAGAGAAAACATTACATTTTAAGATGAGGCTTTTTGTTTGTTTGTTTTAGATTTACAGAAGGGTTGAGTGGTTGTTTGGGACCTTTAACACTGATATTATCTTTACTGAATCAGTAGTATAATAAATCAGCCCCCTTCAACATCTCTGCACTAAAGAAATATCCTCTCTATTTATATGTGACATTTTTCTAAATTAGTGGAAATGAATCTGTAAGCCCTTTGGCTCTTATGAACGTAAGGGAATTGATTTAACTGGTTTAAGTGAGATTAAATGAAAAATGTCTTTTCTAATGGTACTTTAAAATTAATCAAAACATAATTTTGTTGCCAAAATTGTTACATCATTACTCTAATAAATAAAAGGATTGACCAATATTTCCTATTTTTCACAATTATTATATGACTTTAGTGTAGTATTCAGCAGCAGCAGTGAAATGATGACTCAAGAATGACTCAAAAACTGTATGTATTGGTGAATTATATTTTCTCTCTTGTCACTGTGGAAGAAACAGAGGCCAGTGTGCTCAGTGAGAAACAAGCAGTTCAGAAAAGAAACAAAGTGAAGGGCATTACCATTTATTGGACATCTTCTATGTATTCAACATATTGCCTTATTAATCTTCTTTCAGAATAGGTTTAATTGACTCTATTTTACCATGGGGAAACTGAATCTCTGAAATTGTCTTCCAAGTTCCATAGCTAGAAGGAAAGTGGAGGATTTAGGATTAGAATCTTCACTTCTCTGGGTTCAAATCTTTCTACTACGAATTATGTAATCTGCAAAGTGAACACAATGTGGAAAATTCATGGCTCAACTATATGAAGAATAGTTGCACAGAAAGTGAAAAATAAGATCTCCATGGGTGGAAAAGAAACATTAAAATGGAAGTTGCAGAATTTTTTTAGATTTATGCCTGTGAGGCCTATAAAACACTGGTAACAGATTATTAAGGAGAAGGTGGGACCTGACTTTTAAGAAACACTTAGAACAGACGAGATTTTCTGAGTAGAGATGTGGGTAGAGACTCAGGAAGATTATTCTTATGAGTACCAAGGTGCTTACATACCTTGAGCTCAAGTACATGGCACCTGGTTTTCATTTCTACAAGGAACCCTGGTGGCACAAGGGCTAAGTGCTCAGCACTAACTGAAAGTTTGGTAGTTCAAATTTACCCAGCAGTTCTGTGTGAGAAAGACCTGTGACTGGCTCTCAAAAAAATTACAGTCTAGAAAACCCTATGGATCAGTTCTACTCTGTCCCATGGGATTGTTATGAGTCAAAATCAACTCCATGACACCTAAAAACAGCAACCCTATTCCTGCAACAACCCCTATTGGCCAGTTATTTGGAAGGGAAAGATTTTAAATCTGGGCAAAAATAAAGTTGACCATTGGTGAAAGATCAACCAAAACCTAAAAACCAAACTCACTGCTGCTGAGTTGATTATGACTCATAATGACCCCTCCTTGGGTTTCCAAGGCAATATCTCTACAGAAGTAGATTGGCTGATCTTCCTTCCAAGGAGTGGCTGGTGGATTTGAACTGCCAGCCTACTGGTTAGCAGTCAAATGCTTTAGGCACCACATCACCAGAGGTCCCATTAGCTCAAACATATATGTTTGAATATATATTTGGATTCAGAAGGGAGCATGGTGATGTCAGATGGATCTTGGCTGAAAGAGAATCCTAGAAAGATGTTTACCTGTGTTTTATTGACTATCCTAGAAAGATGTTTACCTATGTTTTATTGACTATCCAAAGGCAATCGATTGTGTGGATCATAAGAAATTGTGCATAATATTTGCAAAGAATAGGAACTCCAGAATACTTAATTTGCTCATGAGGGCCCTGTATGTAGACTAAAAGGCAGTCATTCAGCAGAACAAAAGGATACTGTGTGGTTTAAAATCAGGAAAGGTGTGCATCAGGGCTTTATTCTTTCACCATACTTAATCTCTATGGTAAGCAAATGATTCGAGAAGCTGGTCAGTATGAAGAAGAGCACAACATCAGCAATGGATGAAGGCTCATTAACAAATTGCAATATGCAGATGATACAATCTTACTTACTGAAAGTGAAGTGGACTTGAAGCACTTACTGATGACGATCAAAGACTACAGCCTTGTATTACACCTCAACATAAAGAAAACAAAAATCCTCACAACTGGACCAATAAGCAACATCATGATATATGGAGAAAAGATTGAAATTGTCAGGGATTTCATGTTATTTGGATCCACTATCAACACCCACTGAAAGTTGTTGTTGTTGATATGTGCTGTCAAGTCAGACCCTACTCATAGCGAACCCTCCTTGGGTTTCTGAGGCAGTATCACCACGGAAGTAGATTGCCCCATCTTCCTTCGGAGGAGTGGCCAGTGATTTTGAACCGCTAGCCTTCTGGTTAAGGTGGCAGTCAAGAAATCAAATGAAGTATTGCACTGGGAAATCTTCTGCAAAACATCTCTTTAAAGTGTTAAAGATCAAATATGTCATTTGAAAACTAAGATCCACCTGATCTAAGCCATGGTATTTTCAATTCCACCACATGGCATTTGAAAGTTGGACAATGAATAAGAAAAACTGAAGAGGAATTGATGCTGTTGAATTATCATGCTGACAAAGAATAATAAATATACTATGAAGTGCCAGAAGAAAGAACAAATTTGCACTGGAGGAAGTTTAGGTATAAAGCTCTTTTGAAGCAAGGTTAGTGAGAATTCATCTTTCATACTTTAGTCATGCTACCAAGAGGGCTCATTCCCTGAAGAAGGTTATCATGCTTGGTAAATTATAGGTTAGTGAAAAAGAGGAAAACCTTCAACAACATGGATTGACATAGTGGCTGAAACAATGGGCCCAAGCATAGAAACAATTGTTGAGAGTGACACAGGACTGGGCAGTGTTTTGTTCTACAGTGCATAGGGTTGGTATGAGCTAGAACTGACTTGGCAGCAACTAACAAGAACATTACAAATATTGTAATATTAAAAAATAATTCTTCTTAGTTACACATAAAGAACTTCGGAAAAATAGAAAAAATTGTAATTGAAGTCAGATAGCATTGCCCAAAGCACTTGTCTACTAACCAGAAGGCTGGCAGTTCAAACCCACCAGCCACTCCTCAGAAGGAAGATGGGGCAATCTACTTCTGTAGTGATACTGGCTCGGAAACCCAAGGAGGGGTCGCTATGAGACGGGTCCAACTCAACGGCACATAACAACAACAACAAGCACAGACTTTTAGTTGATTTATAAAAGATAAGTTAAAATGTTTATGTGATTCTCCAGAAAGTTTTCAATGAGAAATTGTTTCCTTTATTAATTTTTCTTTTAAATTTAGCTTTTAATTAATTAAGTCAATATGTACCTTGCACAGGTTTTGTCTTGGTTCATTTTGTCTTGGTTTCTTACTAAAAATGATGCACAGCCCCATTTTTCTTAATGTGTGTGCTTTTATTGAGAAATGATCATTTGTTTTCATGCTTTCACCTTTTCTTAAGCTGTCTATCTGGGGGACAAAAACACCCTGGCAGTTAAGCTCATGAATAGCATTAATTTATGAATTCATCACCAGCTTAACATACAATTTACCAATACAGACATGGTACTGTTTTTGAACTTAAAATCTCATTGTCAGTTTACACTTCAACATGAATTTTATTGTCTTTAAACAAGGAATCATAATATGCTTAACAATTCCTTTATAAAGATTTTCTATTGTGATATTATATAGCTAAAGGAGTTAAATGATAATCAGATTATCAATAGGTCCCTTGGTTTGTTTTCATCTGGTTTTCTAGGAATTTAATCATACTTTGGTATTGTTTTAACATTTTAGAATAGATTTGGTTCCCCAGGCACATGGGTCATATTGGAATTCTTAGCATTGAGTCCCACTATACTAATCTAGAAATAAAGTGGTCTTGGGTTAACTCTTTGGGCCAAAACTGAATCTATTGTTTTAGCAGATTGAATCATGTTCCCCAAATAGATATGTCTAATTTTTTTTTTTTT
>NW_006921620.1:13811503-13812016 GCF_000298275.1 Orycteropus afer afer | reverse complement strand
GCATAGTGCTTAAGGCACTTGACTGCTAACCAGATGGCTGGCAGTTCAAACCCACCAGTCACTCCTCAGAGGGAAGGTTGGGCAATCCTACTTCCATAGTGATACCGTCTCGGAAACCCAAGGAGGGGTCGCTATGAGTCGGGGCCGACTCAACGGCATATAACAACAACAACAATGATTTTGAGTTTTGTTCCACATCGTTCTCCCTCTCTATCCAGGATCTCCTACATAGATTACCCTCCAACTGCTTTACAGTGGTAAATGGCCATCATCTAGTTCTTCTGGTCTCATTGTCATTTAGACTGCAGATCAAATGGTATAGCAGTCACTAGGACTAATTGTTTCCATGAATCTTTCGTTTTCTTTATTCTTCTTTGCTATGGACAAGGAGAGACCCATCATTGCATCTGGATGGCAGCTTGCACGCTTTTAAGATCCCAGTTACTATTCATCAAAGTAGGAGGTGGAACAATGTTTTGTGTAGTATGTTATGCCAATTGAGCTTGATGTCCC
>NW_006921620.1:13787926-13810913 GCF_000298275.1 Orycteropus afer afer | reverse complement strand
ATTTCCTTCCATATATAAACCTTTCTTTGACTTTTACAATAATGAACTAATACAATATTTGTCCTTTTGTGATTGACTTATTTCACTCACCATAATGTCCTCCAAGTTCATCCACATTATGTGGTATTTTGCAGATTTTAGGTTATTCTTTAGGGTTGCATAGTATTCCATTGTGTGTACATATTGAACTTTGGTTATGCATTCCTCAGTTGATGGACACATAGGTTGTTTCCATCTTTGGGCTATTTTAAATAGTGCTGCGATGAACATGGGTGTGCATATGTCTGTTCTTGTCATGGCTCTCACTTTTTTAGGATATATACCTAGTAATGGAATGGCTGGGTCAAATGGTATTTCTAATTTCAACTTTTGAAGGAATTGTTATACTGCTTTCCACAGTGGTTTTACCATTTTACAGTCCCACCAGCAGTGTATGAGAGTCCCAATCCCTCTACATCCTTGCAAGCATTTGTTATTTTCTGACTTATTGAAATTTGTTATTAGTGCTGGGGCAAGATGATGTCTCATTGTTGTTTTGATTTGCATCTCTCTAATGTCTAATGATCATGAGCATTTCTTCATATGTGTGTTGGGTGCCTGAATATCCTCCTTGGTGAAGTGTCTATTCATGTCTTCTGCCCATTTTTTAATTGGATTATTTGTCTTTTTGTTATTGAGGTGTTGGAGTTTTCTATAAATTCTAGAGATAAGTCTCTTGTTAGATATGCCATTGCCAAGTATCTTTTTTTCCCAATCTGTATGTTCCGTTTTGATTCTTTTGAAGAAGTCTTTCGAAGCAGATAAAAATTTAATTTTTAGAAGGTCCCATTCATCTAGTTTCTCTTCTTCTGTTTGTGCATTTTGGGTTGTGCTTTATAGTCTATTTATGCCATATATTAGGGCCCTTAAATTGCCCCTAGATTTTCCTTGAGGAACTTTATAGTTTTAGGCTTCACATTTAATTATTTGATCCATCTGGAGTTAGTTTTTGTGTATGGTGTGAGGTACAGATCTTGTTTTATTTTTCTGCAAATGGATATCCAGTTTTGCCAGCACCATTTATTAAATAAACAGTCTCTTCCTCATCTAATGGATTTAGGCCCTTTAGGCCAAAAGGCTTAAAGATCAGCTGACCATATGTCGATGGATCAATTTCTGGGTTCTCAATTCTATTCCATTGGTCTAGGTGTCTGTCATTATACCAATACCAGGCAGTTTTGACTACTGTGGCTTTGTAGTAGGTTTTGAGATCCGGCAGTGTGAGACCTCCTACTTTGTTCTTCTTCAATAGTGCTTTGCTTATCTGAGGTTTTTCTTTCCATATAAAGTTAGTGATTGGTTTTTCCATATCCTTAAAAAATGGTGATGGGTTCTGGATTGGGATTGCATTGAATGTATAGATTGCTTTGGGTAGAATTGACATTTTCACAATGTTCAATCTTCCTATCCAGGGGAATGGGATGTTCTTCCATTTATGTAGATCTCTTATGGTTTCTTGAAGTAGTTTTTCATAGTTGTCTTTGTACAGGTCTTTTGTGTCCTTGGTAAGATTTATTCCCAAGTATTTTATTTTTTTTTTTGGTAGCTATTGTAAATGGCATTGATTTCCTTATTTCTTTTTCAGCAATCTCTTTGCTGGTGTTGAGGAATCCAACTGATTTTTGGATGTTGATCTTGTATCCTGCCACAATGCTAAATCTCTCGATTAGTTCCGGTAGACTTTTGACTGAATCTCTTGGGTTTTCTAGGTGTAGGATCATATCATCAGCAAATAGGGATACTTTGACTTCTTCCTTACCAATTTGGAAGCCTTTGGTTTCTCTTTCTTGCCTTATGGCCCTGGCTAGGACTTCCAGCACAATGTTGAATAGAAGTGGTGATAGAGGTCATCCTTGTCTGTTTCCTGTTTGGAAGAGGAACGGTTTCAGTCTCTCTCGATTGAGTATGATGTTCACTGTTGGTTTCGCATAGATGCCCTTTATTATGTTGAGGAATGTCCCTTCTATTCCTATTTTGCTGAGAGCTTTGATCAGGAATGGGTGTTAGATTTTATCAAATGCTTTTTCTGTGACAATTGATATGATCATGTGGTTCTTCTCATTTTTTATATTTATGTGATGGATGAAGGGATGATGATGGTTGTTTTTCTAATGTTGAACCACCTTGCATGCCTGATATGAACCCCACTTGGTCATAATGAATGATTTTCTTGATATGTTGTTGGAGTCTCTTGGCTAGGATTTTGTTGAAGATTTTTGCATCCAAATTCATGATCTGTAGTTTTCCTTTTGAATCATGTCTTTGCCTAGTTTTGGTATCAAGATTATGCTTGCTTCATAAAATGAGATAGGGAGGATTCCATCCTTTTCTATGTTTTGGAATAGTTTGAGTAGAATTGGTATCAGTTCTTCTCTGAATGTTTGGTAGAATTCTCCGATGAAACTGTCTGGGCCAGGACTTTTTTTTGTTGGTAATTTTTTGATGGCCTGTTCAATTTCTTCTTTTGCTGTGGATCTGTTCAACTTTTCCACATCTGTCTGTGTTAGTTTAGGTAAGTGGTGGGTTTCTAGAAATTTGTCCATTTCTTCCAGATTTTCAAATTTGTTGGAGTATAGTTCTTCATAGTATTCTGATATTATCCTTTTAATTTTCATTGGTTCTGTTGTGTTGTCACCCATTTCGTTTCTTATTTGTGTTATTTGTATTCTCTCCCTCTTTTCCTTTGTTAAATTTGCCAGTGGTTTGTTGATTTTATTGATCTTTTCAAAAAAGAAGCTTCTGGTCTGGTTGACTTTTTCTATTGCCCTTCTATTTTTTGTTTCATTGATCTCTGCTTGAATCTTGATTATTTCCTTTCCTCTGGTGACTGTAGGCTCTTTTGCTGTTCTTTTTCTAATTGTTGGAGATGTTGGTTTAAAGTGTTGATGTTGGCTCTTTCTTCTTTTTTGATGTGTGCATTGATTGCTATAAACTGGCCTCTGATCACTGCTTTTGCTGCATCCCAAAGATTTTGGTATGTTGTGTTTTCATTCTCATTTGAGTAAAATAGTTTTTGTTTTGTTTTGTTTTAAAATATTTTTATTTTGTATTATAGTTTGGAAGTTATATTACCTGAATATGAAATTCTAAGTCAGCAGTATTTTCTTTTTTAAAAAATTATTATTATTATTTTAAGAGTTTGTTTTACATTCAATGTCATACATACATTTAGTTTCATTCCTCATTCGCCATGCCCTACCCTAACCCAGTCTCCCCCTCTGTACTCTGCAGCCCCCTGTGTCTTTCATAATTATGCACTACTGTTTGTCCTGCATTTCCTCAGATTGAATGTTGGTCCTCTGGTGTCCCATGGTCTATTGCTCTAAGGGATGTATTACCCTTGAGTGTGTGGGTGTGGCATCCTGGGTTGAATGGTCAAATTCTTTGACAACCTTCCCTTCAATAGGTAGAGGCTCATTTCTTACTTCCTCAGTATTGGGTTGGACTCAGAGAATCCCTTCTAATGAATAAAATGTTTCACAATAATAATGTAAGATCTTCAAGGCTAGGTTAAGAAAAAGACATTATCATTTACTCCTTGATCCATCTTGGATGACTCTATTTGAGGAAAGCAAGCTACCATGTCATAAGGCACTAAAACAGCACAATGGAAAGATTCACATGGAGAGGCGCTGAGGCCTTTTGACAATAGTCATGTGAATGAATCATTTTGGAAATGGATCCTTTTGTCCCAGTCAAAACTTCTGATGACTGCATTAGTAGTCATATTAAGAGCACATCTTTTCATGAGTCACTTACACCAGAACTACTCAGCTAAGCTCCTTTTAATTCCTGATTCTCATAAATTGTGTGGGATAGTAAGTATTTGTTATTTAAGCTGCTAAATTGAGGGATAATTTGTTTTGCAGCAGTAAATAATAATGCAGAGTTCAAATTGTTGTTGTTGTTTCCTCTTTCCTGTTGTGGACTATCTTTACTACTCTCAGGGTATTTTCTAGTTAACTACCAGGTTGAAGAAGGAACTCTGATGCCATACTGGGTAAAACATTTGGCTGCTAATCAAAAGGTGGATGATTCAAACCCACGAGCTACTCTGTGGGAGGAAGATGAGGCAATCTACTTCCATAAAGATCTATGGCCTTGGAAACCAATGAGAGTCGCTATGAGTCAGAATCTGCTTGATGGCTGTGGGTTTTTAGGTTATTAGGTTAAGAAATGTATCTAGAATGCTCCTTGGAAGCGAGAATGGCCAAAGTTCATCTCACCTACTTTGGTCACGTAGTGAGAAGGGACCATTTTCTGGAGAAGATCATCATGCTTGTTGAAGTGGAGGGTCAATGAAAAAGGGGAAGGCCTTCAATTAGATGGATAAACACAGAGGTTGCAACAATGACCTCATGTATAGCAAGGGTTGTAAAGATGGTGCAGAACCAGGCAGTGCTTCATTCTGTTGTGCATAGGGTGGAATCAAATCAACAGCACCTAACAACAACAGGTTGAGGAATTCCTGGTTGATGCAAGTGGTTGACTTTCTTGGCTGATAACTGAAGGTTGACAATCAGAGTCCACCTAGAGTCTCCTCAAGAAAGGCCTAGTGATCTACTTCTAAAAACTCAGCTTTGAAAATGCTGAGTGTCAGTTCTATAGAGTGTCAGTTCTTCTCTGGCACACATGAGGTCACATAAGTAAAAATTTACTCAACAGAAACAGGTTACCAGGTTGGAATGGAGACTGAGTTTGGAAGGAGAGGGTGGGAGTAGAAATAGACCAAGGCTATTTGAAGCAAATTTTATTGTCTCAGAAAACTACTTGTTCTGGCAGGTAAATACAACTATTTAGTAACCTTGCTTAATACCATTAAGAAGACAAAGTCGGCATTCTATAAACAGTTTTCAAAACTTCTCTTAATCTTAGCTTTTCCTATCTGTACAGCCATTTCTACCCATGCCCCACCAACAACTCTTAAGTCCAGTAGTCTTACTAGAATCTCTATGAGAACCATGCCAAGCCTCACTTGCTAGTCTTGCTTAGAACTTCCCCTCTGCCTGGAATGCTACACTTTTACCCTTCCTTTTCTTTTCCTCCATGTTGCTTCTAGCCATGTGTAGATCTCCTTCAAAGCTTTCCTGACATTCTACAGTGGGTTAGTGCAAAAAAATGCAAGGAGGCCACATCTTCTGACCTCATCTAATCCCACAAGAGGAAGACAGAATCACTATCAATAGCCCAAGGCCTATTCCTGCCAGGCCAGACATGCTGCCTCCCTCCAGCCCTTTCACCAACTGTTCCTCCCAAAGCATCCACCACCTCTCTCCTGAGTTCGATAATTCGTTGCAGTGGCCACACAGAGCTCACAGATTATGGGGTTTATTAGGGAAGCACCACAGGCTACAATTCAAGTTCAGGAAAAAGGCTGTCTCTCTCCCAGCCCACCGTCCCTCAGCCAACAGTCTCTCACAGTCTCTTTCCCAACAGTGCTGGTCCCTCGGTGTCTCACTCAGCAATGCGTGTCTCTTGCGTCTCTTTCCCAGCAACCCGTGTCTCAGGATCCCGGGTCTCTTTAGCACGTCTTCCTCAACCAGCAGTCAGAGAGTTCTGCCTCTAGGAGGCCTCCTTTTGAGCTTGGCAAAGTGGTCAAACTAGCCAATCACAACATCAGAACTCTAAGCACCTGAGAGAGAGTAGGAACCTCCCAGAACATTGTTTTGTGCCACTCCCAACAGAAATACTCCATGTGGATAACATTTACAATCAGGAGCTCCTCAGCTGCTCATTCCACCACTGAGTTTACAATGACTTACGGATAAAAAAGCCATACTAAGTAATTTACTACACTGCAGTTAGGTATAGGCTGTCATAGCATCCTTGCTTACGTGTGAAATAGAAATTACTGCTGAATGTTAAAATTACCCTCCTAACTTGTCTTTCTTTTCAAATAAATAATAAGGAATTTGAGGGCAAGGATTGGGCCTGGTTAACTGTTCTAACTTTAGGGCAAAGTTGGGAAAATAATTATTATTCATTAAAGACCTAGTGAATGAATGAATGAACATATAAAGTTCTCCTAATTTAAATTGGCATAAGGCACAAAATTAAATTCAACATTGTTTGATTTAATAAAAAATATCACTGTAGCTTTAAAATGTGAAGTTGAGAATCTACCTAATGTTCTAAGGTTCTTAAGAGTCTGACAAGGTTTTCAGAAATATGCACAATGATTTTACTTCATTTTTTTTTCCCAGATATACTATTACAAATGCTTATTAAATTTGAGAGGTTGTTGCATTAGACGAAAAGTTAAGATTGCCCTTCTTTGGTCATTACCTGTTTGGTAAATCTTTTAAAATTAATATGATAATTTCTTCTGGGACTATTTCAACTTGACTACTTATTACTGTCCCTTATAAGAGGCTTGTCACATAACAAATGTCTGCTTAACAATCTTATCATTAGTAAGAGTATATAGGGCATGGGAGACTGTGATAATATTTATTCCATTAGCAATGTTACATAGAATAATTACACTGGTGGAGCAAGGAGATATAGCAATAATTGTAATGTAGCATAGAAAACTGAATAACTTGTATGAATTCAATAATTGAAGGCCTTTTCTTTATTAAAATACTTCTCACTGAAGCAGTTGTGCTCTACTTACCCTGTAGTTAAGCCATTTGTCAGAAAACATTATTAATCTATGAACCTGGACCTAGTTGTTGTAATTCTACATCCTAAGGGAAATATATATATAGGAGCTCAGTTGGCGCAGTGCCTAAGGCTGCTAACCAGAAAGCCACTCTTTGGAAGGAAGGTTGGGCAATCTACTTCTGGAGTGATGCTGCCTCGGAAACACAGGGAGGGGTCACTATGATTCGGGTCTGACTCGACGGAGCATAACAACAACAAAGGAAATATCATTTCTCATATTTTGACAAGGTCCCATTTTAAAATGCATATTGATATAGAGAAAAAAGTGTTCTGTTTTGTTTTTTTAATCATCACAGTACATTGATTCTGGCTTAACTGACTTTAGGTCTTTGACTTCAGGGAAGAATTCTCATGTCCCTGAGACTGCTTGTTTTTTCTTTTCATAAAATGGTAACCACCTCATTAGGTTATTGTGTGAATTAAATAAGATCCAGCCACTCCTTGGAAGGAAGGTTGGGCAATCTACTTCTGTAGTGATACTGCCTTGGAAACCCTAGGAGGAGTCGCTATGAGTTGGGTCCGACTCAACGGCACACAACAACAACAAATATGATCTACCATGAAATGTGCTACACAAGGGTAAGATGTTAGAATGAATGTAACTTTGGGGTCCCAAGTGCAGCAAAATAACAATAACAACAATAATAATAGCAAAATCATAACTGACATTTACAAAGTGCTTACTTTGGCCAAGTACTTTCCACATGCTAACTCATTTAACACTTAAAACGAACCTATGAGGTAAATATTTCCGTAATTCATTCTGTACAGATTTAAAAAAAAACCTGAAGAAAAGAAAGATTAAGAATTTGATTAATGATTTTATCTTGTGATTCTGCCCAACCATTTTTTTTGTTTTTAGCAAATGAAGTCTCTAATTACATTTTGTGCAATTTTGCTTCCAATGTATTTGGTAGGTTTGTGTCTTAGTTATTGCAGTGCAGTGAATTGCTTGGGATAGCCCTTCTACTCACAGTCTTTGCAACTCTCACCAAATGACAGATTTGGATTATGCAAATGTTAAGGTGTTTATGAATCACCAAGGGGATTGGATAGCTTGCTCATAATGTAAATAAGGTGCATGGCACCCTTGTGTGGGTGGAAATAAGGAAATAAGATATATGGAACCAAAATGTGGGGATTAGTCAGTTTTGCTGTTTCCTAGGCTTAAAATGAGCCATCTCTGGTAGCATAGTGCCTAAGGCACTTGAACTGCTAACCAGAAGGCTGGTGGTTCAAACCCACCAGCCACTCTTCGGAAGGAAGGTTGGGCAATTTACTTCCGTAGTGATACTGCCTTGGCAACCCAAGGAGGGGCCAACTCGACAGCACATAACAACCACAACAACAAGTGCTGCTATAAGGATTTCTGGTGGTGTAGTAGTTAAGACATTTGGCTGCTAACCAGGCAGTTCATGTTCAAACCCACCAGCTGTTCTTCAGGAGGAAGATGAGGCAATCTACTTCCATAAATATTTACAGCCTTGGAAACTCAATGGGGTTGCTATGAGTCAGAATAGACTTGATGGCAGTGGGTTTGGTTTTTGTTTAAGTGCTGCTATAACAGACATACCACAAATAGATCACTTTAAGAAACTTACTTTCTCACAGTTTAGGAAGTTATGAGTCCAAATTCAGGAAAGGCTTTTTCTGTTGACGCTGGGGGAAAGTCCTTGTCTAATCAGCTTCTGTTTCCTGGTTCTTTGAAGATCTTCATGTTGCTTGGCATCTGCCTTCCTCTCATCTCTGCTTAATCTGCTCCTTTCAAATCTTGTGAAAGATTGACTAAAGATATTCCCTACACAAATCCCCCTCATAACATAACAAAGACAACTCATTCTCAAATGGGATTATATCCACAGGCATAGAGGTTATTATTTACAATATATATTTAGGTAGAATACAATTCAATCCATAAATTCCACTTTTTGGCCCTCCAAAATTCATGTCCTTGACACATGCAAAACACATTCACCCCATCACTTCATCTCAAAAATCTTTAATCAACTCCAAGTCAAAAATCTTATACTCTTAATCATCTAAATCAAATGAGTGAGACTTTAGGCATATCCTGTCCTAGAGCAAAATTCCTCTTCACCGGTGAACCTATGAAATCTAAACTACATGTACAACGGTGGAACAGGCACAAGGTAGACATTTCCATTATCAATGGAGAAACTAGTTGAGAAAGAAGGGATAACAGGCATCAAGCAAGTAAAAAACCTAGCAGAACAATGTACATTAGCTCTAAAGATGTGAAAATAATCCTCAGCACTTTGGGCCCATTTGGGCTAGGGCCTCACCTTCCAAACTCTGGGTGATGGCCATGTTCTTTGAACCCTGGATGAGGTCCCTCAGCCCTAAGCTCCAGCTTTGCCTTCCAGCCCTCTGGGATGACAACTCTGCTCCCTGCCTTTGGACAGCTTCATTCCTAGTCCATCTGAGTGGTGACCCCACCCTCTTGCCTCCTGTAGGCTACACTCTTCTGCCCTTTGGGCATGACAGTCTCAACCCCTTAGCATTGGGAAGCAGCCTCATTCTCTTGGCCTTTGGGCAAGGCAGCCCCACATGCCAGAACTCTGTTAATCAAAATCTAAAGGAAATCTGACTCTTTGAAACCTAGGAAGCCATGATTCCAGCCTTTGTAATTAAGATAGACCTACTTCCTGTGCTCCTTCCAACGGCTCTGCTAATCTCCCAACTTCTCCAGGGATGGTCTTTTTCTTTTCTTGGAGAACAAGAGATACAGCTCCCTTGGTCTGTTTCCTACCTGTAGAATTCTGAGAGGCAGACAGTGTTCTTTCTTTTCATTCTTTCTCTGTCCCCTTTAGTCTAAACTATGGGTTTTGAATCTATGGTACATGTCCTTAGTTTGTATAACAGGATTTTCCGAATCTTTAAGTTTTGTTTCCGGATTGCACAGTTCATCTCCCTCCTCTTGCATTTTACTATAAGCCACAAGGAGAAACCACAAGTCCCTTTAAGATTTTGCTTAGAAATCTCCTCAGCCAAATATCCAAGTTCATCACTTACAAGTTCTACCTTCTATCGAACACTTGAATATAATTCAAACAAATTCTTTAGCATTTCATAAAAAACATCCTTCTTCCATTGTCCAATCAGAAGTTCATCATTTCCTTTTAAAGCCTCATCAGAAACACATTTAATGTCCATTAAATTGCTGAAGCCATACGTATTCTCGAAGATGATAGATACTTTCTCTGACTCTCTTTACTTCCTTCTGAGCCCTCACCAGAATTGCCTTTGATGTCCATAATTCTACCAACAATCTCTTCAAGGCAATCTAGACTTCTATTCCAAACCAAAAACCAAACTCATTGCCATCAAGTCCATTGTGATTCATAGTAACCCCCATTGGGTTGCCAAGGCTGTAAATCTTTATGAAAGCGGACAGTCTAATCTTTTTACCACAGAATGGCTGGTTGGTTTGAACCATTGACTTTCTGGTTAACATCCAAATGCTTTAACCAGCACACTACCAGAGTGCCTTAGACTTTACTATCAGGCATCTTAAAACTCTTCCAGGCTCTACCCATTACCCAATGCCAAAACCACTTCCACATTTCAGTTATTTGTTAGAACGGTACTCCCACTTCTCAGTACCAAATTCTGTCTTAATTACCTAGCACTGCTATAACAGAAATACCACAAATGGATGGTTTTAACAAAGAGTAATTTATTTTCCCACAGTTTGTTGTTGTTATGTGCCGTCGAGTCAGCCCTGACTCATAGCGACCCCTCCTTGGGTTTCCGAGGCAGTATCACTACGGAAGTAGGATTGCCCAACCTTCCTTCCGAGGAGTGGCTGGTGGGTTTGAACCGCCAGCCTTCTGGTTAGCAGTCAAGTGCTTTAGCCACTATGGTACCAGAGCTCCTTTCCCACAGTTTAGGAGGTTATAAATCCAAAATCAGGGCTGACTCTAAGGGAAGGCTTTCTCTCTATATTGGTTCTGGGGAAAAGTCATTATCTCTTCATCTTCTGTTTCCTGGTTCCTAGAATCTCCATGTGGCTTAATATATATCTTCCCTCATCTCTGTTTGCTTAATCTGCTCCTATGATATCAACATTGTTGTTTGTTGTTATGTTCCGTCGAGTCAGACCCGACTCATAGCGACCCCTCCTTGGGTTGCCGAGGCAGTATCTTTACGGAAGTAGATTGCCCAACCTTCCTTCTGAGGAGTGGTTGGTGGGTTTGAACCTCCAGTCTTCTGGTTAGCAATCAAGTGCTTACACACTCTAAACTAATCCTGCCTGATTAACATAACAAAGACAGCTCTTTCCCAAATGAAATAACCACTGGTTTGGATATTATAACACATATTTTGTGGGGATACAATTTAATCTTAACAGTTTACTAATCAAGACTCTTTCTTGCAAGCTATGCAAACCAACTCAAACTAGAGTAATCAAAATAAAGGACATTTAATGCCCAGATGGCTGAAAAATGTAGGGCTGGTTTGGAACTTTCTCACTTTTAATCCTGGTTAGCTTTATTTCCAGAAACACTCCCTGCTGTCTACTGGAAGTTGGAGGCTGAAACTTCAATAACTACAGTATAGGTCCTGGCAATGTCTCTCATTGGATTAACTTGGTATTTGGGCCCTCCCTAAATCAACCACTATGGCCAGAATTATGGGTCAGGTCCAAGACATGTGTCTTCCTTGAAATCAGAGGTGAGTCAGAATCATTCAAACTATATTGAGTGAGTTGGGAAGGGCAAAACAAAAAAGAAGATATTTATTGTAGCAATGTTTCACTGACATACTGACATATCTATCAGCTAGGAAATACCATATATATATATAAGCTATGAAAGTGTATTCTGAATGATACTCCAACTGCCATTCATATCTGAGTCCTTTAATCAAAATTTAGATAGTGAAAAGATGGAAAAAAGAGGAAAGTCAAGAAATTATCATCTCATTAGGTGTACTGATATTTTTAGAGATTTATCCTGCTTTTCATATACTTTGTCCTCTTATTTCATATACTTGGAAATTCTCATGGTGACTGCATTCACAGTGCATGAAAACATGTTTACAACATGTTTCACATCATATATAAAGCACATTATTTAGGCAATCATATAATATCTTTGATATTTGCATGCATTATGATTCCTCATGTAGTCTTCAATTAGAAATTGAACACCTCAGGTCCTAGTCTGGACCCTACCACTTACTGTGCTACTTTGGGTGAATTACTTACCCTGACTTACTTTCATGAGGAATGGACATAATAGTACTTTCAATGGACATAATAGTACTTTCTAAGTCTAATGTTATTGAAAGGATCAAATCAGATAATTTTGTGTTTAACATGCTTTGGAAGGTATAAATCTCCATAAAAATATCAGAGAATAGAATTTTTACTTGTCACTTGAAAAATTCCCTATATCACTGAAGTAAGAAGGGGTTAATCATTTAAAAATATTTAATTTTTGAAAAAAAAATGCTTTAGGTAATTTTTCTGAGATAAAGACTTTGCATGGTATAACTCATTTTAGTGCCTTTTCTGTGCCAGGCACTGGGTTAGGCACTGGAACATCATAGCAATTAAACTGTAATTTTTCCTTTAATCCTCACAAATATTGATTTGAGTAGGAAATATGTGCTATTTTTGTCCTCTGAGAAGCAGAGGTCAAGAGGAAGTTAAATGTGTAAGAATGTTATTAGGGGAGATAAGAAAGGAGTTGGCAAAGGCTGGAATCCATCAGACTACACAAACCTGACTCTGAGTAGAAGCAAGGAGAGAAGGTTGGGTAGAAGCATCCTAGACTGCCAAGCAGTCTGAGGAGGGTTTGGCAAGGCATCTAAGGAGTGCTCAAGTCAAAGTTTGTGCACAAAGGAGTCCATGTCTGCCAAGAACATGGCTTTGGGTCTTTGCTGTATTCACCAACTGAGAGCAGATTACTGAGGCAGAGCCATAGTGCAAATAGAACTGTGGGTTTCAAAAAGCAGCTGCAAGGCCTTTGGTCAATCATGCTTCCTGTAGCAGGGGGTCTAGAAGCCATATTTATATGGCCAGCACAGAGTGTCCTCCCTATTTCATTGGTTATCAAACTGCATGTCAGAAAGTTTGGCATGCATTCCCATACTTACAGTACCAATACATGGAAAAGCTAGAATTCATGCATTAAAAGGATTTGTGTATTAGGCAAATACTGAATGATCTCTCTTATATAAAATGACAAGAATAGGAAAATATAGAGAGACTAAAGTTCATTGGTGATTATCAGGGACAACATGGAAGGAGAGAAGGGAGACAATATTTGTGAAGCAGTGGTTTTCAATTTGTGATGATAGAAAATTTGGCATGGATTAATGTAATTGATATTACTAAGATGTACCTCTGAAAATTATTGAAGTGACAAATGTGATGCAATAAGTATTTTAAAAGGAGAGAAAGAGTAGCATCTGGTGCTGCTCATGTACAACCAAACAACTCATGGGATTCTTTTTTTTTTTTTTTTTTGGTTTGGCAGTTACGGTCATGATCTCATGGGACATCTCAGTCAATTGGCTTAATACTATTTCTGCTTCTGTTCTACCTCCTAATTTGTTGTGTAGTGTCAAGGGTCTTAAAAGCTTGTAAGTGGCCATCCAAGCTACAATAGGTCTCCATTTACTTGAAGTGGCAGAGGGAGAAGAAGAGTCAGGAATTGGAGGAGTAAATGCTGCCACCATGAATATCTACCTTCTATGCCATGAGACCTCTGGTAGCATAGTGCCTAAGGCATTTGACTGCTAACCAGAAGGCCAGTGGTTCAAACCCACCAGCCACTCCTTGGAAGGAAGGTTGGGCAATCTACTTCTATAGTGATACTGCCTCGGAAATCCAAGGAGGGGTGGCTATGAGTCAGTCCGACTTGATGGCCCATAACAACAATAACAACAACAACATGCCATGAGACCAGAAGAACTGGATGGTCTCCAGCTACCATTTCTGAACATTTTGATCTAAGATTCTACAGAAGAAAAATAACCTTTAAACCTCAAATCAAAATTTTTCCCGGAAGTTTGCTTTAAACCAAACAACAGTTTAGCCTAATTAGTAAAGTATGTCTGCCTTGTGTGTTAGGCTTTTTGAAAGATTTATTTATGTAGATAAAAATGACATTAGTATCTGAAAATGTTAGAAGGGACATTTAGGAAGCAGTGACTTTATGTTAATGGTGGTGGAATAATTTGGAAAGGTATAGAGACAATAAAACACAACTTGAAGAATGTAAACAATATCTTTGAACTGTATAGGCAGAATTCGTTGATGCAATACACTCTTTGCAGCGTATATTTTCACAAAAACTAAAATTAAGTTATGGGGGAAAAAAGTCTCTTTTCTTACCTTCATGTGACACATCATCTTAATAACCTACAAATTTTAGTTCATCAGCAGGGCATACCTTTCCATGTTTCAGGTATTTTTTACATACTCTCTGGAATTGTTACTGCTCCTTGTAGCTTCAGCTGATTCTCTTTATCACTGTTAGAAATCCTTATAATTTTATTTATTAATTTATTTAGAAAAAAGAAAATTCATTAAGGAATTACTTAATAACACAACTTTGAAAGGTGATTTTCAATTATCAGACATTTGGAATTTAGGTATCCAATAAAGACCAGATAATTTTAACATATTAAGTTTGTTGTTGTTATTTGCCGTGGAGTCAGCCCCGACTCATAGCAACCCCTCCTTGGCTTTCCGAGGCAGTATCGCTACGGAAGTAGGATTTCCCAACCTTCCTTCCGAGGAGTGGCTGGTGGGTTAGAACCACCAGCCTTCTGGTTAGCAGTAAAGTGCCTAAGACACTATGCTACCAGAGTTTAGAAAATATTTTTCTGGAGTAAACAAAGCAAAACCTTATAAGCAATGTTTTTTATTATTTCCACATTTTTATTCTTTGATATTAGTGGTAACTGACTTCAAGGCCATAAAATCATAATGTACTCAGGCAGCCTTAGCTTTAGTTCAGCAGTTAGATGAATGTGATCCATTCAATTGGTTAGAGTTAATAAGACCAAGCTTTATCTGGTTCCAAGGTAACTTGACTTTTCAGCTGAATCAACTAAGTTATACAACAGTTAACA
Source organism: Orycteropus afer afer (assembly GCF_000298275.1). Lineage (NCBI taxonomy): Eukaryota > Metazoa > Chordata > Mammalia > Tubulidentata > Orycteropodidae > Orycteropus > Orycteropus afer. The sequence goes on along the minus strand of NW_006921620.1, from coordinate 13,796,099 downwards.
GTATCTAAGAATACCAGCAGTTCTTAGAAATCATACTAAGATAGATTCACTATTGCTTTACTGTCTCCACTCTTAGGCACAGGACATGAACATTTGTCAGATCCGCAGAGGTCAGTTTATTATAATGAATGAATTTCACACATGGCCATTTTATTTATTACTCTTTGTCATTAGATTTTGGTATTGTACACTTTGCGTGCAATATTTAAAAAATGTAAATTCTTCTAAAATGTAAGTTATTAATGTTGTATAAATATGAATGCTGATGACAGAAAAAGTATTATTATGTATTGTGTACATAATATGAGGTATTATGGTGATAGAAAAGACATTAGAAATCACATGATAGAATTATGTAAAATCAATGACTTATTCATTTCACATACATTTATTCAACAACATAAATAGTGACTAACACGTGAACCTCTCCAGATGGAATACACAGGAATCAGGTTGACTACATTGGTGGAAACAGGTGATAGAGAAGCTTAATATTCATCAGTCAGAATAAGACCAGAGGCTGATTGTGGGACAAACCACCAATTCCTCATATGAAAATTCAATGTGCATTTGAAGAAAATTTAAAAAAGTTCGCAAGGGTCAAAATTCAACTTTGAGTATATCCCACCTAAGTTTAGAAACCATCTTAAGAATAGATTTGACACATTGAACACTAGTGGCCAAAGACCAGACAAGTTGTTGGATGATAACAAGGACATGATACTTGAAGAAAGCAAAAGGTCATTAAAATGAGAGGAAAGAAAGAAAAACCAGAAGAGACTCTGAAACTTGCTCTTGAATGTAGACTAGCTAAAGCAAATGAAAAGAATGATGAAATAAAAGAGATCAAATGTTTGTTCTTAAAGAAAAAAATATTACAATGAAATATGCAAAGACCTAGAGTTAGAAAACCAAAAGGAAAAACATGTTCGACATCTCTCAAGCAGAAAGAACAGAAGAAGAAATTCAAGCCTTGAGTTGCAGTACTAAAGGAATTGGCTCAGGCAGTGGGTTTGTTTTTTTGGATTTTGGATTCAAAACATTGAACGATGCAGGAAGCATTAAAAGAAGACACATGGTCACCATAACAAAGAGAATTTGTCAATATTCAAACATTTCAGGAGGTAACATACGATCATGTACTGATGTTATAGAAGGAAGAAGTGCAATCTGTACTAAAGACATTGGTGAAAAAGTATCCCAGGAATTTACAGAATACCAATTAAAATGTTTCAACAAGTTGATGCAACACTGGAAGCACTCTCTTTTCTGTGGCAAAAAATTTGGAAGATAGCTATCTGGACTACCAACTAGAAGAAACCTGCATACATGCCCATTCAAAAAAAGATAATCCAATGGATTGTGGAAATTATTGAACAATGTCATTAATAGCACAGACAAATAAAATTTTGCAGAATATAATTTAAAAACTGCTATGATAATACATAGACTGGGAATTACCAGAAATTCACTCCATATTCAGAAGAAGACATGGAACAAGAGATATTATTGCTGATGTCAGATGAATCTTGACTGAAGGCAGAGAATACCAGAGAGATGTTTATCTGTGTTTTATTGACTACCAAACACATTTGACTTTGAGGGTCATAACAAATTATAGATAATATTGTGAAAATGAGAATTCCAGAACCTCTGATTGTGCTCAGAAGGAACCTGTATGTAGACCAAGAGGCAGTTGTTTGAATAGAACAAGGGGATATTGCATGTTTAAAACTGGGAAAGGTGTGCATTGAGGTTATATTCTTTCACCATATTTATTCAATCTGAATGCTGATAAAATAATCTGAGAAGGTAGACTATACGAAGCAACAAAGCATCAGAATTGGAGGAAAACTCATGAACAACATGAAATATGCACATGACATGACCTTGCTTGCTGAAACTGAAGGGAACTTGAACCACTTAATTATAAAGAACAAAAACTAATCTTCAGTATGGATTACACTTCAACATAAGGAAAATAAAATTCCTCATACTGGACGAATAAGCAACATCCAATGAACAGAGAAAAGTTTGGATTTGTCAAGGGTATCATTTTACTTGGATCCACAATTAACAGCCATAGAAGCAGCAGTCAAGAAATCAAATAACATAGTGTATTGGGCAAATCTGCTGCAAAAGATCCCCTTAAAGTGTTAAAAGCAAAGATGTCCCTTTGAGAGCTACAGTATGCCAGAGCCAAGCAATGGTATTTTCAATTGTCTCATACACATGCAAAAGCTAGACATTGAAAAAAGAAGACTGAAGACTAACTAATGCATTTGAATTACAGTGTTGGCAAGTAATATTGAATGTACTGTGGATGGCCAGAAGAACAAATCTGTCGTGGGGGAAGTATAATCAGAATGCTCATTTGAAGTGAGGATGGCAAAAATTTGTCTCATGTGGTTTGCATGTGTTTGTTGGAAATGACCAGTCCCTGGAGAAGGACATTGTACTTTGAAAAGCACAAGGTTAGTGAAAAACAGGAAGACCCTCAATGAGATGGATTGACAATGACTGTAACAGTGGACTCAAGCAATGGTGATAATGTGCTAAGACCTGGCAGTGAGGATGGCCCAAGACTGAGTGGTGTTTGATTCTGTTGTATATAGAGATGCTATGGGTTGGAACCTACTTGATGACACTTTAGTATTGTTGTTCTTGTTAGGTGTCGTCGGTTGGCTCTGACTCACAGCAACCCTATGAAAAACACAATGACACACTGCCTGGTCTTGCACTGTCCTCACAATCTTTGCTATGCTTGAGCCCATTGTTGCACCCATTGTGTCAATCCATTTTGTTGAGGGTCTTCCACTTTTTGCTAATCCTCTACTTTACCAAGCATGATATCCTTCTCCAGGGAATAGTTCCATCTGACAACATGACCAAAGCAGGTGAGGCAAAGTCTGGCCATTCCCCCTTCCGGGGAGCATTCTGGCTGCACTTGTTCCAGGACAGATTTATTCACTCTTCTGTCAGTCCTTGGTATTTTCAGTGTTCTTCACCAACACCGCAATTCAAAGGTATCAACCCTTCTTCGGTCTTCCTTATTCATTGTCCAGCCTTCATACACATATGAGGCAATTGAAATACCATGGCTTGAGTCAGGCACATTTTAGTCTTCAAAGTGACACCTTTGCTCCTTAACACATTAAGGAGTTCTTTTGCAGCAGATTTACCCAATGTCATGCGATGTCTGATTTCTTGACTGCTGCTTTCATGGGTATTGGTTGTGGATCCAAGTAAAATGAAATCTCTGAAACTTCATTTTATTTCTCCACTTATCATGATATTGTTTATTGGTCGAGTTGTGAGGATTTTGTTTTCTTTATGTTGAGATGTAATCCATACTGAAGACTGTTGCCTTTGATCTTCATCAGTAAGTGCTTCAAGTCACTTTCAGCAAGTAAGGTTATGTTATCGGCATATCTCAGATTGTTAATGAGTCTTCCTCCAATCCTGATGCCATGTTCTTCATATAGTCCAGCTTCTTGGATTATTTTCTCAGTATACAGACTGAATAAGTATGGTAAAAGGATAAAACCCTGATGTACACTCTTCCTGACTTTAAATTGCACAGTGTCCCCTTATTCTGTTTGAACAACAGCTTATTGGTCTATGTACAGTTTCCTCATGAGCACAGATAAATGTTCTGGAATTCCCATTCTTCACAGTGTTGTCCATAATTTGTAATGATCCACACAGTCAAATGCCTTTGCATACTCAGTAAAACACTGGTAAACATTTTTCTTACATTCTTTGATTTTAGCCAAGATCCATCTGACATCAGCAATGATATCCCTAGTTCCACATCCTCTTCTGAATCTACTTTGAATTTCTGGAAGTTCCTTGTGAATAAACTACTGAAACTGTTTTGAATTATTTTCAGCAAGATTTTACTTGGGTGTGGTATTAATGATGTTATTTGATAATTTTCACATTCTATTGGATCACTTTCCTTTGAAACGGGCACAAATATGTTTCTCTTCCAACTGGTTGGTCAGGTAGCTATCTTCCAAATTTCTTGGCATAAACCAATAAGACCCTCCAGAGCTCCATCAGTTAATTGAAATATCTCAATGGATATTCCTTCAATTCCTGGAGCCTTTGTTTTTCCTCAATTCCCTCAGTGCAGCTAGGATTTCTTTCTTCATCACCATTGGTCCTTCATCATATGCTACCTCTTAAAATAGCTGAGCATCAACCAATTCTTTTTGATACAGTGACTCTTTGTATTCTCCTTCCATCTTTTTTTTTTTTAAGCTTCCTGCATCATTTGATATTTTGACCATAGAATCTGTCAACATTGAATTTTTTCTTCAGTTCTTTCAGCTTGAGAAATGCTGAGCATGTTCTTCCCTTTCAGTTTTCTAACTCCAAGTCTTTATAAATTTCATTATAATACTTTACATTGTACTCTGGAGCTATCTTCTCAAATCTTCTATTCAGAACTTTTGCTTCATCATTTCTTTCATTCACTTTAGCTACTCTACTTTCAAAGGCAAACTTCAGAGTCTCTTCTGAATTCCACTTTGATATTTTATTCCTTTCCTATCTTTTTAATAACCTTTCACTTTCTTCATGTAAAATGTTCTTGATGTCATCCCACAACTTGTCTGGTCTTCAGTAATTGGTATTCAGTGCTTCACATCTATTCTTCAGATCTAAATCCAGGTAGAATATACTGCAGGTATTATTTTTCTGTCATGGATTTGTTTTAATTTTCTTTAGTTTCAACTTGAACTTGGATATGTGCAACAGATGGTCTGTTCCACAGTCAGCTGCTGACCTGGTTTTGACTGAGAATATTAAACTTCTTCCATTGTTCCCACAGTCAGTTTGATTCCTGTGTATTCCCTCTGGTTAGGTCCATGTGCATAGCCACCATTTATGCTGTTGAAAAAATGTATTGGCAATGAATAAATCATTGGTCTTGCAAAATTCTATCATGAGATCTCTGGTGTCATTTCTATCACCTATATTTTCCAACTACCAATGATTCTTTATTTCCAATTTTCAAATTCCAATCACCAGTAATAATCTATGCATCTTGATTGCATGTTTGGTCAATTTCAGACTGCAGATGTTGGTAAATATCTTCAGTTTCTTCATCTTTGGTGTTAGTGGTTAGTGCATAAATTTGAATTTTAATACTATTAACTGGTCTTCCTTATAGGTTTATGGATATTATCTTGTCACTGACAACATTGCATTTCAGGATAAATTTTGAAATATTCATTTTGGCAATGAATTAGATTCTATTCCTCTTCAATTTGTCATTCCCAACATAGTAGATCATATGATTGTCTGATTCAAAATGGCCAATACCAGTACATTTAAACTCATTTATGCCTAGAATATCAATCTTTATGCATTCCATTTCATTTTTGATAATGTACAATACTCCTAGATTCATTCTTCATACATTCCAAGTTCTGATTATTAACTAATGTTTACAGCTGTTTCTTCCCATTGAGTCATGCCACATGATCAAGTTAAGTTCTGAAACTTCCATCCATGTAGTAAGGTCAACTCTACGTTGAGGAGGCAGCTACTCCCCACTCATATTTTGAGTGCCTTTCGACCTGAGGGGCTCATCTTCCAGCACTATATCAGACAGTGTTTCATTGTTATTCATAAGATTTTCAGTGCCCAACTTTTTTTAGAAGTGATGGTCCTGTTCTTCTTTCCAGTCTGTCTTGGTCTGGAAGCTCCACTGAAATCTTCCTCTATGGGTGACCCTATTGGTATTTGAAGTATTGGAAGTGTAGCCTCCAGCCTCAAAGAAACACGTGTGTTACCACAGTACAATAAACTGACAGATGAGTGTGGAACAATATTATTAAGTACTATTAAATATTATTCTGGTGGTAGGAAGACCCAGTGATCTTCATCTTCCAGTATTCACAATCTTTTTTTTCTCTTTTTTAATTTTTGTTGTGATTTGAGTGAAAATTACAGAGCAAATTCACTTTCCATACAACAGCTCACATGCACTTTGTCTCATGACATTGACTACAATTTACCACAATCCAATAGCTCCCTTCCCACTTCCTCCCCATGTGTCTTGTCTCTCCTTCCCTCTATGCATTTCTGCCCACAGAGCTGTCTCCCTGTGCATACACAGCCTTTTTATCCTCCCATGATTAATCTCTCCAAGGAGTGTATCTACCTAATGTAAATGTTCAGCTCATATGCCTTTTGTTTGGCTGGAAGCCACAGAAGTGGGTTGAATTCCAGACTTGAAGGGCACCTAGGAGCCATAGTCTCAGTGGTTCCACCAGGCTCTATCAAACCAGCAAAGCTGTTTTTTTTTTTTAATGATTTTGAGTTTTATTCTACATTGTTCTCCTACTCTGTCCAGGATCTACATAGATCCCCCTTCAAGTGGTTGACAGTGGTAGCTGGGTACCATCTAGTTCTTCTGGTCTCATAGTCATATAGGCTGAGGATCGCATGGTGTACCAGTCGCTTGGATTGATTGTTTTCATGTATCTTCGGTTTTCTTCATTCTTCTTTTCTCTTGATGAAGAGAGACCCATCGTTGCATCTTGATAGCCACTTGCAAGCTTTTAAGACCCCACTCACTACTCACTGAAGTAGGTTACTACTCACTGAAGTAGGATGTGGAACAACATTTCTGTGTAATGTATTATGCCAATTAAGCTTGATGTCTGTCCCCTGTGACTATGGTTCTGAGCCCACAGATCCAACTACTCATCCCCTCTGGGTAGCTGCTTGTGGCCAAGAAGTGACTACAACCTTGTCCCTTGTCATCTCTACTATATACCTGGAAATTCTTACACTTGTAGAATCATCGTATGCCAATCCTATACATGGTCTTGAGCATACTTCCCCTTGCATAGATATGCCTAATGGTTCAGCCTGTCCACTCATCTATCCACCTATAGATCAATGTTGGCCTTCACTGACAATGCAGTACTTTATGTGCAAAAAGGTTCATCTTTGTTGTCTGTACCTCCCATGAATCTCTCTGTCTTCCTCTTCCTCAATGCCACTGTGTTGATCACTCACATTTAGCACATTGCCCCTCTCTTCACCCAAATCAATATTGTCTCTACCTATCTAACAGTGTTCCTCCCCTGCCCTCCCACCCTTGGTAACCAACAAAGAAAATTTCCTTCCACATGTAAACCTTTCCTTGACTATTTACAATAACAGAATAATATAATATTTGTCCTCTGTGACTGACTTATTTCACTCACCACAATGTCCTTCAAGTTCATCCATGTTACTTGGTGTTTTGCTGATTCTACATTATTCTTTAGGGTTGCATAGTACTCCCTTGTGTTTATGTACCACAGTTTGGTTATTAATCTTCTGTTGATGGGCACCTAGGTCGTTTCCATTCTTTTGCTATTATAAATAGTGCTGCAATGAACATGGGTATACATGTATCTGTTCTTGTCCTGGCTCTCACTTCTTTAGAATATATACCTAGTAATGGAATGGCTGGGTGAAATATTATTTCTAATTCCAACTTTTTAAGGAATTGCCATACTGCTTTCCACAGTGATTGCATCATTTGACAGTCCCATCAGCAGTATGTGAGAGTCCCAATCTCTCTGCATCCTCACCAGCATTTGTGATTTTCTGATTTATTGAAATTTGCTACTAGTGTCTGAGCAAGATGATATCTAATTGTTGTGTTGATTTGCATCTCTCTAATGGCTAATGATCATGAGCATTTCTTCATATGTTTGTTGGCCACCTGAATATCCTCTTTGATGAAGTGTCTATTCATGTCTTTTATCCATTTTTTAATTGTATTATTGTTGTTGAGGTGTTGGAGTTTTCTATAAATTTTAGAGATAAATTGCCTGTCAGATATGTCATAGCCAAATATTTTTTCCCAATCTGTATGTTCTCTTTTGACTCTTTTGGAGAAGTCTTTGGAAGTACATAAAAATTTAATCTTTAGAAGGTCCCATTCATCTAGTTTCTCTTCTGGTGTTTGTGCATTTTGGGTTATGCTTAATGGTTTATTTATGTCATATATTAGGGCCCCTAAATTTGCTCCTAGTTTTTCCTTGAGGAACTCTATAGTTTTAAGTTTCACATTTAAGTCTTTGATCCATCTGGAGTTCATTTTTGTGTATAGTGTGAGGTACAGATCTTGTTTCATTTTTCTGCAAATGGATATCCAGTT
>NW_006921620.1:13761688-13786946 GCF_000298275.1 Orycteropus afer afer | reverse complement strand
TTTTTCAGTAATCTCTTTGCTGGTGTTGAGGAATCCAATTGATTTCTGGATGTTGATCTTTATCCTGTGACTATGCTAAATCTCACAATTAGTTCCAGTAGAGTTTTTACTGAGTCTGAAGGGTTTTCTAGGTATAGGATCATATCATCAGCAAATAGGAATAGTTTGACTTCTTCCTTGCCTATTTGGATGCCTTTGGTTCCCTTTCTTGTCTTATTGCTCTGGCTAGGACTTCCAATACAATGTTTTACAGAAGTTTGATAGAATAGAAGTGGTGATAGAGGGCATCCTTGTCTGGTTTCTGTTTGCAAGGGGAATGGTTTCAGTCTCTCTCTGTTGAGAATAATGTTGGCCTTTGCTTTTGCATATATACCCTTTATTATGTTGAAGAATGTCCCATCTATTCCTATTTTGCTGAGCGTTTGATCAGGAATGGGTGTTGGATTTTATCAAATGCTTTTTCTGCATCAATTGATATGATCATGTAGTTATTTCCCTTTGTTTTATTTATATGGTGGATGACATTGATTATTTTCCTAATGTTGAACCATCCTTACATACCTGATATGAACCCCACTTGGTCATAATGAATTATTTTTTGATATGTTGTTGGAATCTACTAGCTAATATTTTGTTGAAGATTTTTGCATCTATATTCATGGGGATATTAGTCTGTAGTTTTTGTTTTCAGTGATGTCTTTTTTTTTTTTTTTGCCTGGTTTGGGTATCAAGATTATGCTTGCTTCACAAAATGAATTTGGGAGGATTCCATCTTTTCTACATTTTGGAATAATTTAAGTGTCAGTCAGGATTGGTGTCAATTCTTCTCTATTTGGTAGAATTCTCTGGTGAAACTGTGTGGTCCAGGACTTTTTTTTGTTGGTAATTTTTTGTTGATAAATTTTTATGACCTGTTCAATTTTTTCTTTTATTATTGATCTGTTCAACTTTTCCACCTTAGTCTATATTAGTTTAGGTAAGGAGTGTGTTTCTAGAAATATGCCCATTTCTTTCAGATTTTTAAATTTGTTGGAGTACAGTTCTTCATAGTATCCTGATATTATCCTTTTTATTTCAGTTGGTTCTGTTGTGATGTCGTTCATTTCATTTCTTATTCATGTCATTTGTATTCTCTCCCTCTGTTCTTTGTTAAATTTGCCAATGGTTTGTCAATTTTATTAATCTTTTCAAAAAACCAACTTCTTGTCTTTTTGATTTTTTATACTGTCATTCTATTTTCTTTTTCATTGATTTCTGCTTGAATCTTTGTTATTTCCTTTCTTCTGGTGACTGTAGGCTTTTCTTGATGTTCTTTTTCTAATTATTGGAGATGTTGGTTTAAAGTGTTAATTTTTACTCTTTCTTCTTTTTTGATGTTACATTTATTGCTATAAATTGGGCTCTGATCACTGCTTTTGGTGTGTCCCAAAGATTTAGTATGTTGTGTTTTCATTCTTGTTTGATTCAAAGAATTTTTTAATTTCATTTTTTATTTCTTCTATTACCCAGTCATTCTTAGGAAGGGAGTTGTTCAGTTTCCATGTGTTTGCTCTTTTTCTGTTGATCTTCCTATTGTTGATTTCTAATTTTACAGTATTGTGGTCTGAGGAGATGCTTTGAAGTATTTCAGTGTTTTTAAATTTATTAAGGCTTGCTTTATGGCCTAACACATGGTCTATCATGGAAAATGTTCCATGTGCACTGGAAAAGAATGTATATTGTGCTGTTGTTGAATGAAGTGCTCTATAGTTGTCTATAAAGTCAAGTTGGTGGATTGTATTGTTTAGCTCTTCTGCATCTCTGTTGAGTTTCTTTCCAGTTGTTCTATCTTTCGTTGAAAGTGGTGTATTAAAGTCTCCTACTATGACTGTAGAGTCATCTATTTGTGTTTTCAATTCTGTTAATGTCTGATTTATTTATTTTGTCACTCTTTCATTGGGTGCATAGATATTTATTTTGATTATATCTTCTTGTTCAATTGATTCTTTAATCATTATATAATGTCCTTCCTTTTCTTTTTTGGTGTTTTTTGCCTTAAAGGCAATTTAATCAGAAATTAATATTGCCATTTCTGTTCTTTTTGTTGTTGTTGTTGCCATTTGCTTGGTATATCTTTTTCCAATATTTGATTTTAGTCTATTTTTCTCTTTGTCTCTAAGGTGTGTCTCTTGTAGAGACCATATTGATGGGTTATATTTTCTTATCCAGTCTGCAACTCTCCATCCCTTGAGTGGTGCATTTAGTCCATTAACATTCAGTGTAATTATTGACTAATAAGAATTTGTTGCTGTCATTTTATGTTTTTTCATGGTGTTCCTGGTTTCTTTGGACCATATAATTGTCTGTGCTGAGCTCATTATGTTTTTGAATCATGTTATCATCCCATTCTTGCTATTGCTTTAGTATTTGCTGAATATTTGTGCTTGTCCTCTTGTTTATTGTGATGTGAAGGTTTATTATTTTTCTTTGAGGTTATCCAGTGATTTATAATTTTTTCCCTGAGTTTAGAACAGTCCATCCTATGTTGCAACTCTCTTAACTTCCTCACCATTTAGAAGTTCTATAACTACACAATTTTTTCCCTCTTTTTGGTTTGTGAAAAAAAATTAAAAACTTACTACCATCGAGTCAGATCTGACCAGTAGCAACCCCTCCTTGGGTTTCTGAGATAGTATCTCTATGGAAGCAGATTGCCCCATCGTCCTTCCGAGGAGTGGCTGGTGGATGATATTAATGATAATTTTATAAAATCCACATTCTATTGGATCACTTCCTTTGGAATGGGCACAAATATGGATCTCTTCCAGTCAGTTGGCCAGGTGGCTGTCTTTCAAATTTCTCAGCATAGATGAATAAGTGTCTCCAGCAGTTCATCTGTTTGTTGAAACATCTCAATGGATGTTCTGTCAATTCCTTCAGCCTTGTTTTTCACCAATTCCATCACAGCAGGTTGGAATTCTTTCAATACCATTGGTTCTTCATCATAGCTTTGATGGTATAGTGCCTTAAGGCATTTGACTGCTAACAAGAAGGCTGGCAGTTCAAACCCACCAGACACTCCTCAGAAGAAAGATTGGTCAATCTACTTCCGTAGTGATACTGCCTTGGATACCCAAGGAGGGATTGTTATGAGTCAGATCTGACTAGACTGCTGTGAGTTTGGTTTTTGGTTTTAGAAATAGTTGTACATCGACCAATCCTTTTTGGTACAGTGTTGCTGTGTATTCCTTCCATCTTCTTTTGATGGTTCCTGCATCATTCAATATTTTGCCTATAGAATCTTTCAATATCGCAACTCAAAGCTTGATTTTTTTCTTCAGTTCTTTCAGCCTGAGAAATGCCAAGCATATTCTTCCCTTTTGGTTTTCTAACTCCAGATCTTTGCACATTTCTTTATAATACTTTACTTTGCCTTCTTGACCTGCCTTTTATTAGCTCATTTATTTAATCTTTTCTTTCATTTGCTTTAGCTATTTTCCTTTCAACAGCAAGTTTCAGAGTCTCTTTTGACATCCATTTTGGTCTTCCTTCCCTGTCTTTTTAATAATCCACTTTCTTCATGTATAATATTCTTGTCATCCCACACCTAGTCTGGTTTATGGTCTTTGTTGTTCAAGGCATCAATTCTATTCTTCAGATGGTCTCTAAATTCTGGTGGGATATAATCAGAGTCATATGTTGGCTCCTGTTGACTTGTTTTAATTTTCTTCAACTTCAACTTGAACTTGCATATGACCAATTGATGGTCTGTTCCACAGTCAGCTCCTGGCCTTGTTTTGACTGATGATATTGAGTTCTCCATTGCTCTTTCCACAGATACAGTGTGGAAATTTACTGGGGAGGGGATTATATCTTAATTCAAAGTTTAAACAGTCGTTACCTGAAAGCTGCACACTTTAAAAACAAGTCATTTAGAATGTCATCCTCAACCTTGAAGAGTGATGGTGATTGGTGCAAATCTTCCTATAATTTGTGAACAGTAAAGAGGATGACATTAAAAATTTTCATCTCATCATCTAGTTAATTGCTAGATATTACACAAGATGATTCCAAATTCATATACCTACATGGGGTCTTTCTCTTGTTTGCTGCTGTCTTCCTAGAATATTGACTATTGCTTAAAGTATAGCAGGCACTCATTAAACAACTGTAGAATACACTGCCCACTAAACTAGAGGAAATTAATAGGCCCTTTCAGTGTTGGCACCTGTGGTCTCAATTTAACAGGTACTTTTGATTATGGTTTTTGACAGTACTAAGGTAATCATGTGGAAGAAGATGGGGCAATCTGCTTCCTTAAATATTTACTGCCTTGAAAACCCAGTGGGGCTTGCTATGAATCCGAATAGATTCAATGGCAGTGAGTGAGTGAGTGAAGGTAACCTCAAGATTTGAAACCAATGTATCTGAGTAAATAATCTTAGAGAAAATAAATTAAATATAAAACAATTTTTCATTAGTTCTTCAGGCTTAAAAAAAAAAAAAAGTTTAACGAATTAATAAACAAACAAACTCACTGCCATTCAGTTGATTCTGACTCATAGTGACTCTGTTTGGATTTCCAAGGCAGTAAATCTTTATGGAAGTAGATTGTCCAGTCTTCCTTCTGCAGAGTGGCTGGTCAGTTTGAACTGCCAAACTTCTAATTAGCAATCAAATGCCTTTGGTCTGCACCACCAGAGCTTTTAGTTATTCAGTTTGGAAACATTTCTTTATTATAATTGATATCAGTTGCCAAAAAGAGAGAAGACATTTAAAAGGAATCCTCATTGTTCATAGAGAAGAATTCAGGATGACGTCAATTTTGAGAAATAACTGTTTTTAGACAATCTGTTTACATTAGAAAGAAGTAAAGGTCAGTCAACATGTTACAATTTTCTTTGCAGCAGCACAGATAATTTTGACAATTTTGAAATACGCAAGTCGTCAAAGTGGTTCTACTAAAAATAAGAATATAAACATTGCATTACCAAATATTTCCAACAGACATCTAAGTTTCATGCTCCTCTCACCTGTTACCCATACCATCTTCGTACCTTCCAACTAAAGAGGACTTTCATTTTTTACTTTATGTGCATCTCTATTGTTGGAAATTTTATAAGTGTGTGTTACTTTGCTAATCATATTTTTAATGTAAACTTGTTTTTAAAGTCTTTAGGAACTGATATATTTCTTAGAATGTATATTTTCCCCATGATTATAAAATAATTTAATGATATTAAGTATAAAGGTTATATTATTAATAACTGAAAGGACTGGAAGGTTTTGAAGAATTATTTAATTTACATAAATAAGACCTAAATATATATTGTTAAACAAAAACTGTAATGTATAGCTAACCTCATTTTTCACTTGCCCATCACCTCTAATTCTAGTGCCTTCCTCAGAGGTAAAGATGGTTATCAAAGTGGTGGTTATCATTGTGTGCCTTAAATGTATTTTCTTATCTGGCAGCTAATATCTATTATAATGAAGAAATGTCATATATATAACTATAGAAGTATGTATATTTTGAGTGCCTTTTAATATAAATGTTATCCCACTACAAGCGTTTTTCTACAGCTTCTATTTTTAAATTTCAGTGCCCTTGACAAATTTTTCCATGTTAGTGCAGATGAAATGGTAGAAATTTAACTAAGGATCTCCTCTACAATTTTCACTAAGGAATGTGTTATATTTTGGCCAAATATTCTTCCCTCACACCATCTATTTTCAAGACTGTCCTTATGACATAAGTTTAGCATAATCAGGAAATCTACAACAAGCCTTCAAGGTAATTTTACTGCATAAATATTAATAAGGTGCCAAACCAGACTTAATCAATGCAATACTTTTGGCTATCCAGCATTGCATATCGGAAGCCATCTGCTTTTCTACCTTAATTCCATAATATATTTAGAAAAATGTAAAGACTGAAGTCCCCAAAACAGCAAAAGTCTTGAATTCTATCTTAATACTTTAGAAACTCACTCTTTCTTTGTTGTATTTATTCATTGATTCCTTCATTTAACATTAGTCAAGCTGATGCTGTGTACAAGGTACTCTGTGAGGAGATACAAATTAGAAGATGGATACCTCACAGAAAAATACCTAATCCTTAATGGAAAGGATGTCATGAAATTCCTAATGAGTAAATTCAGTGCAGTTGGCAAACACTGAATGGAGATACAAACAGTGTTGTAGATGCCCTGAGAACACCTGGACATTTTAGACAATCAATAAGCAAATATTTATTGACCACATGTAAGTACTAAAAATTGAGCTAGGTGCTTGCATTATATTGGCTTCTTTTTCTTTGGGGACAACAAAATACTTGCCTTTTTTTTTCTGAAAACTTCTCTGAGTATTTGGGAAAAAATGCATTTCAGTGGATGAGAGCAGACACTCTGATGCCAAACTTTCTGGGTTAAGATCTTTGTTTTCTTCTTTCCTAATTGTGTGATCTTCACTTTCCCTTCTTAGTTTCTTATACAAAATATGGATAATAATAATAATATCTAATCCATAAGATTGTGGTGAAATTGATATATATAAAGCACATAGGACAATGTTTGATACAGATAATTATTCAATATGTAGAATTACTATTATGTCATTTTTAGTAGTTTCAATTTAAAATATTTCATTAAGCATTCTTTGCCTGTCTTCAGGTCCAGCCATCCATCCTTTTCTTTTTGGGTTGGACCTTTATGGTGTGCCATGAAGTCTATCAAATATACTCACTGTGTGGGACTTAGAGAAGGACAGATTTCATTTAGATATCTCCAGGATCAGAGAAAACAGGCATAAACTCAAAATAGATTCAATCAGTTACATCTTAATAAACACTGAATTTAATTCTGGGACCTGTTACCAAAAACAAATAAAGCCTTAATAAATAAAATGAAAAGACTTCAGAATAACATATGCACACACACACAACTCTCACCAAATCTTGTTCAGTTCATGAAATTTCAGGGTACAAAGATTATAAATGTAACTTTTTTTTTTTTTTTGGTCTAAGCTAGCACCTTAACCACTCTCGTGGATACTGCTGTTTTTGACTGTTCCTTGGTAAATGTAACTGCTAACCCTCTCCACGGGAAGGTGGGATATGGAGGGAACTTCAGACAATGAGTTGAACGTGTCAAATGTGTTCCTTGTTCTACCTTCCTACGGTGTCAGGTTCCCTTGTCTTTACTTCCTCCCACCCTTCCCACTCTCTTTAGAAATATTTCAAAAAAAAAAAAAACCTTTCTGTCCCCATTTGTTTAAAAAATATTTCAATGCTGAAAGTATGGCATAGCCATACCCGTAATCCAGTGTTGGCTTATCTCTTCTTTTCTTCTGACTCATAACTCTTCTTTTTTTCCTCTCTTTCCGTTGTTTATTTCTGCCCTTTGCTTCCCTTTTTCTTTTTCTTTTTTTCTTCATGCTTGTTTTTCCTTCCTAAACAACATTGTGTCTCATTTGTTAAGATTGGATGTTGAAGTACAGGGATAGAAGTATAAAGTAAACTTACTGAATTCTTTGTCTATTATTTCAATCATGCTCATGCTATTTTCCCTATTTCCACTAATTTGCTGTCCTTCCATAATCTGTAAATGATAAAATTCAAACACTTACTCAATCCAAATTTCTTCCTTTTTTTCTTCTGAAACCTGAGCATTATAGTAGGAATTCTTATAATGTGTCAATCGATGGTTTCTAGCCAAAACGGAGTTCAGGCCTTAGCAGAAATATTCTTACTTTTTTCTCCCTAGCTCTCTCTTTCTCTGATTCTCCAGATTGGCTATTTCAAAGTTGTTTGTTGTTTTTCAATTTGCAACTTCCTAATTAAAAACATCACCCCTCAATCTTTGAAGATAATTTCACATTTTTTTACTTAGAGAAAATAGAAACCATCACGCAGGAACTTCCTCACCTTTCCCAAATCCTATATACAATTTGCTTGAACTCACCCTTCTCTGATGCTTCTGTTTACAGAGGGAGAACACTCTTTGACTTGCATAAAACTTCAGATCATAAGCTGCCTGTTTTCGCAGGGACTTTTTCTATCAGTTTTCAGTCTTTGATTTGTATTGTCAACTTTTTTTGTCTTCACCAATTCAAAGGTTGAAATGGATTTCAATAACTTCTTGCCTTTTCCATCTAAAACAACTAAGCAAATAAGACTCTTAGTCAACTCTACCTAGCTCTTCAATACAGAACTGCTTTTCTGTTTTTTAACCCCAAGCATTTTGAAAGGAATGAGAAATCTAGAATTACATATCTAAATCCTCATTTAACTATTAACCATCAGCACATTAAAATCTCTTTTATGTCCTTAAAATGTAACTGTTTTCACAAAGACCCTTATGTCTTCTTTGCTGCTAAATCTAATGAAACTTTTTAAGCTCTGTTTTAGTTCATCTCTCTTTAGCATTTGATACTGTAGATCACTTCTTGAAATATTTTTTTTTCTCTTGGTTTTCTTGATACCAAATCTTCCATCTTGTTCTTTTCCTCTTTTCATTATGTCATTGACCCCTAAAAACTGTATAAAGAGAAATTATTTAAGTATTCCTCAGAAGGAATCACTGTTGCTACTTGTAGTAGTGTTTTCATCTAATTTTTTTCTTACAAATGTAACAAATCATCTTCCATAAACTAGCATAGTGCTATTACTTTACATACCAAATAATATTTAATTTAATCTACATACTTTTTCCTGATAATAAAGTTTATGTATGTAGAATTGTCCTCTCTCACTCAACTTGAATGTTAAAGGTATGGAAGCACTCTGTCAGACAGGTTTAATTAGAGTGAAATATCTTTTCTACTTGTGATTTATTACCTGCTCCTGATATTCATGGAGCTCTGGTAGCATAGTACCTAAGGCACTTGACTGTTAACCAGAAGGCTGGTAGTTCAAATCTACCAGCCACTCCTCGGAAGGAAGGTTGGGCAATCTACTTCCATAGTAATACTGCCTCAGAAACCCAAGGGGCGGGGGGAGTCGCTATTAGTCGGGTCCGACTCAAGGGCACATAACAACAACAGCACCTGAGATTCAAATAGATACTCAGAGAATTCTGAGAGACACTATGGTATGCTCAGAAACACTCCCCCACTCAAATTTAAAGCTTGCTATCGGGTATGAGTCACTGTACCAAAGAGAATTCGTCAACTTTCCACCATTTCAGCATGTAACATGATCAAGAACCAATCATATTGAAGGAAGAAGTCCAAGCTGCACTGAAGGAATTGGTGAAAAACAAGGCTCCAGGAATTGACAGAATACCCATTGAGATGTTTCAACAAATGGCTGCAGTGCTGCATATAATCAGATATCAAAAGTCTGTTTGGTAAATTGACCAAATATATTTGTGTATGTCTGACTTAAGAAATGGACATAGTTTAGTCTCAAACCAGGGCTTTTCATCAAATGCATAAAGCTGAGGAAAAGAAGCAAGCCTCCAAAAGTTACCTACTTTACGATTCCAAACATATAAAAGTCACATACACACAAAAACTATGTAGATAAAGAATAGATCAGTGTTTGCCAAGGGTTAGTGGTGTGAGAAAGTTTGACTACAAAGGAATGACAATAAGGAGTCTTTTGAGGTAATGGAACACTTCCATATTCTGTAATGGATGTTTGACTGTATGATCATTTAAAAATTAAATTAAATTAAAATATAAACTTCAGTTTTATAAGTTATAAGAATCCAAGAATGTCCAAGTAAGTTTTCAGGATTTATGTATAAAGGTTCATATCATTTGAGATTATTTTCTTTTATTTTATCTCAAGTTAAAATCAAACTGAAGTTAAAATCACATCTTAATATATGAAATTACATTATTCATGTATGCAAAAAATACATTTCTTCACTTTTTTTCTGTGTTGGCTTCCTTTAGCAGGTTCTTGTCTCAATAGCATGGAAGATCTTTCCAAGTTGTAATCGTATCTGTCTTCGTACATTAGTACGTGGTACAGTGGCACCTAAATAATTTCTTATGATTACATTTTTATTGAAATGTTGCACAAAAATAATTTCAAAAGAGTAATTAAGAATAAATTTGGGAATTTATAACTATCTTGGAAAAAAACACACATTTTGATAGTATTTATTTTAAAGGAGCAATGCACATTTGAAATCTTAAGTTATTATAGGTTCAAAATAAAGCATCTATCTATCGATCTATCTATCATCTACCATGATTAGTGATCTACCTATATCTATTGATGAAAATTTTGAGAAGAATTACTCTGAAATATTTCCCTGAGAATTAATTAAAAATAGTTGCTAAAAACCCAGGCTTACATTTGCATTCCCCCGCCCCCCCAAAAAAATAATAAATTGCTTCTTTCCCAATAGCTGTAATGTTCTGTGGTGGAATGGTTTCCATTGGCAAAGCTTTTAACACATGTACATTACTAAAGGCATTATTTTGTACAGCAGATAGTGTTCTTTCTTTGTCTTGGTCTCCATTCCATGTCAACTGTTGGATCAGGTATAGGGGCAGCCCTATTCACACTTGTAGATAGAATGAAGTGAGTGTGGTTGAGCAAAGTGATGGTGGACAGATAGAAACATATGCCATCCACACTAGATTTGGTGCTGAGAATGAGAACTTCACTTTGTTTTAATTTCCTCACAGACTAACTGCTCCATTTTTCCCAGGCATCTTCACAGGATGTTAAAGGTACTTAAAATGGATAAAGCAGCATTGCCATTATTGTTGTGGTGTGCCCTCATAGTGACCCTATATGACTAGGGTAGAACTGCCCAAAACAGTTTCCTGTTGTTGTTGTTGTTGTTATGTGCCATTGAGTGGGACCTGACTCATAGCGACCCCTCCTTGGGTTTCTGAGGCACTGTCACTAAGGAAGTAGAATGCCCAACTGTCCTTCTGAGGAGTGGCTGGTGGGTTTGAACTGGCAGCTTTCCAGTTAGCAGTCAAGTGCCTTAGGCACTACTATACCAGGTTTCCTAGGCTGTAATTTTTATGGGAGCAGATTTCAAGTCTTTTCTCCTAGGGAGCTACTGTTAAGTTTAAACCACCAACCTTTTGGGTTGGCTGCATAAGGGGTCATCTGCTTCACCCCTCACATTTTAGGTCATTACCAGTGAGAAAAGAGGGAGGGAGGAATTATATTATGTTATACACACACACACACACACACACATACATTTGCGATTTTCATTGAAAAATATTCTGTATAGCCCTGGGTAAAGAGTCTTGGTAGCACAATGGTTAAGCGCTCAATTGCTAACCAAAAGGTCAGGCCATTTGAACCCACCAGCGACCTGAGGGAGGTAAGACTTAGCAATCTGCTCTCGTACAGATTTCAGCCTAGGAAACCTTATGAGGCAGTTCTACTCTGTCTTATAGGGTCAATATGAGTACAAATCGACTTGATAGCACACAGCGACAGCATAGCCCTTAGTAATATATAACCCCTTGATCCCATTCTCAGGAAGCTCAGAAATATCTTACATTCAACTAAATCTTTCATGTTGTTGCTTAAGCTCAAGTCTCATTGTTCTGTCTCTAGTAATGCATTTTTTAATAAAATAAAGCTGATCTTCAATCACTATTTCAAATGTCATCATATACTGTTGAAGATAGCAGTAAGTCATAGCATCCTTCATCCATCATTTGTTCTTTATATGCCCAAATCTTATTCCTCTAAACTTTGTTTCATTTTTTAGCCCTTGAAACCGTTTTCACTAAGGCCCTCAAAATTCTGCATAATCCTTTTCAGTGCCTGAGCATGAGTGTGGGGGTACTGTAGTCAAAAGAACACAGGGAACCTGAGCCCTATACATTTTCTCAGGGACAACTAAAACACTCAGGAATGTTTTCAGAAGATGAAAAGGAGTTACTGGGTCTGGAGATAAGGTTGTTCGTGGATTCTGAGGGAATCCCAACGTTTTCCAAACCATCTGGTCATAATTTAATTGCTAATGAAACGAACAGACTTTTTTTTCATCCAAAAATGCAGCCTACACAGTAATTAAGCAAAGATATTTGAAAATGCCCGACACAAAGGAGCTGTTTTCAAAGAAAGCTAAAGAGGATAGTAAAATATCAGTACAGCAAACATCAAAATGCATATTTTCATTTACTAATGGAAGAGAGATAGGGTTGCTTTCATGAAGTGATTTCAAATCTGTCCTCCCACCTCCAACATTCAGCCACAGTAATTAGAATCAATTTAATTTCTCTAATCTCTTCCAAAACACGAACACCAATCAGGACTCAGATTTTTTTTTTTTTTTTTCTTTTCTGACAAAATAATACTGGAGCTTTAATTTGTGCATGGATCTGAAAAGGTTGTCATGGAGATGGGAATCTGTGATAGGGCTGTTGTACTTCTCTGTCCTTGTTCTGAGCCTAAAGTGGAAGGTTCTATTGTTATACAAAAGCAGGATTTCAAACTCTCCTAATCAAACTTGTGTTTAAAGAAAAAAAACATATGCAATTTTGTTCCTGTTTTGTCTTTTGTTTCAGGGAAATTGTGAGGATGCACAAAATGATAAAAATGAGGTGTTTTAAAATATTTTGTTTGTAATAGCTGAAGAGCACAAAAAATGGTGTCTTAACAGGCTTTGATACTCTAAGCAGTCAACTGCCATAGTTTGGAAACGTTTGCCACCTAGTGGTAGTAGCTGATAAACGTTTAATGTTATTGGTAAACATTGTCGTTATTAGGCAGCAGAAAGAATAAGAAAGTGCCTCTATAATTAGATTCTTCAAAAGAATTATTAATGACTAGACTTATAGCCACTATTTACACCTCATACCTCTCTCCAGGCTTTCTGCAATAATTCTCGCTTACTACCCTTATTCCATTGACTTCTTTTAATTACTTTTCAACACAACAGTATCTCCTACTACATGGCCTGCCTGGAATAAAGTTCTCCCTTTTTCACCTTGTTAATACCAACTCATCCTTTGTCACAAGGCTAGGACATCTTTTGAAGGAAGATTTTCCTAAATTTCCTGACCAGGTAATTATCCTATTATTTACTCTCATTGTACTATATTCTTATTCTTAATGCTTTTCACAGATTTGATTTTACCTTCCTTGGGCAATTATTTGATTCATATCTTCCTCATTCAATAGTATGAAAGATTTTTGAAGGCTCTAACCATCCTGTTATTGTTCATTGTGGTATCTCCAGTGCCTGAAAATAGTACCTGGTACAAGTAGTACTAGTACTTAAATATTTGCTTATGATTACATTTTATTGAAATATTGCACAAAAATAATTCTAAGGGGAATTTAAAATAAATTTGAGGATTTACAGCTTTCTTAGAAAGAATACACCAGTTGAACATATATATTTGAAGGGAGCAATATAAATTTGAAATCTTAAGTTATTATAGGTTTCAAAATAAACTATCATCTATGATGATTGCTGGTAAAAAACTAGGGAAACAAGGTCTTGACATATGTCCCTGAGAATTAACTAAATAAAAACTAATTATTCTATTTTAGATTAAACTAGTGTTTCTACTAACTGTAATTAACTAATAGTTGTTGTTGTTGTTGTTATGTGCCGTCGAGTCAGCCCTGACTCATAGCGACTCCTCCTTGGGTTTCCGAGGCAGTATCACTACGGAAGTAGGATTGCCCAACCTTCCTTCCGAGGAGTGGCTGGTGGGTTTGAACCGCCAGCCTTCTGGTTAGCAGTCAAGTGCCTTAGCCACTATGCTACCAGAGCTCCCAACTAATAGTAATAAGAGGTAAAATTTATCAAAGTGTTTCCCATGTACCAGGCCACGTGTTCAGTGCATGCCATGTAGTCACTCAGGTATGTTTCCTCAGAATTCAAGTTGGTCAGATTTTCACAGGCTCCTTTCACCCAGTGAATGCTTGAAAAATCATGACCAGGTGTTGTGAGTTACTGTAATGAAAAGAACACAGGCTTTGGAGTCACATCTAATTTCAAACACCTTGGCCCTCTCCAAGTTTGAGATCTTGAACGATGTAGCCTATTAGAATTTCAATTTCCTCTGAAAAATGAGATTAAGAAAACTATTTTATAGGACACTGGCAGCAGACACTAGTACACTTTTTTTTTTTTTTAATGATTCTTGTTGATTTTTAAAAACTGAGGTAAGTACCTACAATGTGCTAGAAAAACAAAAATAAATAAAATATTATCCTCACTCTCAAGCAGCTATAGTGGCAGAGTTCAATACATAAATTAATGATTACAGTGAAGGGTAATAGTGTTCTAATAGTGAAAAGTGCAGAAGAGTTCAGGAGCTTTAACATGACTAATAGTGTGGACAAACATAGGGGGAGTCCCTTAGCACTCAAATGGGGGTAGGTGTGGAGTGTTGTCCTAGTGCTGCAATGGAGTCAGGAATTGGAGGTGTTGCCAATTTTCTCTTAGATGAGAAGTTTATTGATTAGTATATGATCTAGTCACACTGCTTGGGCAAAATCCCATCTCCTTCCAACTTCTGTAGTTGTTAGATGCCATCAGGTCTCTTCTAAGTCATGTGATTGTTAGGTGCCATTGAGTCAGTTTCAACTCATGGTGACCCCATAAACAACAGAACCAACTGCCCAGTCTTACACCATCCTGACAACCATTCCAATTCTTGAGCCCATTGTTATAGCCACTGTGTCAATCCATCTTGTTAAGGATGTTCCTCTTTTTCACTGACCCTCTACTTACCAAGGATGGTTTCCTTCTCCAGAGACTGGTCCCTCCTGATAACATGTCCAAAGTATGTAAAGAGCGTTCTGGCTGTACTTCTTCCAGGACAGATTTATTCATTTTTTCTGGAAGTTCATAGTATATTTTATATCCTTCACCAGCACCATAAATCAAAGGAATCAATTCTTCTTCACTCTTCCTTATTCATTGTCCAACTTTTGCATGCATATGAGGTGATTGAAAATACTATGGCTTGGGTCAGACATACCTTAGTCCTCAAAGTGGCATTTTTCTTTTTAACACTTTAAACTCTGATATTTTGCACCAAATTAGCCCAATGCAATACTTCATTTGATTTCTTGGCAGCTGCTTCCATGGACATTGATTGTGAAACCAAGTAAAATGAAATCCTCAACAACTTCATACTTTTCTTCATTTATCAGAATGTGGCTTATTTGTCTGGTGTAAAGATATTTATTTTCTTATGTTGAGGTGTAATCAATCAAAACTGATGGGTAGGGTTTTTGATCTTCATCAGTGTGTGCTTCTAGTCCTCTTCACTTTCAGCAACGAAGATTATATCTTCTGCATATCACAGACTGTTAATGAGCCTTCCTCCAAACTTGATGCTGCATTCTTTCTCTATAGTACAGCTTCTTCAATTATTTGCTCGGCATACAGATTGAATAAATATGGTAGAAAGATACAACCATGACACATACTTTTCCTGATTTTAAAACATTCAGCATCCTCCTGTTCTGTTTGAATGACTCCCTCTTGTTCTATGTACAGATTTCTCATGAGCACAATTTAGTCTTCTGGAATTCTCATTCTTTGTAATGTTACCCATAATTTGTTATGATCCACACAGTCAAATGCCTTTGTATAATCAATAAAACAGATATTTTCTTTTTTGTATTCTCTGCTTTAAGCCACAATGCTTCTGATGTTAGCAACAATATTCTTTTTCCACATCCTCTTATGAATTCTGCTTAAATTTCTGGCACTTCCCTGTCAATGTACTGCTGTAACTCATAGATTCCAACTCATCATGACCACCAGAGCTCCGGATAATATCAATAGCTAAAACTTACAATAGGTACTGTTTGCCAAGCATTCTGCTAAATGCTTGTTTGACTAAGGCACTTGACTGCTAACCAGAAGGCTGGTGGTTCAAACCCACCAGCCACTCCTCGGAAGGAAGATGGGGCAATCTACTTCTGTAGTGATACTGCCTCGGAAACCCAAGAAGGGGTCACTGTGATTTGGGGCTGACACCATGGCACATAACAACAACAACAAGGACATCTTTCAATGAGAGCAAAGGAATGATGTTAAGTAGTAAATATATTGCCTAAAGTCACAGAGAGAATAAGAAAGGCAGCATTGGGATTCAAAACCAGGCAATTTGGCTCCAGAGTTCCATGCTTAATCATAACTGACTCTACAAAGTGTAATTGATAATATTACTACATATGAAGCACTGAACACGTCAACTGGCACATAGGAAACATTTCAATAAAAAATCACTGCATTCCAGTTGTTCCCGATCATAGTGACCCCTCTTTGGGTTCCCGAGGCGGTATGTAGGGAAGTAGATTGTCTAACCTTCCTTCTGAGGAGTGGCTGGTGGATTTGAACCGCCAGGCTTCTGGTTAGCAGTAAAATGCCTTAGGCACTACACCACCAGAGTTCCTCTTATTGCTATTATATAATTGTAATTAGTGGAAACAACTATTTAATTTAAAATTAAGTAATTTCTTTTTATTTCATTAATTCTCAATAAAATATTTCAAAATCGTGTTTCTCTATGTGTTAGTGATAGATGTAGGCACATCACTAATCATGGGCAGTATTTTTGCCTTTCAGGAGCCCTCTTGTGGAAAGCTGTAATAATTCACAGTAAGATATTTATTTTTCTAAAAATCATCATATACATGGGAAGAAACACTGAATGTAAAGAAAACTCATTAACACTTATTAATTTAGCATCATCTTTTATTTTATTGAATGTAAAAAATATATTACTGTGTTGATGACTCACATTTTTAAGTAGTTAAAATATTACCATACTATAAAAAATTATAGGCAGCCTCACAGAAAAATTAAAATCTATTATTTATTTACTTAGTAAGTCATTGTAAGCTTTCTATGACTTCACATAGTCTTTATTAACCTTTTAACCTTTCAGAAAAATTATAAGGTAAAATATTGCATGCAAAAATCATGTCTAAAAAATAATTGCAACATTAGCATTTATGAAGCATAGTATGAAGTAATAATATGTTTTCCATTAGTGTCATTTATTCATTTCAAAATGTGTTTGACTGAGGAATTTGAATTAACCTTGAACAAGGAATAACCCTGGATGTGTTTAAATATGCTACAACGATTAAAAGGTTCTTAGAGCAATTAAAGATATGAACTGATTAAATATTAGTGTTTGGATGAATCATTTATTAGATGACTCTATTGTGAGAGTGAATGCATTCCTTTTCTTGGGGAAAATATTCCCCTGGCAACAAATATTTATGTATTTGTCTCCAATGTTCTCTGGTTTGTTATTGCAGAAATGTGCATGAGAGTGACTTTATCTGTACTTCCATTTATAAAAATGATGTTGTTATCTGTTCTAAAAGCAGGGAGAGCAGCTGCATCTTATAACTCATGTTTCTGAATCGTAATGAATGGTCCTAGCAGTATGCATTTTCCTTAGGTTTTTATACATCACCACTGAAAATGGACATGATATGGAGAATTTGCAATCCTTTCCAAATTCATATTGTTGTTGTTGTTGTTGTTTTGCCGTCAAGTCGGCCCCGACTCATAACGACCCCTCCTTGGGTTTCCGAGGCAGTATCACTACGGAAGTAGGATCCAAGGTTAATGGATCCTTTAAATATGAGCTTACTGTTTAGGTATCTTCCAAACGACATCAATTTAACATATTAAGAAGAGCTCATTGTTAACTTGTAATTTAATTGCTTCCAACAATGTTTATTATGCATCTATACTATTACCCAGGTGATCTGCCAGTGTTTATGGCCATTATCTCTTACAATTTTCACAATAAGGAAACATTATCAAGGTTGTAGAGCAAGTAGATGGTAGAGCTGAGACTGGAATGCAAATCTGATTTTCAAGCTCTACTTATTGTTAGCTGCCATGGAGTTGGCTCCCACTCATGATGAACTTATATATAAAAGAATGAAAGGTTGCCATATTCATAACCATTGATATATTTGAGTTCATTGTTGTAGCTATTGTGTCAATCCATCTCATTGGGAATTTCCCTATTTTCATTGGCCCTTTATCAACCATAATGTTCTTTTCTAGTGTCTGGTCTTTCCTGATGATGTGCCCAAAGTAAACACTTGATTAATGGTTTCCCAGCTATTTTCCAATGATTTCTTTGGTGTCACAGTATAATCAGGTGCCTCAGACAGTTCCATGTCTGGGGAGAGGATGTGAGAGTTGTCTGCACATGTATGACTTGACTTTTCAGCATGTATTAGTGCACCTTACCTTTTATATGTTTCATATTTTGGGGTTCTCTGAAATACTTTATTTAAGAAAAGGGTTTTGCAGCAAAAAGTAATTTGAGTACTAATTTTTCCAACTAAACATGCTGCTATTTAACTTTTATCTCTATGAATATGAAGGAATAGAAGTTTTTTTTCAGTGAATTTGTTCCTACCCATCTTCCTTGATCATGCTTTAAATCTCCTTTAAGTGCTGACTTAGTTTTTCTTAGTAACAGCCCTCTTTGGATTCTGTCCATGTTTCTTTCTTAGCTACACCTGGCCTGCAAGTTCAAGTATGAAGAAGTAGGGCTTAACAGAAACAGGAGTCCAACCTAAAAGCATGAATTAAGCACATCAGCCTTGCAACTGCTACTTGGTACCCCTGAAGACCTTCCATTCCCACCAAATCACCTCTTCTTATCCAGTCATGCCTTAATATTTCTATCACATTATCTTCATAAGGATTGCCCTTCAAATACTGCAACTAATTTTAATGAGAGGTAAGAGCTATCTTAGAGTAAGAATGGATAGCCTCAAGACAGAGTGGTTATCCACAAACATAGACCTCATAACCTCAGGTAGAGATAAATGTACTTGAGGCTGGAAAGAGACTCATCTCAGCTAGTAGATTTGTCTAGTAATGATCCAGATTGTAATTTGGGAGATTTCAACAAGATAAACAAATGTCAACTGGTGACAGTATCATGTAGTCAGAGCATAGGCTTTTGGGACTGACACACCTAAGTTCCACTACCAATTCTACCTCATTACTGTTGAACCTGGGCATGTTACAGGTCAAAGAACCAATTTTTCCACCTGTAAAATGCAGATAATAATACTGATGTTATTTTGAAGAATAAATGGATTAGCATATGCAATTTACCTTACAAAGTATTTGACGAAGATTAAAATATTAGTTCTCTCTCCTCTCCATTTTCCCTTGCTAATAAACAAACTTGAGTAGTCTACTCAAAACTTGAGTAGTTAACTCAAAAACTACACTCATATACCCTATTTCCAAGCTTTGCCAAGCTAATTGCAATTTCTCAGTCAGTTCTTTGTGCCTTTAAACATGTCTCCGATCTACTTGAATTCTCTTCTCCAATGGCCCTTGTTTAACTTTGAACACATCTGCATTCTTCAAGACCACTTACACATTACTTCTTTTGAGTGATATTTATTAAAAGAATGAGTGGATTAGCCACTTGCCATTATGTAGGAGGGCAATGACCCTCCTATAAATATCTGGCTGCAAATACTTGGGAATTCTGATTTGTTTCATATCTTCAAATCATAGCTTACTAATTTATGTGACAAAAATATCACTGGTTGTCTACTCTGTGGCAGGTACCATGATAAAGGCCTGGAATACAAAAGTGAGCAAAGATAGAAAAAACAAAAGAGGTGGGATCAAAGACCAAGAACAGTTTAATTTTTATCATGGCTGGAGATGGGTGGTGATGTTTCTGTGAAGATCTAAGGAATGTTTCTTTCATGAAAACTACTATTAACTGTACTTTTCTGTTTATCTCGCCTACTTGATTTTTGTTTGGAATCTTTTCTAAAATATAAATTACATCAAGGCAGAGACTTTGTCAATCTAACACACACATACACACACACACAATTGCCATTGTGTCAATTTCAACTCATGGTGACCCTATGTGTGTCAGAATGGAACTGTGTTCTGTAGAGTTTTCAATGACTAATTTCTGGAAATTGATCACCAGGCCTTTTTCTCAAGGCACCTTTGGGTAGACTCAAATCATCAGTGTTTCAGTTAGTAGACAAATGCTTAGCCATTTGTGCCCTCAGGGACTTCTTGCTTATTGTACTGACCAATATATTCCTAACACATAGTGTTATGCCTGTAACATCATAATGTCCAATGATTACTAATATAAATGGAGGAAAGTGCTTAAAATAGAGGGTAGAGTTTGTGAAAAATCCTTGTGAGAAAAGTTCAGGGCCAGGGATGAACATGGGGTGGAGGCAGCCTAAAATGAACATGGCAGAAAAAGAGGACCCTGGTGACCATGTTAAAGTGTCTCACAATTGTCATATTCTGTGGTTCCTTTATTGATTTAGTTCTGATATAACTAAAAATGCATACAAACCTGTTTCTAAGAGGAAGGAGAATCCTAAACTCAACCTACTTTTTGATGAGAAAATGGAAAATAAAGAAGGCTAAGTGCTATCCTCTGAATCACTGTTGTTGCAGAGAAAACTCCACATGCCTCCTAAATCCTTTTCCAGTGCTCTTTTACAAAATAGGACTCTGTGTGTGTGATTATATTCATAGAAAAACCCCATGGAGACAGAGTTCAATATTGCCCTAAATATAATGACATTGGAATTTGCTTAGAAACTTTTATTGTATTTCTCTACTTTGAAGGGAATATTTATTTTTGTGATCAGAAATATCTTATTTTCTTCTAATATTCTATCTCCCAATACATCTTCAAGTAGATTTTCTTTTAAAGAAGCCTTGTACATGGCAGTTTTATTGCTTGGAAGCTCAATTTGTTCCAGGGATAAATCTCTGAGTAAAACAAATGGTATGTTTTCTGAAAAAAACCTCACAGATACAGTTTTTCTTCCTGTTTATGTCACAAGTTATAAAACTAAAAGAACAAGCAGGAAGATGACTTGATTAAGGTGGGTTTGGAAAACTTAACAGTCAACAACCTTTACTCCTAGCAATGGCCCTAAATAGATTCAAAGTTATGTGAAGGAAATTTAATTCAGTTGAGAGAAGGTGATTGAAAGAAAGAGAAAATACTGAAGGAAAGAAAAGGAAATGCAAGAGAAACTCAGTTTTTACATAACTATATCAAAAGGTTAAGGACCTCTGGTGCTGTAGTGGGTAAAGACATTTGACTGCTAACCAGAAGATCAGTGGTTCAAACCCACCAGCTGCTCTGTTGGAAAAAGATGGGGCAATTCACTTCCATAAAGATTTACAGCTTTGAACACCCAAAGGGGGTGCTATGAGTTGGAATTTTGGTTTTGGTTTTGGGTTATATCAAAAAGTTAAGGAACTCTGGTGGCACAGTGGCTAAAATATTTGGCTGCTAACATCTGGTGGAATAGTGTCTAAGGCATATGACTGCTAACCAGAAGGCTGGCCATTCAAACCCACCAGCTACTCCTCTGAAGGAAGGTTGGGCAATCTACTTCTATAGTGATGCTGCCTCAGAAACCTAAGGAGGGGTCTCTATGAGTCGGTTCCAACTCGACAGCAGTGAGTTTGGTTTTTTTTGGAACCCACCAGCTGTTTCGCAGGAAAAAGATACAGTCTACTTCCATAAAGATTAACAGTCTTAGAAACTCCATCCTATAGGGTCTCTATGAGTTGGAATCAACTTGGTGGCAGTGGTTTGGTTTTGAGGGTTATATCAAAAAGTAATTCTTCCTACACTAGATTAGAAAGTCCCTGGGAGGCTTTGAAATTGCAAAACAAACATTAATATAGTTCTGCTTGGAAAAGCAGGATAGTGAAAAAGAGGAAGATCCTCAATGACATGGATTGACAGTGGTTGCAACAACAGGCTCAAACATAGCAATGGTTGCCAAGGTCCAGCCTCAGCTGTTGGTCTCTGGAGGGAGAGGTGGTGTTGGTGAGATGAAGGAGACACACTCACACAAGATGAAGATGTGCCCCACATAATGAGGTGGCCTTCTTTATCTTATACTATATTGCAGATTACAAATGACAAAGCAAAATGACAAACCCACAATTTCAGGTACATGGCTGTGGGCTATTAACTTTCCAAAACATATAAACTATTATTAAACTTATAAACTAAACTTACGTTTTATCTTATCTAACGTATCTATCATTAACATTTTATGAGTAAAATGTGCTAGACAATGAGGTTAAAAAATGGTCAGGATGAAGAAAACAACATGGGACCAGAATGTGTGACCCAACCTTGTGGTTGGCATCATTCTCTGAATTACCACTAGCCTGGGGGTACAGAAGATGGGTCTAAATAGTCCATCAACATATACTTGTGGCCTTTTAGTTTCTTAAAGCAACTGTTCCATTGCTTGATTAGAGTATATCTCTGTGCAGTGATTTTACACCTAGGCCCTGATCATTTTAATCTCTCTAAGAAAGGGAGAGTTAAAAGGAACTTTTTCCATCTACCCACACCATTCTTTTACCTTCTATATATGCCCCAGTATAAGGAAGAGGAAGGTCAGGCCATCGGGAAGGTTTAGCCTCCCCTCCCCGAGGAGGATATCAAAGTCTACCATTAGTTCTATAAGCTACATTAGGAGGAGGCTTAACTGTGGGAGGCAGCCACTTTGGCCAAGGTTTCTTCCTATCAGGAGTAATCCCTTTTCTATGTTGTGCTGCAGGGGTTGGTATTGTAGGGGGTTGAGTAGCCATGAGATCTTTCCACCAATGTGAATTCTCAATATCTTTAGGATTCCCAGGGGCCTTTCCAGCTCTGGCTCATCATGGCGATTTCTAGGAAAACCAGGGTTTTTGCAATTGGAAATCAGAGAGTCATCTGGAAGGTGGACTGATTCATGGGAAACATGAAAATCAGTTTTGGACCCTCTGGGATGAACCAGAAGGAGCATGATCACCATAAAAATTATTGTAGCAATTAAGATAACGGACCAGAATACAATCGAAAGTAAAGGTGGAATTGGCTTCCGCCCAAGACTCTTGACAGCTGGAGCTTTATCAAGCAGCGGTTGTAGAGGTCTGGGCATCCCCAAATGGTTGTGAAGATGACACAGAACTGGACAGTGTTTTGTTCTGTTGTATGTAGGGTCTCTATGAGTCTGAACTGACTCAACAGTACCTAACAACAACAATAATAATGACAGCACTGTTCTCCAAGATTTCTCAAGATAAATAAAAATAAAAATCAATTTTTATTGAATCAACTCTGACTCATAGTGACCCCATGTATGTCAGAACACTATGATACATAGGGTTTTTAATGGCTGATTTTTTGAAGTAGTTTGCCAGGTTTACCCTCTGAGGTTCTTCTTGTGGACTTGAACCTCCAACTATTTGGTTAGCAGCTGAGCATGTTAACCATTTGCTCTATCCAAGAATTTTCAGGAGAAATAAGTTATTATCTATATATGTTTCTGCTTCTCTTCCCTTTAATTAACAGTAATAGTAGTCATTTAGGGTGTGCTTTGAATAAAAAAAAAAAGTCAATAAATTTGGAACACATTTTTAAAATCTAATTTGTATTCCTGGAGCAAATTATCCCTTGGAATTAGTAAGGTATCATCAGCTTTTTCTGCTATTATAAGTAACAAAGATATGTTGTTATTGTTGTTATGTGCCATCAAGTCATCTCTGACTCATAGTAACCCTATGTGCAATAGAACAAGCCACTGCCCAGTCCTGTGCTAGCCTCACAACCTCTACTATACCTAAGCCCATTGCTGCAGCCACTGTGTCAATCCATCTTGTTGAGGGCCTTCCCTTCTTTCATCAGCCCTCCACCTTACCAAGCATGATATTCTTCTCCAGAGAATGGTCCCTTCTGACAACATGACCAAAGTAGGTGAGAAAAAGTTTGGCCATTCTCACTTCCAAGAAGCATTCTGGCTGCACTTCATCCAGGACAGATTTATTAGTTCTTCCAGCAGTCCACAGTACTTTCAGCATTTTTTGCCAACTACTCAAAAACAGCAACCCTTCTTATGTCTTCTTTATTCATTGTCCAGTGCTCATATGCACATGAGGCAATTGAAAATACCATGACTTGAGTTAGGCACATCTTAGTCTTCAAGGACATATATTTGATCTTCAACACTTGAAAGAGGTCTTTGGCAACAAATTTGTCCAATGTAATACGTCTTTTGATGTCTTGACTGCTGTTTCCATTGGCCTTGATTGTAGAACCAAGTAATATGAAGTCTTTGACGACTTCAATCTTTTCTCCATCTATCCTGATGCTGCTTATTGGTCCAGTTGTGAGGGTTTTTGTTTTCTTTATATTGAAGTGTAATCCATACTGTGGACTGAAGCTTTTAATCTTCATCAGTAAGTGTTTCAAGTCATCCTCACTTTCAGCAGGCACAGTTGTGTCGTCCGCATATCTCAGGCTGTTAATGAGCCTTCTTCCAATCCTGATGCCACATTCTTCTTCCTATAGTCCAGCTTTTCAGACTGTTTTCTCAGCATGTGGATTGAATGATATAGTGAAAGGATACAACCCCGATACACTCCCTTTTGATTTTAAACATTGCAGAGTCCCCTTGTTCTGTTCAAACAACAGCCTCTTGGTCTGTGTAAATAGTCCTTATGAGTGCAATTAAATGTTCTGGAATTCCTATTGTTCTCAATGTTATCCACAATTTGTTATGATCCACACAATCAAATTCTTTTGCATGGTCAATAAAACACAAATAAACATCTTTCTGGTATTCTTTTCTTTGAGCCAAGATCCATCTGACATCAGCAATGATATCCTTCACTCCACATCCCCTTCTGAACCCAGCTCGCATCACTGTCAATATACTGCTACAACCATTTTTGAATTAACTTCCATAACATTTACTTACATGTGATATCAATGATAACGTTTGATAATTTCCACATTCTGTGGGATAAACTTTCTTTGGAATGGGTACAAATATGGATTTCTTCCAGGCAGTTGGCCAGGTAGTTGTCTTCCAACTTTTGGCATAGCCTTGTGAGTGCCTCCAGTGCAGCATCCATTTGTTGAAACATCTCAATGGGTGTATCATCAATTCCCAGAGCCTTGTTTTTCATCAATTTGTTCAGTGCAGCTTCAACTTCTTCCTTCAATACCATTGGTTCTTGATCATATGCTACCTCTTGAAATGGATGATCATTTACCATTTCTTTTTGATATAGCAACTGTGTATTCTATTCCATCCATCTTTTGATGTTTCCTGCATCATTCAACATATTGCCCATGGAATCTTTCAATATTGTAATTTGAAGCTTAATTTTTTTTTCTCAGTTCTTTCAGCTTGAGAAATGCCAAGAGCATGTTCTTCCATTTGTTTTTCTAACTCCAGGTCTTTGCACATTTCATTATAATAATTGACTTTGTCTTTTCTTTTCTTTTTTTTTTT